>NC_137690.1:76755075-76763839 GCF_963989245.1 Nansenia antarctica
GAGAGGGAGGGGGAGGGAGGGAGAGGGAGGGGGAGGGGGAGGGTGGGTGGGGAGGGAGGGAGAGGGGGGGAGGGAGGGGAGAGGGAGGGAGGGAGGGAGGGAGGGAGGGAGGGGGAGGGGGGGAGGGGAGGGAGAGGGGGGAGGGAGGGAGAGGGGGAGGGAGGGGGGGGGAGGGGGAGGGGGGGAGGGAGGGGGGGAGGGGGGGGAGGGAGGGAGGGAGGGGAGAGGGGGGAGGGAGGGAGAGGGAGGGGGGGGAGTGGGGGTGGGGTAGAGGTGTGTATCATACCTGTTGGTCTACAGTAGTGTATATATATATATAGAGTTAGGGTTAGGTTAGGTGTGTATAGTATAGGTATAGGGTTAGGTGTATTAGGTATATAGGTATATTACCTGTTGGTCTACTGAGCTCAGCATCTGTCTGATGAGCCTCAGCGCCTGGCCCAGAGACTCCGCCTCCTCCTCACTGTCTGTGGACACAGGACACGCCCCCTTAGCATGGACACGCCCCCTTAGCATGGACACGCCCCCTTAGACCCTAACCCTTCTACCTCCCCCAGCCTCCCCCTGGTGTTCTACCTCCCCCAGCCTCCCCTGGTGTTCTACCTCCCCCAACCTCCCCTGGTGTTCTACCTCCACCAGCCTCCCCCTGGTGTTCTACCTCCCCCAGCCTCCCCTGGTGTTCTACCTCCCCCAGCCTCCCCTGGTGTTCTACCTCCACCAGCCTCCCCTGGTGTTCTACCTCCTCCACCAATAGGAAGTGTTGTTGTGTGAAGTGGGCGTGGCCTCTCACCCTTGGTGTTGTCATGGATACGCTGGATGAGGACCGGGTACTTGGTGATCCGCTGGGTGACCAATAGGATGCACTCCTGGACGCCATGACGACGGAGCAGAGGACCACGACTCACCTTCTGAGAGATGGAGGGATGAAGAGGAGGAGGAGGAGAGAGAGGAAAGAGGGAGGATGAGAGGAGGAGGAGGAGGAGAGAGGAGAGGAGAGAGGAGGAAGAGGAGGAGAGGAGAGAGGAGGAGGAGGAGGAGAGGAGGAGAGGAGGAGGAGGAGAAGAGGAGAGGAGAGAGAGGGGGAGGAGGAGAGGAGAGAGAGGGGGATGGGGGTTTCACTCATGTCCAGATTATGAAAGTGCAGCTTTCAAATGATGATGTCATACTGATGATGTCATCCACTGAAAATAACTCCCCCTCCTCACCCGTATGAACCCCTGGCATCTCTTGTCCCGGGCCAGCAGGTCTTTATAGAGCTTGACAGCTGTCTGCTGTCTGGAGCAGAACTCAGCGTAGGTCCTCCTCATCTCCTCTGCACACGGCCCTGAGAACTACACACACACACACACACACACACACACACACACACACACACACACACACGATGGTTAGAGGCCTTCAGATGGCCCACATCTCCAAGAGAAAGGCTAAACAGTCAGCCAGGTGTTGCTCCATATCTGCTGCTATCGCTAGCCTAACCCTAATCCTGTGTTACAGGTGCTAGAGTGTGTGTGTGTGTGTGTCTCCATGGTTACCTGCTGCAGCAGCAGGTCTGCCAGGTGTGTGATGGTGAAGTTGTGTGTTGAGCCGGGCTGCAGGCTGAGGCTGCGGCGCTGCAGGAGTCCAGACAGGAAGTGTGTGTGCAGCGCCAGCAGGCGGTCCAGGCAGGGGAACAGGGCGTGGGCCAGGGGGGGGTCCAGCCCCGCCTCCACCAGACCCCCCCGCCACACCACCTCCATGATCCTGAGGGTCCGCAGGTGGTGGAGCTCCGTCTGGATCAGCTCTGCTGGCAGCAGGTAGGGGTTAGAGTGTGTGTGTGTGAGTGTGTGTGTGTGTGTGTGTGAGTGTGTGTGTGTGTGTGTGTGTGTGTGTGAGTGAGTGTGTGTGTGTGAGTGTGTGTGTGTGTGAGTGAGTGTGTGTGTGTGTGTGTGTGTGTGTGTGAGAGTGTGAGTGTGTGTGTGTGTGTGTGTGTGTGTGTGTGAGTGAGTGTGTGTGTGTGTGTGTGTGTGTGTCTGGATGAGCTCTGGAGACACAATTACAACACCTTAATAACAGGGCTAGGGTTAGTGTGTGTGTGTGTGTGTGTGTGTGTGTTGGAGCCAGGAAACCATGCCCCACATCTTAAATGGTTGTCATGCATATAAAGCCCCACCCTGTCTTTGCCCGATGCCGAGAAGTTAGTCCATGCCTTTGTCTCCTCCAGGCTCGACTACTGCAACGCACTTCTCACCGGGATCCCTAGCAAGAGCCTTCAGAAGCTCCAGTACATTCAGAACAGCGCTGCTAGGATCCTGATGAGAGTGCGCAAATACGATCACATCACACCCATCCTCCACTCACTACACTGGCTTCCCATCTCCTCTCGGATCATTTACAAAATCTCACTGTTAACTCATCAATGCATTCACGGCAACGCACCCCCTTACCTCAAGGACCTGGTCAAATCCCACAGCCCCTCCACTCGCACTCTCCGCTCATCAAATGCAAACCTCCTCAAACCCACCAAAACCCACCTCCGCTCCATGGGAGACCGGGCCTTCTGCTCCATCGCCCCCGAACTGTGGAACGCCCTCCCTGCCCACCTGAGAGCACCACAGTCGGTCGACTCTTTTAAGAGCGGACTTAAGACTCATCTTTTTAACAAAGCGTTCCAGTAGCCAGATTTGTATTTATTTTTTTCTTTAGTTTTATGCCACAGTGTCTTTTTAACCTTTCTGCTTTTGATGTTTTTAGTGATCTTTATTGTGTTGTGCTGTTTTTGTTTCTTTTATTGACTGTAGCACTTTGAGATTCTTGAAATGTAAAGTGCTCTATAAATAAAATCCATTATTATTATTATTATTATTATAAAGGGCTCTACATATGGAGGCATGACCGAGTTGTGGATCTGATTTCAGAGGGTGTCGTTTCCATATTCAGGCCTGCCGCAACGCTGTACAAACACTCCACTGTAAAGCCTAGCATGTTCAGTCTGTAAAGCCTAGCATGTTCAGTCTGTAAAGCCTAGCATGTTCAGTCTGTAAAGCCTGGCATGTTCAGTCTGTGTAGTGACAATTCAGAAGTGTTCTCTAATATTTCATCAAACACCCCCGATGCTGTGTGTGTGGTGTATGTGCGTGCGTGTGTGTGTGTGCGTGTGCGTGCGTGTGCGTGTGTGCGTGCACGTGTGCGTGCGTGCGCGTGTGTGTGTGTGCGTGTGTGTGTGTGTCGTACCGTAGATGACGTCCTGTCTCCTGATGACATCACGGCGGTGGCCCTGCAGGTAGGCGGAGTCTACGGCGACGCTCCAGCTGTCTGCCTCTAAGCCCCGCCCCCCCGCTAGGCCACGCCCCTCCGCCTCCACCTCCTCCAGCACAGATGCATAGTTCACCTCCCCTACACACACACACACACACACACACACGCACCCCAAAATTAAAATGACATGTGGGGTTCCCCAAGGGTCAATCCTTGGCCCCCTTCTATTCAATCTCTACATGCTTCCATTGGGACACATCATAAAAAGAACAAAATTGCACCCTCCACTCCTCCCCTCCTCCTCCCCCAGCCCATCCCCCCTCCCCCTCGTCGTTTAGTGACTCCATGCTGACACCACCCTCCCCCCCCTCCCCCCTCCTCCCTCCTCACCCTCGTCGTTTAGTGACTCCATGCTGATACCTCCCTCCCCCTCCTCCCCCCTCCCCCCTCCCCCCTCCTCCCTCCTCCCTCCCCCCTCCTCCCTCCTCCCTCCTCCTTCCTCCTCACCCTCGTCGTTTAGTGACTCCATGCTGACAGCTCTGCTCCGGAAGTTCAGTGTCTCTGAGCTCTGAGACAACATCCTACGCAGAGGAGAGTCATCAGCCCTGCACACACACACACACACACACACACACACACACACACACACATACACGCACACACACACACACACACACACAGGGACAGACACACACACACACACACACACACACACACACACACATCCAAGCATGGGGCAACAGACAGACACACAGTTACAATAGTACACAAGTACAATACACAATAATGTATGAATCACTGTGAATAGCATGCTCCTGTCCTGACACGCACACACACACACACCTCCCTCCTGACCCGGCCCATGGCACCCTGGGCAGGTCTCACCCTAACCCTAACCCTGGGCAGGACTGACATCATCAGTATGACATCATCAGGACTCACCCTGCGAGGTAAACGTTGGAGACGCTCTTGGCCAAGGAGAGGTGGGAGCGTCTCCGCGACCCCAGCAGAGCCTGACGCACGTCTGACGCATAGATGGCTGAGCTGGGCCGTTCCCTTAGCAACGGGGCTGGGGGGGGAGTTGGGGGGAAGGGGGGGGGGAAGAGGGGGAGGAGGAGGAGGAGGAAGAGGAGGAGCAGGAGGAAGAGGAAGAGGAGGTGGAGGACACATTAGTGGTGGTGTTCCCAGGTCTTACTCAAGGACACACTAGTGGTGGTGTTCCCAGGTCTTACTCAAGGACACACTAGTGGTGGTGTTCCCAGGTCTTACTCAAGGACACACTAGTGGTGGTGTTCCCAGGTCTTACTCAAG
This sequence comes from Nansenia antarctica, assembly GCF_963989245.1. Lineage (NCBI taxonomy): Eukaryota > Metazoa > Chordata > Actinopteri > Argentiniformes > Microstomatidae > Nansenia > Nansenia antarctica. The sequence continues at coordinate 76,759,624 of NC_137690.1, forward strand.
GACACACTAGTGGTGGTGTTCCCAAGTCTTACTCACTATCCACTAGATCACCTCTACCCACCACTAGATGTCAAGAAAAGAGGTTCTGAGTTTGAGGCCTTAAAATACCACAAGTACTGTGGTCTGTCCCAGCCGCCAGAGTAAAGCCTCTCCTCAAGAAACCTTCCCTTGACCCTTCATCTGTCCACAATTACAGACCTGTATCCCTTCTCTCCTTCCCTTCCAAAACCCTTGAACGCGCGGCATCTAAACAACTGACTGACTATCTCCGGAAGATGGAACACTTGGACCCCCACCAATCCGGCTTCAAGGCTGGGCATTCCACTGAGACTGCTCTCCTTGCTGTCACGGAAGCCCTCCACTCTGCCCAAGCTTCCTCCCTCTCCTCTGTTCTCATCCTCCTGGACCTGTCTGCTGCCTTCCACACAGTCAACCACCAGATCCTTCTCTCCATCCTCTCAGAACTGGGCATCTCTGGCACCGCACACTCCTGGTTTGCTTCCTACCTGGCGGGCCGCTCCTACCAGGTGACCTGGAGAGAATCGCTATCTTCTCCACGAACCCTCACCACTGAGGTACCCCATGGCTCCATCCTAGGGCCCCTACTGTTCTCTCTCTACACCAAGTCTTTTGGCTCGGTAATCTCCTCACATGGGGACCACCTACCTGAAGGAAATGGTCACCCCCCAAACTCCAGCCTGTTCCCTCCGCTCCTCCACCTCTGCTGGCCGACTGGCCCCACCACCTCTACGCCAACACGGCAGTCACGCTGCCTGGTCACGTCTCTTCACTACACTGGCTCCCCGCTGGTGGAATGAGCTTCCCACGGCTGTCAGAACTGCAGAGTCACTTCCGTCGTAGACTGAAGACCTCCATCTCTTCAGGCTACACCTTAACTGCTCCTCCTGAGACATCTACTACCCCGCAGCACTGTGTCTCCTGAGACACCCGCTTTTCCCCTCTACTGTGTCCCCTAAAGACTTCTATTGACCCCCTTGTACTGTTTCTCTGTTTCTCCAGTGTCTATTTTTTTAAAAAGGCTAGATTTAGAAGAAGGTTTTTCAGTTTTTTATCAGTGGCCCCGGGCCTGAGCTGGATTACTCTTCCTGCTACGACTGGTGGATTGATGATTCACTTGCTTAGTCAAATAACTAATAAATAAATAATAAATAAATAAGTAAGTCGCTTTGGAATAAGACGTCTGCTAAATGCCAAACATGTAAATGTAAGTACTCAAATGGTGTCAATTAGCCTATCAGAAGCTTCTAAAGCCATGACATCATATTCTGGAATGTTCCAAACTGTTTAAAGGCTCAGCCAACTTAGTGTATGTGAACTTCTGACCCACTGGAACTGTGATATAGTGAAATACAGTTAAATACAACCTGGGGAGCCTCCACTAAGACACTAAGAATATCCACCCAAGCCCTGGTCTTCTCTGCAGCGGAATACTGCGCCCCAGTCTGGTGCAGAAGCCCTCATGCGAGAAAGGTCGACGTGGCTATCAATATCTCCCTCAGAATAATAACTGGATGCTTGAAGCCTACCCCTGTGTCCCTCTTGCCAGTCCTCGCGGGAATAGCACCGGCCGGCCTCCGACGGGAGGCTGCCACCCTCGCCCTGGCCAGGAAGGCACAAAAGTATGACTGGCACATCCTGCACAACACCACCATAACACCAGCACCTCCAAGCAGACTCAAGACCCGCCACCCTTACAACAAGGCAGCACAAGACATGCTCAACTCCACCTCTGAGGACATCTCCAGAGATGCATGGTTGGCAGCAGCTTGGAAGCAGGAGTGGGAGTCAGCCGGGCCCTCCCGAATCCACCGCTACATCTGGGACCCAGGAGATGGCGCCATTGGAGGAGACGACCTACCACGCCGGCAATGGACCACACTGAACCGTCTACGAACTGGTGTCGGTCGCTTTAAAACATCAATGAAGGCGTGGGGCCTGGCGGACAGTGCGGCATGCGAATGCGGTGACCCAGAGCAGACCGCCGACCATATAATCACCATCTGCCCCTTATATAGACCACCTTCAGAAGCCAGCCTCTTCGACTTAGAACCAGAGATGCGGGCATGGCTACGCGACACCGAGTTGGACCTCTGACGTTACACGAAAGAAGAAGAACAGTTAAATAATCTGTTAAATAATTGTTGCCAAAATAATGTGTGACTATAAAACTATAGTTTGTTAACATGAAGTCTGTGGAGTTAAAAATGACTTCAACCTTCCAACTATAACATATACAGTATATATATTTACTGTGTGTGTGTGTGTGTGTGTGTGTGTGTGTGTGTCTGTGTGTGTGTGTGTGTCAGGACTCACTCTTGGTTCGCAGGGTAACGTTCTGCATCTTCTGTTGCTACGGAAACAGAGAACAGTTAGTCACATGGTCCTCAGGGGGGGCTGTGTCTCAGGAGGTTGAGCCACAGTCTAATGATCGCAAGGTTGGCAGATCGGTGGTTCGAGCCCCGGCTGGCCACATGTCGAGGTGTCCTTGGGCAAGACACTGAACCCCAAAATTGCTCCCAGTGAGCGGGCCGGCGCCTTGCATGGCAGCTTGCCGCCATTGGTGTGTGAATGTGTGAATGAGAGGCCGTTGTAAAGCGCTTTGGATAAAGGTGCCATATACAGTCCATGGTCCTGGTGGTGAGGGTCAGGGTCAGTCAGGGTCAGTCAGGGTCAGTCAGGGTTAGTTAGGGTCAGTCAGGGTCAGTCAGGGTTAGTCTCCTCTCAAACACCCGCTCCCGTGACCACATCACTCCTATCCTCCACTCTCTCCACTGGCTCCCCATCAAAGAACGTATCCATTTCAAAGTCCTCATCCTCACATACAAAGCCCTCCATAGCCTGGCCCCCCCTTACCTGACTGACCTCCTTCTCCCCCACCGCCCTACCCGTACCCTCCGATCCTCATCCATTGTTCCCCTCACTGTCCCACCCTCAAAACTCAAAGGCTTCGGTCACCGTGCCTTTTCACGAGCTGCACCCCGCCTCTGGAACTCTCTCCCTCAACCACTCAGAGACTCACCCTCACTCCTCACTTTTAAATCCCACCTCAAAACCTACCTGTTCTCCCACGCCTACAGCCTCCCCTACCCCTAGCCATCTCCCCCATCCCGGCCACCCCCGCCCCCCCCCTGGACACGCATACAACCTCCCCTACCCCTACCCATCTCCCCTAACCCTGCCACCCCCCCCTGATATGCATACAGCCTCCCCTACCCATAACCACCTCCCCTGTCCCCACCACCCCCCCCCCCCCGTTCGCTGACTCTGTGTTCCATGTTAATGTTGTTTTTGTGTTTTCCGTATCTCCTATATTGTCAGCGTCTTTGAGCCTCGGAAAAGCGCTATATAAATGTAATGAATTATTATTATTACTATTAGTCAGAGTCAGGGTTAGTCAGGGTCAGGGTCAGGGTCAGGGTCAGGGTTAGTCAGGGTCAGGGTTAGTCAGGGTCAGGGTTAGTCAGGGTCAGGGTTAGTCAGGGTCAGGGTTAGTCAGGGTCAGGGTTAGTCAGGGTCAGAGTCAGGGTCAGGGTTAGTCAGGGTCAGAGTCAGGGTCAGGGTTAGTCAGGGTCAGGGTTAGTCAGGGTCAGAGTCAGGGTCAGGGTTAGTCAGGGTCAGAGTCAGGGTCAGGGTTAGTCAGGGTCAGAGTCAGGGTCAGGGTTAGTCAGGGTCAGGGTTAGTCAGGGTCAAGGGTCATTCTTACCCTCTGCTTCATCTTGGCACAGCTGGCCAGAGAGTCTCTGCATCGGTTGTGGATCGTCACGTTACAACCTGAGAGAAACAAGACCTGTTAGACCTCCTCCCTCTCTACCTCCCTCTCTCTCTCTCTCTCTACCTCCCTCTCTCTCTACCTCCCTCTCTCTCTCTCTCTCTCTACCTCCCTCTCTCTCTACCTCCCTCCCTCTCTCTCTACCTCCCTCTCTCTCTACCTCCCTCTCTCCCTCTCTCCCTCCCTCCCTCTATCCCTCTCTCTGTACCTCCCTCCCTCTCTCTCCCTCTCTACCTCCCTCCCTCTACCTCCCTCTCTCTCTACCTCCCTCTCTCTCTACCTCCCTCTCTCTCTACCTCCCTCTCTCTCTCTACCTCCCTCTCTCTCTCTACCTCCCTCCCTCTCTCTACCTCCCTCCCTCTCTCTCTACCTCCCTCCCTCTCTCTCTACCTCCCTCCCTCTCTCTACCTCCCTCTCTCCACCTCC
>NC_137690.1:76774039-76779039 GCF_963989245.1 Nansenia antarctica
GAGGGGACAGAGCCTTCTCTAAGGCCCCTAGGACCAGGCTCAGAACCAGAGGGGACAGAGCCTTCTCTAAGGCCGTCCCTAGGACCAGGCTCAGAACCAGAGGGGACAAAGCCTTCTCTAAGGCCCCTAGGACCAGGCTCAGATTCAGAGGGGACAGAGCCTTCTCTAAGGCCCCTAGGACCAGGCTCAGAACCAGAGGGGACAGAGCCTTCTCTAAGGCCCCTAGGACCAGGCTCAGAACCAGAGGGGACAGAGCCTTCTCTAAGGCCCCTAGGCCCAGAACCAGAACCAGAGGGGACAGAGCCTTCTCTAAGGCCGTCCCTAGGACCAGACTCAGAACCAGAGGGGACAGAGCCTTCTCTAAGGCCCCTAGGACCAGGCTCAGAACCAGAGGGGACAGAGCCTTCTCTAAGGCCCCTAGGACCAGGCTCAGAACCAGAGGGGACAGAGCCTTCTCTAAGGCCGCCCCTAGGACCAGGCTCAGAACCAGAGGGGACAGAGCCTTCTTTAAGGTCCCTAGGACCAGACTCAGAACCAGAGGGGACAGAGCCTTCTCTAAGGCCCCTAGGACCAGACTCAGAACCAGAGGGGACAGAGCCTTCTCTAAGGCCCCTAGGACCAGGCTCAGAACCAGAGGGGACAGAGCCTTCTCTAAGGCCGTCCCTAGGACCAGGCTCAGAACCAGAGAGGACAGAGCCTTCTCTAAGGCCCCTAGGACCAGGCTCAGAACCAGGGGGGACAGAGCCTTCTCTAAGGCCCCTAGGACCAGGCTCAGAACCAGAGGGGACAGAGCCTTCTCTAAGGTCCCTAGGACCAGACTCAGAACCAGAGGGGACAGAGCCTTCTATAAGGCCCCTAGGACCAGACTCAGAACCAGAGGGGACAGAGCCTTCTCTAAGGCCCCTAGGACCAGGCTCAGAACCAGAGGGGACAGAGCCTTCTATAAGGCCCCTAGGACCAGGCTCAGAACCAGAGGGGACAGAGCCTTCTCTAAGGCCCCTAGGACCAGGCTCAGAACCAGAGGGGACAGAGCCTTCTCTAAGGCCCATAGGACCAGGCTCAGAACCAGAGGGGACAGAGCCTTCTCTAAGGTCCCTAGGCTCTGGAACAGCCTCCCCCTCCACGTCAGATCTGCGTCGAGGCTTTTAAAACATTAGCTTTGATTTGATTGATTGATTGAAAACTTTATTAGAATGTTTGCAGAAGTAGGTACATGAAAGTACATATTACATACAAGGTCAACTAAAAGGATAAAAACCCAAGAAAGCCACTGGCTTATTTCAATTGGGGTCCTTGATTTTCAATTCATCGTTACATGTAAGACAGACATAAGAAAAAAACTAGTACTATCTACAAGATAATACAGACAAATAACTATTACTATCTACAAGATAAACGTACATCCATCATGGGAAGAACAATACAACAAAACATAAGGTATCGGGTAGGACAGGTGGGGACATACACCACAGGTGGGGGCGGGGGACAAAACACAAAGTATGTACAGTGGGTAGTTCGGGTCTTTTAATCTGATTTTTGTTTTTGTTTTTGTTGTTTTAGAGGGTCCAGTTACGGATTGCAGCCTCCTGTAAATGTTTTTTGAGAGTGGTTTTGAAGGTGGGCAGTGTTTTGCACTCCTTTAAGATTATAGGAAGGGCGTTCCACATTTTTACTGCATAGTTTGCAAACGAGTTTAACCCCTTGTTTGTGGTGCAACGCGGTTGAACGTGGTTCGTGGAGCTTCCTCTGGTGTTGTATGTGTGGACGTTGTTCACTTTTTGGAAGAATGTTGACAGGTACTTGGGTGTCTTTGTGGTGTAGCGTATCTTGAAGACCAGGCCCAGTGCAAGCTGCTGCACTCTGTCAAGACACATCTCTTCTCCCTGACCTTTGACCTGAGGTGAGCCTGCCTCCCGACACTGCACTTCTCTGCACTTTTATTTCTGCACCTGTATTCTGTATTGCACCTTGTTCTTGTTGTTGTGTATTTTTATCTGTTGTTTCTCTTTTACTAGTGTTTTCTGTTAAGCAGGGCGGCTGCTTTTGTCGTTGTAAAATGTGCTATAGGGTTATATACATTATATATGTTATATAAATAAACATGACTTACTATAGGGTTATATATGTTATATATGTTATATATGTTATATACATAAACATGACTTACTACACACCCAGACCGCCCTACACACACACCCCCAGACCGCCCTACACACACACACCCAGACCCCCTACACACACATACACACCCAAACCCCCCTACACACACATACACACACACACACTGCAACACTTTAACTGCAGCCGGCTACAAAGAGGTAGAACGCCACCAAGCCAGCGACCAATCACAGAGCAGCAGACTGGCGGAGGTCGCAGGGTCAAGTTAGGAGAGCTTGTTTTGAGCCAGGGCCGTCTTGTGACAATCCTCCTAACTACCCCCCATCCCAACCCTTCCCATCAGCCACCAGCGCCCCCTTAAAGACCCTCAGCCACCGCCCCCCCCCCCCCCCCCCATCCCAACCCTTCCCATCAGCCCCCAGCGCCCCCTTAAAGACCCTCAGCCACCGCCCCCCATCCCAACCCTTCCCATCAGCCACCAGCGCCCCCTACCCCCATCCCAACCTTCCCATCAGCCACCAGCGCCCCCTTAAAGACTCTCAGCCACCGCCCCCCCCCCCTTAGAGAGGCCATCTGCCCCCTGTGGCCCCGCCCCCCATCCTTTCTCTCTGAGCGAGAGGTGACTTTCCCATGCCACCGGACCCTCCATCACCGCCTGCTCCCAGGGTGCACCCTGCTCCGCCGTGACCTCCACCACAAGCCACTGTCCCCTTTTTTCTCCCATTTTCCTTTTTAGGGGGGCATACACCCCCAGATCGGCAGTGAACCCCCTGCCCCATCCTGACCTCCTGGAGGTGGACTCCCTCCCTCCCTCCCTCTCTCCCAGCTGTTGTGGGGGAGTAACACAGGACCTGCTCTTGGACTTGTGATGGACGAACCATCAAGTTCATGGAGTTTTTTTTGCATCTGTTGTTATCTGTACTAACCCTCCTAACCCTCCCTCCTCCTTTCCGTTGTTCTTGAGCCATTCAGAGGTGGGTTAGGGTTACACCTTGCTGGTGTGTTTGGGATCATTGTCTGCTGCATAACCCAAGTGCGCTTGGGTATGATGTTTTTATTATGGAATGCTGTCTTAGGTTTACGCCAAATGTAACGGGACCCACACCTTCCAAAAAGTTTCACTTTTGACTCGTCAGTCCACAGAATATTTTCCCAAAATGTTGGGGGTTCAACAAGATGGTTTTTGGCAAATGTGAGACGAGCCTTTGTGTTCTTTTTTCTCAGCAGTGGTTTTCTCCTTGGCATTCTCCCATGGACGCCATCTTCCCCGTCTCTTTGTTATTGTGGAATCATGAACACTGACCTTAACTGAGGCAGGCGAGGCCTGCAGTTCTTTAGATTCTTCTGGGTTCTTCTGTGACCTCCTGGATGAGTCGTCGTTGCGCTCCTGGAGTCATTCTGGTAGGCCGGCCACCGGCCCTAACCCTAACCCAGGGAAGGTTCACCACTGTTCTGTTCTCCATGTGTAGATAATGGCTCTCACTGTGGTTCGCTGGAGTCCCAAAGCCTTAGAAATGTCTTTGTAACCCTTTCGAGACTGATAGAGGTCAATGACTTCCATCTCTGGATGGAGGCATCATGTGCTGCTTTTTAAGATCTTTTAGGCTACTTCACTTGGTCAGACAGGTTCTATCTAAGAGATTTGTAGATTGAACAGGTCTGGCAGTAATCGGGCCTAGGTGTGGCTTGAACTCAGCTTTCAAACAAATGTGTTTAATCGGTTGGTTGGTTGTTAAGGGGGGGCAATTACCTTCACATTGGGCCAGAAAGGATAGCATTTAACCCTTAATACACAAACTGCATCTTCTATTTACTCAGGTTATCTTTGTGTAATATTAAAACTGGTTTGATGATCTGAAACATTTAAGTGTGACAAACATGCAAAAACACACTGTACTAAGACACTGTACTAAGACACTGTACTAAGACACTGTACTAAGACACTGTACTAAGAGGACACAATGGAAACTATGACCTTTTTGTATTTGTATCCTTGATGCATCATTTGTATTTTATAACCCTTGTTTGTTTTGAAACGATAAAATACATTTTAATTACCTCATCTAAAGGCTGCTAGGAGCCTAAATGGATGACCTAGCCCTAACCCTGTAAACCAGACAGAAGCCCTTTGTGATGTTGCTAAGCTAACCTATGCTAAGCTAATCTTCTATTAAAAAGTCTGTGGTGTGTGGGTGTGAATGAGAGCTCAACTTTGGCAATGAATTCTATTGTGTGGGATGAGGGAGGGGGGGATGAGGGAGGGGGGTCTTAGTTTTGTCTTTGTGTGGGGGGGTCCGTAGCAGCAGGACGTTCCCCCCGCCCGCTGACTGTGACCCCAGCCTCCAGGGTCATGAGAGAGGGGAGAGGAGAGGAGAGGAGAGGAGAGGAGGAGAGGAGAGGAGAGGAGAGGAGCGGAGGGGAGAGGAGAGGAGAGGAGAGGAGAGGAGAGGAGAGGAGAGGAGAGGAGAGGAGAGGAGAGGAGAGGAGGGGAGAGGAGAGGAGAGGAGAGGAGAGGAGAGGAGAGGAGAGGAGAGGAAAGGAGAGGAGAGGAGAGGAGAGGAGAGGAGAGGAGAGGAGAGGAGAGGATAGGCAGGGGTGGACAGCTTGTGTCCAGCCACCTAGTCCGTCACCCCCCCCCCCCCCCCCCCTGCCCCTAAACCTCCCAAGCTATTGTGATGGCCACAGCCCCCACAGAAGTGGAAAGTGGGAGAGAGAGAGAGAGAGAGAGGTGGAGAGGTGGAGAGGTGGGGGGATTGGGGGGATGGGATGGGGGGGGGGGGTTGGTGGTCCTGAACAGGATAAGATAAACGCAAATCCCTTCATTCATCCCTTGATTGTGTTACGCCTTTCTATCTCCTCTTCTCCTTCTCTCTATATCTTAT
>NC_137690.1:76784039-76806539 GCF_963989245.1 Nansenia antarctica
ACAACAAAACATTAGGTATGTACAGCGGGTAGGACAGGTGGGGACATACACCACAGGTGGGGGCGGGGGACAAAACACAAAGTATGTACAGTGGGTAGTTCGGGTCTTTTAATCTGATTTTTGATTTAGAGGGTCCAGTTACGGATTGCAGCCTCCTGTAAATGTTTTTTGAGAGTGGTTTTGAAGGTGGGCAGTGTTTTGCACTCCTTTAAGATTATAGGAAGGGCGTTCCACATTTTTACTGCATAGTTTGCAAACGAGTTTAACCCCTTGTTTGTGGTGCAACGCGGTTGAACGTGGTTCGTGGAGCTTCCTCTGGTGTTGTATGTGTGGACGTTGTTCACTTTTTGGAAGTATGTTGACAGGTACTTGGGTGTCTTTGTGGTGTAGCGTATCTTGAAGACCAGGCCCAGTGCAAGCTGCTGCACTCTGTCAACTACTCGTAGCCAATCAAGGCTCAAAAAATGAGCAGCGGTTAGATGTGTCCTAGGGTTGAGGCCTAGCAGAAGCCTAACCAGTTTATTTTGGGCTGTCTGGAGTCTTGTTTTATGGGCCTTTGTGGTTCTATAGTACCATGATGTTACGGCATAGTCGAAGTGACATTGAATGAGAGCTCCTGATAGGGTCCTCAGTGTGTTTTTACTGACAAGTGCTGCCATTTTATCTCCGGAAAGATTTGCCTCTAAGATGGAGCCCAGGTATGTAATATCCTCTTTTCTTGTGATATTAATGTTACCCACTTTTATTTTAAAATTTTCAGCCTTTCTGAGTTTAGATGGGGATCCGTATAGGATGGTTTCAGTTTTACCTAGGTGTATTGATAGTTTATTGTCAGCTAGCCAATTGCAGAGCGACCTACGCAGAAGTGTAAAGTGCGAGACCCCTTACGTAGTCTATGCAGGCTACGCACGTAAATTCGACGCAGAAGCTTAAATCGGCCTACAGCAATACATATTTTATTGTTCACATAAGCACATCTCTGTCCAGTTCCCACAATATAGCCTTGTTTTGCACTCTTTCCCTGTTCCACGAGCACGTCCCAACACTGTGGCCCTGTTATGACATGTGGACCATATATCTGCTCCAATTGTCAAACAGCCATGTCCCACACATGCCGAAATGTCATTCAGATTTGTATCCTTACATGTCAAGGGGATGGTGGTGGTCTAGTGAATAGTGAATTGGACTGGTGATCGGAAGGTTGTGAGTTCAAATCCTGCCTGAAACACCACTAGTGTGCCTTTGAGTACTACAATTACTCCAGGGGGAATGTTCCTGTAAGTAGCTTTTGGATTAAAAGCGTTTGCTAAATGGCAAATTATATTCTATTCATATAAGAAATGGACAAAACAGTTGCATTTATTTATTCATATATGTATTTATTATAGTCTACTAGACACACCAACATTTAAGACCACATATATGGCCACATACACATACAAACATCGACACAGTTTGTCACAGCACCTTTATTGAACAAGACATCACAGATGACGGTGGGCTTATTGTATTTTGCCCCAAATTCCTGACTTATACCGCCATACCATGACCTGACCAGCAGATGACAGTATGTGACATCAATCATCAATGCGACACAATTGTGTTGAACGTGTCAATGCGTCGAAAGCTTCGTTATCCCCATTAACTTACAGACAGGAGTTTGACGTGGATCTGGAGAGATTGGGACCATCGTCACCAAGATGCCAACCACATTGCCAGAGTATAAAATATGTGCTTTAAGGAGAGTATAAAATATGTGCTTTAAGGAGGGTATAAAATATGTGCTTTAAGGAGGGTATAAAATATGTGCTTTAAGGAGAGTATAAAATATGTGCTTTAAGGAGGGTATAAAATATGTGCTTTAAGGAGGGTATAAAATATGTGCTTTAAGGAGGGTATAAAATATGTGCTTTAAGGAGGGTATTGTAGTGCCAAGAGACGGGAGTCGTAGGCGGCGTATCAAATGACAAAGCTAAACGTTTAATGAAGGACATGAATGATTGTCAACAACACACTCAAGCAGTAAGTAGAATAAACAACTCGGGTACTACGCACTAAACTGTCCGTGCGGAACAATACTCCCAACCCATGTCAACCCATGTCAACCCACCAAAGTATTACGTTATTTAACATGATGGCATACATTAACATGTGAAGAAAATATTACTAAAAAAAGTATTGTCGTTGTTGTTATTTGTATTATGCATTGTGCAGCCAAAAAGGCTATAGTAAATCTTTGTAAGTAAGTAAGTAAGTAAAGCTTTATTTATATAGCACCTTTCATACAAGAAATGCAGCTCAAAGTGCTTTACAACAGGAATAACAACATAAAGTGAATATCAAAACATATATAAAAACATATGAATGAATGAATGGTCTTTACTTTATTGTCATTGCTATAGTACAGGTACCAAACAACGAAATTTAGGAGGGGTGGCTCCCCTGGTGTTAGGAAAGAAAAAAAAACTTTAAAAAAACACAAGAAGGGAAGGAGCTGGTTTACATAAATAAAGGCTATGTACACTATCCACTGTACTATACTGTACAGATAGACGACTAGGGTTGTCATATTGCACATAGTGTTATTGCACATTCATTTAAAGTGTCGCAGTTTGCAGGCTTGAAATGTACATATTTGTGCCTCAGCACTACACCTGATTTTTTCAGTCCAGCAGCTGCCATCAATCTGTCCAGACTGTCCAGGGCCCAGAACCTAGGTCTTTGCTGTGTTCAGGGCCTGGATGGCCCTGGGGTAGAAGCTGAGCTTCAGTCTGTTTGTCCTTGCGGCCATGGTCCTGTACCGCCTTTTCGAGGGCAGCCGGGTGAAGTGTTCGTACCCAGGGTGGGATGGGTCTCTGGAGATCTTGGAGGCCTTCCTGAGACAGCGTGTGTTGTACAGCTCTTCCAGAGAGGGGAGGGGGGCGCCGGTTCCATAGAATGAATATAAAAGCAGGGGAAAACACTAAAAAGAAAAGGTAAAGATCTAACTTTCCATATCCCTTTCATCTCCCTACCTTACACAGTCTTTCTGTACTTACCACTGGCTTTCCACCACAAACTGTTTTTGGAAAAGGTCTGTCTCAGCCTCTGTGTACGTTCTCAGTCTCTGTGTACGTTCTCAGTCTCTGTGTACGTTCTCAGTCTCTGTGTACGTTCTCAGTCTCTGTGTACGTTCTCAGTCTCTGTGTACGTTCTCAGTCTCTGTGTACGTTCTCAGTCTCTGTGTACGTCCTCAGTCTCTGTGTACGTTCTCAGTCTCTGTGTACGTTCTCAGTCTCTGTGTACGTTCTCAGTCTCTGTGTACGTTCTCAGTCTCTGTGTACGTTCTCAGATGTTCTCAGTCTCTGTGTACGTTCTCAGTCTCTGTGTACGTTCTCAGTCTCTGTGTACGTTCTCAGTCTCTGTGTACGTTGTCAGTCTCTGTGTATGTTCTCAGTCTCTGTGTACGTTCTCAGTCTCTGTGTACGTTGTCAGTCTCTGTGTACGTTCTTAGTCTCTGTGTACGTTCTCAGATGTTCTCAGTCTCTGTGTACGTTCTCAGTCTCTGTGTACGTTCTCAGTCTCTGTGTACGTTCCCAGTCTCTGTGTACGTTCTCAGTCTCTGTGTACGTTCTCAGTCTCTGTGTACGTTCTCAGTCTCTGTGTACGTTCTCAGTCTCTGTGTACGTTCTCAGTCTCTGTATACGTTCTCAGTCTCTGTATACGTTCTCAGTCTCTGTGTACGTTCTCAGATGTTCTCAGTCTCTGTGTACGTTCTCAGCCTCTGTATACGTTCTCAGTCTCTGTATACGTTCTCAGTCTCTGTGTACGTTCTCAGATGTTCCCAGTCTCTGTATACGTTCTCAGTCTCTGTGTACTTTCTCAGTCTCTGTGTACGTTCTCAGTCTCTGCGTACGTTCTCAGTCTCTGTGTACGTTCTCAGTCTCTGTGTACGTTCTCAGTCTCTGCGTACGTTCCCAGTCTCTGTGTACGTTCTCAGTCTCTGTGTACGTTCTCAGTCCCTGTGGACGTTCTCAGTCTCTGTGTACGTTCCCAGTCTCTGTGTACGTTCTCAGTCTCTGCTGGACCTTGCACCAAAAATCCAACTACTCAGTATCAACATTACAGTTTCTTTCTTTTGCACACCTCTTTCAACTAGTCAGTCTGTGTACGTGAATATAAGAGCAGGGGAAAGCAGTAAAAAGAAAAGGTAAAGAAAATACAATAAAAATAAATTTAAAAAAGGGCTAGTTGATAAAACATTTAAAGTGCAGTAGCTGGCAAATGAGCAGTGGTGTTAAACGTTGGTTATTGCGTATTGGCTAAAACCATAACGATCGGACTACACACTGAACGGAGGAATCATACGCTGTCAGACAGGGTTCATGTTATCAAGGAAGCAACTTTGATTGTGGGAATGGTCACATATATAGGATCAGCTGGCTCAATCATTCATGTCACACAGCTGGTGTCAATCAATCAATTATGCCCCACTCACACTGGGATAGGGATGACTGGAGAGCACACTCATGTCAACAAGTGGGCAGGTGCAGATGAGCTAGTTGAAGGCTGTATTGAAGAAGTGCGTTTTTAGCTTTCTTTTAAAAATATTTAGTGAGCTGGCTTCCCTGGGCCATATTCCACTAAAGGTGGCTTAATATAGCGGCGCTATAATTAAATGCGGCGCTCAGGGACCTCGAGATTGGTATTCAAGCCTCAGGTGATTCCTCGAATGAGGATCAGCCTTGTGTCATCAGTGTTCACAGAAGACAGGCTTACAAATCTTCGATATGGGCGCGTGCACGCAGACATACGCAGCCCAGAAGAGTCGATCTGTCGAAATGAAGATACTCCACTCTGCAGGGGTACTACATTTGCGCAGCATTCCGAATTATTGATTTTTATGAAGACGGAGAAATAAGATGTAAAATAGTGCAATACTGACGCAATTAACAAGGCGAGGGAAATGGTTTGGCAAGAAATTGCTGACCGATTAAATGCGTAGGTCATACTAGCCCCAGTTATTGTTATATGTTCATATTTTAATAAATGAATATTACTACTGTGGTGATATCAGCAGCAGGCTACAATCTGTCTTATCGCCACAATGGCCTAGTGGTACCGACCGCTGCCACAGGATTTATTCGTCATTTTTAGACGTGGTTCGAATCCCGCTACAGACGCACTTTTATTTTTTATTTTTTAAATTTGTTTTTCAGATTTTATCCCCTTTTCACCCAATTTGGTAGCCAATTTAACCCAACTTAGCATCCAATTATCCCCTGCCTATTGCGAAGGATCCGCCGCACGACCCCGTGGTCGGCAGTCCCAGAGGAGGCCGCCAGGCAGACTAGGCTGACTGGCTCCTCGAGCCCAGTACCGTTACTCCGACACCAGACGGGGGCGGTATTGCGCGATGGATCCTAGTCCAGAACTACTCCTATACCCCCCTCGGAAGCGGCCGGCCAATATGCCGCTTCCCGTGTGCCTCGGCCATATCTGGATCTGGCGAGCCGGGATACGAACCCCGGCCCCGGTGGGCAGCATGCACTAGCGGCCAGTGCTTAGACCGCTACACCACCGCGGGGCAGACGCACTTTTTACTGCATTTCGTTGTCTGAATCTAATCTAAAATCTCATCAAAAAAAGTATGTAGGCTATAAAATTATGGTGCAGGCTAATTTACAAGAACTGACACGATTACAATGGTGTTTGAAACCTTTGCATGAAATCTTCGGTTAAATGTAAAAAAAAAAAAAAAGAATGACTTAGTCAAGTCTCGAACTCGCAACCTTTGGAACTCGAGTCCGCAGCCTTAACCACTACGCCAACCAGACCGCTGTGAAGACGGCAATGCAAGTTGAGACAATTACTTCAAAATATCAAGTTATCTATCACACAATCAAACTATCTATCGATCGATCACACTTTCAAAATATCAAATTATCTATCTATCACACAGTCAAACTATCTAATCAAACTATCTAATCTATCTATCTCATGTGAAGTGGGAACTAATATTTCCTAAAAGACACATGAGGAACTTTCGTTCAGGGTTTAGTTTCCGCCTGTGAGCCTTTTTTGACGCACGGATGACTATAGCCTGTGTTTTAGCCTGGTCGGGACCAGGCTAATTATATCTGACTCAGAAGGAGCTCAACCAAGCAGCGAATTATTTGAGCCACGTTGATGGCACCGAACGCAAGCTAACATTTTCGAGGCTTAGAACTTTATCGAGGCTTAGAACTTTATCGAGCTTTGTGGAATAGGGCCCGATCTCTAAAGGTAATGTGTTCCAAATTTTGGGGCATAGTTGGCAAAGGCTGCGCTCCCGATCTTCTTCTGACTGTTGCTGGGAACTTCTAATAAACCTGCGATAGATGATCTTAGTGTTCTTTGAGCAAGTAACGTACCCTTAGTTTACTACTAGGCAACAGTCCAGTTGCGGAACTATTTTTTGTTGACGGAGCCAAAATAAATGATTAAATAAACAAACAAATCATAATCTGTTGTTGCTTACTACTGTTAATTACTAAATTGCGCTGTAGAACTGTTGTATAAAAGCAATATCACACTCGTAGGTAGGATATTGCTTAAATAGTTTTGAAAAACTTGGTGGGAATAGGATAATAATAATAATAATAATGATAATAATAATAACTTTATTTGTATAGCGCTTTTCCTGCAAACGTTGCAGCTCAAAGTGCTCCAATCATTATATAATCATCATTTAATTATTTTGTCATTTAAAGGCAATATTAAAAATATGGGTTTTTAGTCTTGACTTGAACATGTGCTGAGATTGCATCCCTAATGTAAACTGGCAGTGAGACACAATCTGGAGCATAAAATGAGAATACAGCCTCACCAAATCTCTGTGTGGTACACAGAGAAAACCAGCGTCAGAAGACCTGAGAGCTCTATTGGGCTGATATGCTAGCAGAAGACCTGAGAGCTCTATTGGGCTGATATGCTAGCAGAAGACCTGAGAGCTCTATTGGGCTGATATGCTAGCAGAAGACCTGAGAGCTCTATTGGGCTGATATGCTAGCAGAAGACCTGAGAGCTCTATTGAGCTGATAGCAGAAGGTCTGAACATATTCTGGTGCTGTGCCAGTGAGAGCTTTATAAACAAGCAGAAGGATCTTGAAATCTATTCTGATCTTAACAGGAGGCCAGCGTAGATTCTCTAAAATAGGAGTTATATGAGCTTGTCTGCTTGTTTTGGTTAAAACTCTCGCTGCTGCATTTTGGACTAATTGCAGCTGGCCAATAGCTTTCTTCAGAAGACCAGAAAGGAGACTGTTACAATAGTCCAAACGGATGGTGATGCATGTAGAGTCTACATCACCCTAACCCTACCATGTAGACCACTTGTGTTGTGACGCCAGGTTGTGGCGTCTTTCCCAGTTTGTTGACAGATATTCTGAAGGAGGTGAAGAAAGACTTTATCCACTGTCCCGCTGCAGTCTCCTGGGCTAGGACTCTATACTTCTCCTGGGCTAGGGCTCTATACTAACCCTAACCCTATACTGTCCTGCAGTCTCCTGGGCTAGGGCTCTATACTTCTGTTGTTCTATCTCTCTCATTCTATTGTTCTATTTCTATCATTCTATTGTTCTATCTCTCTCATTCTATTGTTCTATTTCTATCATTCTGTTGTTCTATCTCTATACTTCTGTTGTTCTATCTCTATCATTCTATTGTTCTATCTCTATACTTCTGTTGTTCTATCTCTATCATTCTATTGTTCTATCTCTATCATTCTGTTGTTCTATCTCTATCATTCTATAGTTCTATTTCTATGGCAGGAACAAAGCCCCTCCCATCACTGACGTCAGACTCCGAGTGAAAGGTTTAGCGCATGCGCAGCGACGGTCCTTGCAGACTTGTGACACGACGCTAGAAGACAGAAGGTGAGCCGCTCTTCCTCTCTCGCTGCTTTACTGTTTATATATCTATCTATCTGTCTGTTATTATATATGTTATATATCTGCGTCTAACCCTAGTCAGGGAGGAAGGGTCTGCGTGTAGTCTGGTGGTTATAGACCCTATCTACCCTGTTAGACCCTCTGTGTCTCAGACTGTAGCCAAGTACACGTCAGCCTAACGGCTAGCCTGCTAACCTGCTAACCTGCTAACCTGACCTGACGGTGTTTAACTAACCAGGGTTGGGGTTAACCAGCCTTTCTAAACTCAGTTAGTGTTTGTGTGTCACAGTAACAGTTAGTCAGCTGGACTGGTTTCCGTGTTGGAGTTGTGACCCAGTAACCCAGCTAGCCAGGCTAATGCTAATGTGTTCATCAGAGTCGTAGAGCTGCAAAGCCACGTCACACACACACACACACACACACACACACACACACACACACACACAGACACACACACACACACACACACACACACACACACACACACACACACACACACACACACACACACACACACACACACACACAGAGATACTCTGATGGATGTAGATTATTAGTAGTTATTGTCTTTAAGCTGAACCCTGGGAACGAACCTAAGACAATACAACTAGACGTCGTTAGAATTAGACATAAATAGAATCAGACATAAATAGAATCAGACATAAATAGAATCAGACATAAATAGAATCAGACATAAATAGAATCAGACATAAATAGAATCAGACATGCATAGAGGGATAATTAATTGTTAGGAATCTGAGAATGTGTCTATTATGTAAACTGATATACTTATATAGATTTAGTCTTCACAGGGGGTATAGGTACTTTATAAACTTATGAACTAGTAAACTTAAGATTGCATATAGAACATTGCACTGTTACCATGGTTATTGCACGGTGGGGAGGTTACAGAGGGGATGTTTTGTTTGTGAGGTGTGTGTTAGTGTGTTAGTGTAACCCTGGTGTGTTGTGTTTCAGATGAGGTGTGTGTTAGTGTGTGTTAGTGTAACCCTGGTGTGTTGTGTGCAGATGAGGTGTGTGTTAGTGTGTTAGTGTGTTAGTGTAACCCTGGTGTGTTGTGTTGCAGATGAGGTGTGTGTAGTGTGTTAGAGTGTTGTGTTGCAGATGAGGTGTGTGTTAGTGTAACCCTGGTGTGTTGTGTTGCAGATGAGGTGTGTGTTAGTGTGTAGTGTGTTAGTGTAACCCTGGTGTGTTGTGTTTCAGATGAGGTGTGTGTTAGTGTTGGTGGTACTGGCGGTGTTGAGGCTGGGGGAGGCTGAGGAGGGCGCGAGGCTGCTGGCCTCCAAGTCTCTACTGAACCGCTACGCCGTGGAGGGACGCGACCTCACCCTGCAGTACAACATCTACAACGTCGGCACCAGGTAACCCTGACCTCTGACCCTAGGACCCTCCTCCCTGACCTCTGACCCTGACCTAGGACCCTGATCTAAGACCCTCCTCCCTGACCTAGGACCCTAGTGTTGACGTGTATGAAGTACATAGATAAGCAGCTGTCTGATGTCCCATAAACCCTCTAACCCTAAACATCTAAACATCTAAAACATCGGTTTATTTTGGATTGACTGTGTTGATGGAGTACAAAGTAGTGTGTGTCAGCTAGCCTGGTCAGCTAGCCCTGCTCAGCCCTTAACCATGACCCTGTTCTGCTCCACAGCGCCGCCCTGGAGGTGGAGCTGTCTGATGACTCGTTCCCTCCTGAGGACTTCGGCATCGTCTCTGGGATGCTGAACGTGAAGTGGGATAGGATCGCCCCGTATCCTCACACTCCCTGACACACACACTCACACACACACTCACACTCCCTGACACACACACTCACACTCCCTGACACACACACGCACACACACACACACACACACACACACTAAAGACACACTGTTAATACTTTTAAACAAACTTGGATGTTCACCACTGAGTCACTTTAGTTAGTCACTCTGAGACCCCTGCTTAAAGTAGTGTTGTAGTTAACTAGGTAACAATGTAAAGTAGTGTTGTAGTTAACTAGGTAACGATGTAAAGTAGTGTTCTAGTTAACTAGGTAACAATGTAAAGTAGTGTTATAGTTAACTAGGTAACAATGTAAAGTAGTGTTGTAGTTAACTAGGTAACGATGTAAAGTAGTGTTCTAGGTAACAATGTAAAGTAGTGTTGTAGTTAACTAGGTAACAATGTAAAGTAGTGTTGTAGTTAACTAGGTAACAATGCAAAGTAGTGTTGTAGTTAACTAGCTAACAATGTAAAGTAGTGTTGTAGTTAACTAGGTAACAATGTAAAGTAGTGTTCTAGTTAACTAGGTAACAATGTAAAGTAGTGTTGTAGTTAACTAGGTAACAATGTAAAGTAGTGTTGTAGTTAACTAGGTAACAATGTAAAGTAGTGTTCTAGTTAACTAGGTAACAATGTAAAGTAGTGTTCTAGTTAACTAGGTAACAATGTAAAGTAGTGTTCTAGTTAACTAGGTAACAATGTAAAGTAGTGTTCTAGTTTACTAGGTAACAATGTAAAGTAGTGTTGTAGTTAACTAGGTAACAATGTAAAGTAGTGTTCTAGTTAACTAGGTAACAATGTAAAGTAGTGTTCTAGTTAACTAGGTAACAATGTAAAGTAGTGTTCTAGTTAACTAGGTAACAATGTAAAGTAGTGTTCTAGTTTACTAGGTAACAATGTAAAGTAGTGTTGTAGTTAACTAGGTAACGATGTAAAGTAGTGTTGTAGTTAACTAGGTAACAATGTAAAGTAGTGTTCTAGTTAACTAGGTAACAATGTAAAGTAGTGTTCTAGTTTACTAGGTAACAATGTAAAGTAGTGTTGTAGTTAACTAGGTAACGATGTAAAGTAGTGTTGTAGTTAACTAGGTAACAATGTAAAGTAGTGTTGTAGTTAACTAGGTAACAATGCAAAGTAGTGTTGTAGTTAACTAGGTAACAATGTAAAGTAGTGTTCTAGTTAACTAGGTAACAATGTAAAGTAGTGTTCTAGTTAACTAGGTAACAATGTAAAGTAGTGTTCTAGTTTACTAGGTAACAATGTAAAGTAGTGTTCTAGTTAACTAGGTAACAATGTAAAGTAGTGTTCTAGTTAACTAGGTAACAATGTAAAGTAGTGTTCTAGTTAACTAGGTAACAATGTAAAGTAGTGTTGTAGTTAACTAGGTAACAATGTAAAGTAGTGTTGTAGTTAACTAGGTAACAATGTAAAGTAGTGTTGTAGTTAACTAGGTAACAATGTAAAGTAGTGTTCTAGTTAACTAGGTAACAATGTCAAGTAGTGTTCTAGTTAACTAGGTAACAATGTAAAGTAGTGTTCTAGTTAACTAGGTAACAATGTAAAGTAGTGTTCTAGTTTACTAGGTAACAATGTAAAGTAGTGTTCTAGTTAACAATGTAAAGTAGTGTTCTAGTTAACTGGGTAACAATGTAAAGTAGTGTTGTAGTTAACTAGGTAACAATGTAAAGTAGTGTTCTAGTTAACTAGGTAACAATGTAAAGTAGTGTTCTAGTTAACTAGGTAACAATGTAAAGTAGTGTTGTAGTTAACTAGGTAACAATGTAAAGTAGTGTTGTAGTTAACTAGGTAACAATGTAAAGTAGTGATCTAGTTAACTAGGTAACAATGTAAAGTAGTGTTCTAGTTAACTAGGTAACAATGTAAAGTAGTGTTCTAGTTAACTAGGTAACAATGTAAAGTAGTGTTCTAGTTAACTAGGTAACAATGTAAAGTAGTGTTGTAGTTAACTAGGTAACAATGTAAAGTAGTGTTCTAGTTAACTAGGTAACAATGTAAAGTAGTGTTCTAGTTAACTAGGTAACAATGTAAAGTAGTGTTCTAGATAACTAGGTAACAATGTAAAGTAGTGTTCTAGTTACCTAGGTAACAGTGTAAAGTGTAGCACCTTAACCCCTCCCTCCCCAGAGCCAGTAACGTGTCTCACACCGTGGTCTTGCGCCCCCTGAAGGCCGGATACTTCAACTTCACCTCCGCCTCCGTCAGCTACCAGGCCCAGGAGGCGGGGCCAGTGCTGGTAAGACCTCACCTGACCCCTCACCTGACCCTAACCCTAATGACAGTTAATCACAATAATCGGCCGTGATTAATCTCAAGTTTAAATACTAGTAATTACTTTATTATTTAGTATTTTCTGGGGGGAGATAAAACAACAACACGGTGTCGGAATAGAGAAATGCAAACTGGCTAGAATCTATGGAAGCATATAGTAGACTTAATTCAAATGCTATGCAATATGAGATTGCAATTGCATGTTCCACTTTTGCATGCATTCTTTCAGACAATATTGAAATTCAAATGCAATTCTAATGATTTGCATTTGCATTTTCATGTACCTGATGTGCACATTCGCTGTCAATATTAAAATGATAATGCAAAGCCATTTGACATTTAATTTTTCAAAGTCATGCGCTGCTTTGTAGCTGACAAAATTCAAATTTTCATTCAAATGTGAAAATTACTATGCAATCCCAAAATAGCATATTCATTTGCCACTTTTGCCTGCGTTATTTGAGTCAATATTCAAATTGTAATGCAATAATGTGATTAGCAATTGCATTTACATGTTCTAGGAAACACATCCGCTTTACAGCTGACACAATTCAAACTCTCTATGCAATTCTCATGTTCTACCGGCCTGTCAGTCATTCTCTGGGGGCAGGACAATGTTTAACACGCCGACCGGAAATAGCGGCAATTCCCCCTATCACGAGAATGATCACGCCCCTTTTTGGGTGATAGAAGTGTAGAAGTTTGAATGTCTGGTCTTTGCTACTTTAATCTGATAAAATAAGAAAACCGTAGTGCTTTTTAGATAGGATTAGATACAGTCTCTCCTCCTCACTCTTATTGTTACGTCGTGAAAACGTCTTAATGTCTGATCGTCTCCTTCAGGGAAGAAGGTTCATATTATCAGGATGTTAATCTCTCCTCCTCCTCCTCCTCTCCTCTCCTCTCCTCCTCCTCCTCCTCCTCCCCCCCTCCCTCCTCCTCCTCTCCTCCTCCTCTCCTCTCCTCCTCCTCTCCTCCTCCTCCCCCCCTCCCTCCTCCTCTCCTCCTCCTCCCCCCCTCCCTCCTCCTCCTCCTCCTCCTCCTCTCCTCCTCCTCCTCCTCCTCCCCCTCCTCCTCCTCCTCCTCCTCCTCCTCTCCTCCTCCCCCCCTCCCTCCTCCTCCTCCTCCTCCTCCCCCTCCCCCCCTCCCTCCTCCTCCTCCTCCTCCTCCTCTCCTCCTCCTCCTCTCCTCCTCCCCTCCCTCCTCCTCCTCCTCTCCTCCTCCTCCTCCTCCTCCTCCTCCTCTCCTCCTCCCCTCCCTCCTCCTCCTCCTCTCCTCCTCCTCCTCCTCCTCCTCCTCCTCCTCCTCCTCCTCCTCTCCTCCTCTCCTCCTCCTCCTCCTCCTCCTCTCCTCTCCTCCTCCTCCTCCCCCTCCCCCCCTCCAGGTGGGGTACACCAGTGCTCCAGGTCAGGGAGGGATTCTGGCCCAGAGGGAGTTCGACAGACGCTTCTCTCCACACTTCGTAAGTCCTCCTCTCCTCTCCTCCTCTCTCCTCTCCTCCTCTCTTCCCTTCCCTCTCTTCTCTCCTCTTCCCTCTCTCTTCTCTCTGCCCTGAAGGGTTGCCCCCCCACCAACATATAACCCCATCTCTCTCCTCCTCCCTCTCTCCTCCTCCCTCTCTCCTCCCTCTCTCCTACTCTCTTCTCTCCTCCTCCCTCTCTCCTACTCTCTCTCTCCTCCTCCCTCTCTCCTACTCTCTTCTCTCCTCCTCCCTCTCTCCTACTCTCTTCTCTCCTCCCCCCCTAGCTGGACTGGGCAGCCTTCGGCGTGATGACTCTGCCCTCCATCGGCATCCCTCTGCTCCTCTGGTACTCCAGCAAGAGGAAGTACGACTCGCCCAAGACCAAGAAGAACTGAAACACTCTCCTGGGGGGGGGGGCTGAACTAACACTCTCCACTGGGGGAGGGCTGGGGGAGGGAGGCCTGGGGCGTTGGGGGGGGGCGGGTGACGGTTGGGTTAGGGTTGGGGGGGCAGTGAGGGGAGAGGGGGTGAAGACGTTAATTGCCCATATTGGGGTAATCTAAATAAACAGCCACAATGGAGGAACACATGAAGGGCTGTGTTTGTGTTTTGTAATTAATTTGGTGTGAACCCGCTGAGGGTTATGGGTTAGGGTCATCCTGACCCTGGTCTGCAACACGAGACAATAAACAAGCTGGTTTTTACTGAAGTCGTGTGATTTGTATTTCTTTATCATTTTTTGTTTAGTCAGTTTCACTTGTAAATAATAATACATTTTATTTGTATAAGCACTTAACATAAGACATCTCAAAGTGCTACAATTAAAAACAAGAAGATAAAACAATAAACATTTTCAATTAAAAGGCTCTATTAAAAAGGTGGGTTTTAAGGCCTCGTTTAAAAGCATCCACAGACTGTGGTGCCCTTAGGTGGTCAGGGAGAGGAGAGAGGAGTGTTACGGCCAAGCTCCACCATGGCCATCGAGCGTTGCGTCTAATGTGCGTTGCGTCCGAATTTGGGATCAAATGCATTGTAATCAATGAAAGGTGCTCCACCTGCTGCATTGCGTTGCGTCCGATGGCTGCGTCCAAAGTAGACTTTCAAAAAAGTTTGATTTTTGACGGTGGATGGACGCAGACGTCACAATGAGACGCCCCACGTGGGGCGTCAATCACCGCACCTGTGGTGAACTCTTGTTGCAGGAATGGACGACGAACGGCTCATCCTTGAGGTCGAATTTTTTTTTTTTTTTATATGCGACAAATGACAGATTGTACCATGATGCCCAGGTGAAGGACCGAGCATGGGGTGAGATCGGGTCCACACTTGGATTATCAGGTAAGATATAATACGACAAAAATGTAAATGTAAATGTTAGGGCAAGGTTTAGGATTAGTGGTTAGTTAGTTGAAATGTTGTTGACAGTTAGTTGAACATCTACTGAACTAACAACTATCTATTTGGGAATATGTAGATAAAATATTACCCTGATTGGAAAATGTTCTGTATGATGTTGTTATTGTTGTGGACATAATTGCAGTCAAGGGTGAAATTACTCCCGTATACAAAAAATGCCAGTGGAGCTAGAGTAGAACGTTGACGTTGACGCAACGTTGACGCAACGCTGCAGGTGGAGCTTGGACAACGGGAAGTTGACGCAACGTCGATGGCGAGTTGACGCAACGCAGCAGGTGGAGCTTGGCCGTTAGGTGGTCAGGGAGAGCATTCCACAGCCTGGGAGCAGCCGAGCAGAAGGCCCGATCTCCCATGGTGCGGAGCTTGGTGGTCCTGGGGGTCTTGAGGTTGGTGGCAGTAGAACGGAGGTTGCGTGAGGAGGTCTGAGGGGTATGGAGGAGTTCCTTGAGGTAGGGGGGGGCAGTTCCATGGATGCACTGGTGGGTGAGGAGGGAGACCTTGTATTCAATTCTGAGGGAGACGGGGAGCCAGTGGAGTGATTTGAGGATGGGGGTGATGTGATCATATTTGCGCACCCTCAGGATCCTAGCAGCGCTGTTCTGGATGTATTGAAGTTTCTGGAGGCAGCTGCTAGGAATCCCGATGAGGAGTGCGTTGCAGTAGTCCAGTCTGGAGGAAACAAAGGCGTGGAGTTGGGAAGGTCATGGTTGGGGGGGGCACGGGGGGTCATGGTTTGTGGTTGGGGGGGGCAGAGGGGGTCATGGTTTGTGGTTGGGGAGGCAGGGGGGGATGGGGGTGTCATGGTTTGGGGTTGGGGGGGGCAGGGGGGGTCATGGTTTGGGGTTGGGGGGGGGCAGGGCGGGTCTCTCTGGGATCTGTTGGTAGACAGCATGGTCGCTGGGCTGGGGTCCTGGGGGAGATGACCGCTGAAACACATGAACACCTTTAATGAACACCTGTAATGATGAACACCTTTAATGAACACCTGACTCTGGACCAGATGACACCTGACACACCTGACTGATGTTGAGGTTAGGTGTACCGTTAGTTATCTCCATTAGGTTAGGTGTACCGTTAGTTATCTCCAGGCTTGTTTACTAAGACAAAGATGCAGAATTATCATAATATCATCAGACCCTCACTACCCTGTTAACTACCCTGTTACCCATGAGTCATTAGGGGTGTTTACCTGCATGAGTCATTAGGGTTAGCTGTTTACCTGCATGTGGGCGGGTCTGAGAGGCGGTCTGTAAGGCAGGCTGGGTGGGGTCCTGGTCGGCAGGGGGGCGTGGCCAGAGCTGGGGGCGGGCCTGGTCGGCAGGGGGGCGTGGCCAGAGCTGAGGGGGGCGTGGCCAGAGCCCTCTCCTACCCCTCTCAGGTTCACCTCTGAGTACAAGTGGCTCTGGGCGCTCGCTAGGAGACAAACCTCTGGTTAGCATGATTCATATAACATACATGATTATATATGATTATATATTATACATTATTATATATGATTATATATGATTATATATGATTATACATTATTATATATGATTATATATGATTATATATGATTATATATTATTATACATTATTATACATTATTATATATATGATTATATATTATACATTATTATATATGATTATACATTATTATATATGATTATATATGATTATATATTATTATACATTATTATACATTATTATATATGATTATATATGATTATACATTATTATATATGATTATATATGATTATATATTATTATACATTATTATATATGATTATATATGATTATACATTATTATATATTATTATATATTATTATATATGATTATACATTATTATATATGATTATATATGATTATACATTATTATATATGATTATACATTATTATATATGATTATATATGATTATATATGATTATACATTATTATAGATGATTATATATGATTATACATTATTATAGATGATTAAGTATTAAGTATTATATGTATTACATACAAGTATGTATTATTATATATTAGAATATGATTATATATTATTATATATTATTATACATTATTATATATTAGTATGTATTAGTATATATTAGTATATATTGTCATATGCTAGTACATATTATTATATATTAGTATGTATCGGTATATATTAGTATATATTAGTATATATTAGTGCATATATTATATATTTGTGTATGTTTGTGTATATTAGTATGTATTAGTATGTATTAGTATGTATGTTGTACACATGATGTGTGAGAAGGAAGCAGTAATATGGGATATCCCAGATTCATTCAACAGAATAGGTTGAAATCTACACACACACACACAGACCCACACACACACACACACACACACACAGACACACACACACACAGACACCTACCTTCGGCCCCCGCGGTGTAGCGGTCTCTGTGGTGGTCATGTGACCCTGTGGCCAGGTGAGGCATCTCCTCGTAGGTGTGTGTGGCCTCCAGCCTCCAGTACCCAGGATCCCCTGCTCCGAACCCTGACCCCCCTGACCCCCACTGGTCTGCAGGGGCGCTGACGTTGATGTAGGGGGACGTGGTTGCCTGGGCAACGGCCTTGGGGGGTTTGTTGACTCTGGCGTACTGGGCGTTGTCGGGGGCGTTGCCGGGGGCATCTGATAGGTCGTCTGGAGGGGGAGGAGTCACCTGTTCCATAACAGACAACCAGGATGTTCATATAACAGACATGTGTTATGGACAGGTGTCAACCTGAGAGTTATGGACAGACCTGAGAGTTATGGACAGGTGTAACCAGATGTCAACAGGTGTGAAGAGGCGTAAACAGGTGAGTCTATGCTCTTATGAATATGTATATGTTTTATATATATATATATATATGTATGTTTAGGTATACAGTATGTATATGTATATATGATGTATATGTTTTGTATATATATGTATGTTTATGTCTTTCTGGTTTTATATAAAAGGGCCATCCTGTTCCTCACCTCACAGCTAGGTGGCGCTGCCTCTCCACCAGGCGGCTGGTCACACAGAGACCCTGACTTCCTCATGACCTTCCTCACCACAGCGTACTCTGGTGTCTCTCTGTCAGGAGAGGCTGAGAGGGAGGCAGGGAGGGAGGCTGGGAGGGAGGCTGAGAGGGAGGCAGGGAGGGAGGCTGGGAGGGAGGCTGAGAGGGAGGCTGGGAGGGAGGCTGGGAGGGAGGCTGAGAGGGAGGGGGTCTCTGGACCAGCCTCGGAGGCTGAAGGGAGGAAGGATGACGCTTCTTCTCCTCCTCCATGGGCCTGAGGGAGAGAGGGAGAGAGGGAGAGAGGGAGAGAGAGAGAGAGGGAGAGAGGGAGAGAGAGAGAGAGAGGGAGAGAGAGAGGGAGAGAGGGAGAGACTTAACAGCGTAGTAAGTAAGTAAGTAATGTTTATTTATACAGCCCAAAGTGCTTAACAGAAAACACTAGTAAAAGAGAAACAACAGATAAACATGGCAGAAATAGAAGGGGGCCCAGTATCGACCCTGGAGGACCCCCGCAGATGGGAGGGGCCTCAGTGTGACCCTGGGTGTGAGGGAGGGTAACCATGGTAACCCTGGGTGTGAGGGAGCGTAACCATGGTAACCCTGGGTGTGAGGGAGGGTAACCATGGTAACCAGGTAGAGACTCACCTGGTCGCAGGGCGTGGTCAGCATCTCGTCAAACGGCCCCACAGGATTCTGGGTATAAAAGCTGATGAGCTCCTGCAGGTTGTCATGGCGACTGTCCTCGCCCGCTATGAGGTAGCGGCTGTTAGCCCCGCCCTCTCTGTCATTAGCCACGCCCTCCTCCTCTATGATGAAGTGACGACACCTGTCCTGACCTCTGGAGAGAAACACAGTGTTAGTGTGTGTGTGTGTGTGTGTGTGTGTGTGTGTGTGTGTGTGTGTGTGTGTTAGTGTGTGTGTGTGTGTGTTAGTGTTAGTGTGTGTGTGTGTGTTATACATGTTACGTCATGTTACGTATATATACGTGTTATACAAATATATAGCATATATAGTATATATAGTACCTGTATGACAGTAGTATATATATATATAGTAGGGGGTTACTATGGTTACCCATACAGTACCTGTATGAAAGCACAAAGCCGATCTTTGACTCGCTGAGCCGCAGCAGGAAGCTGCCCTGAGAACGCTGCTGCAACACGGCCTCCGCCTCCCTGTCTCCATGACAACATGACAACATGACACACATCACCATGACAACATGTTACCATGACAACATGACACACATCACCATGACAACACGTTACCATGACAACATGACACATATCACCATGACACATCACCATGACAACATGACACACATCACCATGACAACACGTTACCATGACAACATGACACACATCACCATGACAACATGAATGAATGAATGAATGAATGAATGAATGGTCTTTATTGTCATTGCTATAGTACAGGTACCAAACAACGAAATTTGGGAGGGGTGGCTCCCCTGGTGCTAGGAAAGAAAAACCCCCCCCAAAAAACAGGAAGGGAAGGAGCTGGTTTACATAAATAAAGGCTATGTACACTATCCACTATACTATACTGTACAGATAGACGACTAGGGTTGTCATATTGCACATAGTGTTATTGCACATTCATTTAAAGTGTCGCAGTTTGCAGGCTTGAAATGTACACATTTGTGCCTCAGCACTACACCTGATTTTTTCAATCCAGCAGCTGCCATCAATCCGTCCAGACTGTCCAGGGCCCAGAACCTAGGTCTTTGCTGTGTTCAGGGCCTGGATGGCCCTGGGGTAGAAGCTGTGCTTCAGTCTGTTTGTCCTTGCGGCCATGGTCCTGTACCGCCTTTTCGAGGGCAGCCGGGCAAAGTGTTCGTACCCAGGGTGGGTTGGGTCTCTGGAGATCTTGGAGGCCTTCCTGAGGCAGCGTGTGTTGTACAGCTCTTCCAGAGAGGGGAGGGGGGCGCCAGTAATCTTCTGGGCTGTTCTCACGACTCTCTGTAGCGCATTTCTCTCCGCGGTTGTGCAGCTGGAGAACCAGTTGCAGATGCCGTAGGTGAGGATGCTCTCCACTGCGCCGCGGTAGAAGGCCACCAGTATCTCCTGCTTGTTGTGTTCCTTCCTGAGGACTCTCAGGAAGTAGAGCCGCTGTTGTGCCTTCTTGATGGTGGCTACTGTGTTGTTCTTCCAGGACAGGTCATCCTGTATGTGCACCCCCAGGAATCGGAGGGTTGAGACTCTCTCCACGCTCTCTCCGTCGATGAGCAGGGGCTGGATCTCAGATTTTTTCCTCCTGAAGTCCACGATGATTTCCTGGGTCTTTGACTTGTTCAGCAGCAGGTTGTTAACCTTGCACAGCTTGCTCAGCTGCTCTACCTCATCCCTGTACGCCGCCTCATCCCCCCCCGAGATGCAGCCCACCACGGTGGTGTCGTCTGCAAACTTTACGATGGAGTTGCTGGGGTGAACGGGGGTGAAGTCGTAGGTGTAGAGGTTGTAGAGGATGGGGCTTAGCACGCAGCCCTGGGGGGACCCAGTGCTGAGTCTGAGGGCTGTGGAGGTGTGGGAGCCCACCCGCACCCTCTGGGGGCGGTTGGACAGGAAGTCCTTGATCCATGCACATATAGAGTGTGATAGACCCAGGTCTAGTAGTTTGGTCACTAGCCTGTCTGGAAGGATGGTGTTGAAGGCAGAGCTGAAGTCCACAAAGAGCAGTCTCGCGTAGCTGTTTCCCCTCTCCAGGTGGGATAGAGTGGCGTGGAGAGTCGTCGCGATGGCGTCCTCTGTGGACCTGTGGGCTCTGTAGGCGAACTGGTATGGATCCAGGTTGGGTGGGAGGCGTGTGAGTATGTGGGCCCGGACTAGTTTCTCGAAGCACTTCATGATGATTGGTGTGAGTGCCACCGGGCGGTAGTCGTTTAGGCAGCTCACCGTGCTTTTCTTCGGGACTGGGATGATAGTTGAGTGACACCAACTCTCTGTCACCATGACACACATCACCATGACAACACGTTACCATGACAACATGACACACATCACCATGACAACATGTTACCATGACAACATGACAGACATCACCATGACAACATGACAGTCTCCCTGGAGTAACTTAGGGGTGAGGGTCTTACTCAGGGAGGGGTTAGGGTTAGGGAGGGGAGGGTTAGACAGGGGTGAGGGTCTTACTCAGGGAGGGGAGGGGTCAGGGAGGGGGGGGGGTTAGGGAGGGGTTAGGGTTAGGGAGGGGGGGGGTAGACAGACCTGCGTGTGGAGAATCCGTGCAGCCAGCGAGGGAGGGGGCGGCCGGGCCGGGACAGGCGGGGCAACTGGCTGGTCTGGAACCACAGCAGGGTGAGAGACCGCAGGGAGGGGGAGAGAGGGGGGAGGGGGGCGGCCCCCAGGGTCAGGGAGGGGGGCAGCCTCTTCACAACCGTCTGAGGGAGGGAGGGAGGGAGGGTGAGAGAGAGTTAGGGAGAGAGATAGGAGTGTGTGAGACTCTTTCGTCTTTCAATGATACATTTAATAACTCTACCCTACATGGAACTCTACCCTACATGGAACTCTACCCTACATGGAACTCTACCCTACATGGAACTCTACCCTACATGGAACTCTACCCTACATGGAACTCTACCCTACATGGAACTCTACCCTACATGGAACTCTACCCTACATGGAACTCTACCCTACATGGAACTCTACCCTACATGGAACTCTGACCTACATGGAACTCTGACCTACATGGAACTCTACCCTACATGGAACTCTACCCTACATGGAACTCTTAACACATTTTTTGTTTTCTTCGTCTACAGATGTTCCTCCTCTGACTGTTTTAGCAGAAGCCACAGCAAGGCTGTGTTCTATTGGCTCAGCCAACAGGAAGTTGTCTGTTTGGAACAGCGGCGTGTGGTTTGGGGAGCTGCTGCCGCTGTGGTTTCAGACAATGAGACTAGAGACACACACACACACACACGCACACACACGCACGCACGCACGCACACACACACACACACACACTTCCTCTATGCTGCTGTGACAGATTAAACTGTAACCTTGTTTCCATGGAGACACAGACGTGGGTCTGGGTTAAGGTCATGTAGGGCTGAACTACTGAACTAAACACCAACTCTCTGTCACCATGACAACATGTCACCATGACAACATGGTCAAACTAGACACCAACTCTCTGGAGTCAAACCCTCAAATAATGGAACAATCACCTGGTTATCCTGAGGGTGGGCTGGCCCCGCCCCCACCCCTGGCCCCGCCCCCACCCCTGGCCCCGCCTCCACCCCTGGCCCCGCCTCCACCCCTGGCCCCGCCCCCACCCCTGGCCCCGCCCCCGCCAGGCGGGCTTTGGAAACCTTTAGGCTCCGCTGGGGTTTGATTGGGGGACTCGGGCGGATGGGAGGGGCCTTGGCAGAGTACTGGCGTGGGATTGGTCGCTGGGGCTGGCTCCTCCCCTCCCGCTGGCAGCTCTCAACATCTGAAACAACAGAGGAGAGAAGCTGAGAGAGACTGAGAGAGGCTGAGAGAGGCTGAGAGAGACTGAGAGAGACTGAGAGAGGCTGAGAGAGGTAGAGAGAGGCTGAGAGAGGCTGAGAGAGGCTGAGAGAGACTGAGAGAGGCTGAGAGAGGTAGAGAGAGACTGAGAGAGGTAGAGAGAG
>NC_137690.1:76811539-76814039 GCF_963989245.1 Nansenia antarctica
CCTGATGGTTCTGGTTACACTGGTATGAACCCTGATGGTTCTGGTGACACTGGTATGAACCCTGATGGTTCTGGTTACACTGGTATGAACGCTAATGGTTCTGGTTACACTGGTATGAACCCTGATGGTTCTGGTTACACTGGTATGAACCCTGATGGTTCTGGTTACACTGGTGTGAACCCTGATGGTTCTGGTTACACTGGTATGAACCCTGATGGTTCTGGTTACACTGGTGTGAACCCTGATGGTTCTGGTTACACTGGTATGAACCCTGATGGTTCTGGTGACACTGGTGTGAACCCTGATGGTTCTGGTTACACTGGTATGAACCCTGATGGTTCTGGTGACACTGGTATGAACCCTGATGGTTCTGGTTACACTGGTATGAACCCTGATGGTTCTGGTTACACTGGTATGAACCCTGATGGTTCTGGTTACACTGGTATGAACCCTGATGGTTCTGGTGACACTGGTATGAACCCTGATGGTTCTGGTTACACTGGTATGAACCCTGATGGTTCTGGTTACACTGGTATGAACCCTGATGGTTCTGGTTACACTGGTATGAACCCTGATGGTTCTGGTTACACTGGTATGAACGCTAATGGTTCTGGTTACACTGGTATGAACCCTGATGGTTCTGGTTACACTGGTATGAACGCGGGCTGGTTCTCCAGACAGCACCAAGGTTCACCAGACAGACAGACAGACAGACAGACAGACAGACAGACAGACAGACAGACAGACAGCACCAAGGTTCACCAGACAGACAGACAGACAGACAGACAGACAGCACCAAGGTTCACCAGACAGACAGACAGACAGACAGACAGCACCAAGGTTCAATTAATAATTTTAATTATAAATAATAATTTTGCCATTTAGCAGACGCTTTTATCCAAAGCGACTTACAATTACGAATTACAGGGACATTCCCCCTGGAGTAACTGAGGGCTAAGTGCCTTACCCAAGGGCACACTAGTAGTGGTGTGGCTTCAGGCGGGATTTGAACTCACAACCTTCTGATCACAAGTCCAACTCACTATCCACTAGACCACCATCAAGGACCCCAATTGAAATAAGCCAGTGGCTTTCTTGGGTTTTTATCCTGTTAGTTGACCTTGTATGTAATATGTACTTTCATGTACCTACTTCTGCAAATCTTCTAATAAAGTTTTTTTCAATCAATCAATCAACCACTACCCCTCTCAGGTTCACCAGACAGACAGACAGACAGACAGACAGCACCAAGGTTCACCAGACAGACAGACAGACAGACAGCACCAAGGTTCACCAGACAGACAGACAGACAGACAGACAGACAGCACCAAGGTTGGGAGGTTTCAGAACAGGAAGGGTTCCTTGGCGTGTGAAAGCCCTAAGAGGATCTCCCAGTCAGACTGGTTTGATAGTTCCGGTCGCTCACCATACTGGGAGGAAACCAGTTCCACATGTTTGGCCTGGTCACCTCAGTACAGCCTGGTCACCTGGTCACCTGGTCACCTCAGTACAGCCTGGTCACCTGGTCACCTCAGTACAGCCTGGTCACCTGGTCACCTCAGTACAGCCTGGTCACCTGGTCACCTCAGTACAGCCTGGTCACCTGGTCACCTCAGTACAGCCTGGTCACCTCAGTACAGCCTGGTCACCTGGTCACCTCAGTACAGCCTGGTCACCTGGTCACCTCAGTACAGCCTGGTCACCTGGTCACCTCAGTACAGCCTGGTCACCTGGTCACCTCAGTACAGCCTGGTCACCTCAGTACAGCCTGGTCACCTGGTCACCTCAGTACAGCCTGGTCACCTCAGTACAGCCTGGTCACCTGGTCACCTGGTCACCTCAGTACAGCCTGGTCACCTGGTCACCTGGTCACCTCAGTACAGCCTGGTCACCTCAGTACAGCCTGGTCACCTGGTGCTCAGAGGGCTGAGTACTTTTCTAACCTTATTGTGTCTAGTAAGAATAACCCTGGGGTTACTGTTTAAGACAGTTGAGTTGATAGTCTTACACAGTACCCTGGGGTTATTCAACTCAACTGTCAGCCCTCCCCCTCAGGGTGAACAGGTCTGTGTTCTCAAATGATGACTGTAACCGTTTTCTTTTGTTCTTGGTAAATAAGGTTGCTGATGTAAGGGCGAACATTGTCCCCTCCCCCTCCCTCCCCAGCCACCCAATCTTCCTTGAATCTTCCTTCTCACCTGTCTCCCTAAAAGCCTTAACAGACAGTAAGCTCTATGAAGTCCTCCTCAAGCCCCTTAGATATTCTACCCACATTCATGCTTACGGAAGTTTTCACCTCTGTTGGCCCTTCTTTAGTCACCATTATAAATAGGTCCCTAGACTCTGGCTCTGTCCCAGCCTACTTTAAGGAGGCGATCGTACAGCCCCTCCTTAAAAAGCCTAACTTGGACCCCTCCCTACCAAACAACTACAGACCCATATCCAAGCTGCCCTTCATCTCGAAGGTGTTGGAGAAAGTTGTGGCTAACCAGCTCACCAC
>NC_137690.1:76821848-76836848 GCF_963989245.1 Nansenia antarctica
CCACTGGGAATTTCTGTGCAGCTGTGAAGGAACTCAAAGACAAGGCAAAAAGGGCTTTTTATGCCATCAAGCGTTCAATTCAAATCCAAATTCCAATTAGGACATGGCTCAAAATATTTAAATCAGTTATAGAATCAATTGCATTGTATGGCAGTGAGGTATGGGGTCCCTTATTACAAAGTGATTGGGCAAAATGGGACAAAAACCCAGTTGAGATCCTGCATGCAGAGTTCTGCAAAACTATTATCAGGGTACAAAGAAAATGCCCAAACTCTGCATGCAGGGCTGAATTAGGCCAATATCCTTTACTGCTAAATATACAGAAAAGATCTATTAAATTCTGGAGCCATATTAAAAAGAGTGACCCTGCCTGTTACCATTATAAAGCCCTTGCCTGCCAAGAGTTGAACATCCAAAGGAGCCCCCTCAGTCAGCTGGTTCTGAAACTAGCTGACCTCTCACCTTCTGACATCACAAACCCCAGACAGCCTCAGTGCAGCTACACTATCACTCAGAAGATTAGACCTAACCAAATTATAACTAAAGAAAAAGATAAATACATCACATATTGGAACGAACTCACACAATCACAACACAAACTAGAAACATATTTGGCTCTAAACAGACAGTATACTGTGGCAGACTACCTAACCACAGTAACTGATAAAAACCTGAGAAAGACTTTGACAATGTACAGACTGAGCGATCATAGTCTGGCAATAGAGAAGGGCAGACACAGACAAACCTGGCTGCCCAGAGAGGAGAGGCTGTGCTGTCACTGTGATGACGGAGCTATAGAGACAGAGTTACACTTTTTAACACAATGTAAAAACTACACAAATATTAGAGAGGAGTTCTTCCCAAAATTTGAAACTAATTTCCCAGAATTCCGAAATATGACAGAAAGGGAAAGATTACCAGCCCTTCTGGGGGAACAGAAAGAATGTGCAGTTTTGGCTGCAAAATATGTCAATTCCTGTCACAAGAAAAGGGACAACCAGTAGGACATACATACAGTATGCCATGTTTTATTCTCTGCACCACCTGCTTTATTTTATTTTATTTATATTATTTATATTTATTTTTTCATGTCATTGATATTATGTTGTTATGTTGTTGTTCGTCATATCTGTGATTGTGCTTTGGCAACACTTGTAAAACGTCATGCCAATAAAGCCTGTTGAATTGAATTGAATTGAATTGAGAGAGACAGAGAGACAGAGAAATAGACAGAGAGAGAGACAGAGAGAGAGAGACAGAGACAGAGAGAGAGAGAGAGAGACAGAGAAAGACAGAGACAGAGAGAGAGACAGAGAGAGAGAGACAGAGAGAGACAGAGAGAGACAGAGAGAGAGAGACAGAGAGAGAGAGACAGAGAGAGACAGAGAGAGAGAGACAGAGAGAGAGAGAGAGAGAGGGAGAGGGAGAGAGAGAGAGAGAGAGAGACAGAGAGAGACAGAGAGAGACACACACAGGGAGGGAAAATATGTTGACTTTTCTGAGCATCCAGCTGACACCACCTAACCCTCTAGCCCCCTCCTCACACCCTCCCTCCTCACTGACATCACGGACATGAATACCACGATTGTCTGTTGTGAACTTCTTTGTTTTTGTCGTCTGTCGCTGCAGAGAATAACAGGCTGTACTGAGAACAAATTCCACCGGCTTTGGGCGTTAAACTATCCATCCCTATCTAACCCTAACCCTGTCTAAAACACACTGACACAATGGCAACAATAAAGATATATATGTACACACTGTAGCTCAGATAAACAGAACAATAGAACAGGGCGGGAATCTACAAACCACTTCTACGTAAGAGATGTAACTCACTGTGAACCAAGTCACACCACACAAACAAACACACACACACACACAAACAAACACACACACAAACACACACACACACACACACACACACAATTGTGTTCCTCACAAAACAAGGAATCCCAAACGTCAGAGTTCAACACAGCCTGACTGCCCTCTCCCTGGGAGATGGAAGGGTTAGGGGTAATTTGAAGGACTTGTTGAATCGCATGTTTTCATGAAGGGTTCACAGCCCACAAACAACTTGTTTTCTTCTGTGTACAGACCATTCTTCTGTGTGAGCAAGCACAGGAGCTCCTGTGCAGACTGGAGACAGAGTGTGCCAAGGTTGGCTAAATGCCAAGAAAACCGGGGTAATTACCTGTAACATCCTCCCGGACCATCCGCCTCTAACAACAACAGGAGGCTCTGAGGGAAGTCAACGACCTCAAATACCTGAAATACCTGGGCTCATGGGTCAACTCGTCTGAGCGCCTCCCTCGGCCTCCCTACTTCCTACTAGTCAAACACGTCCAGTGGCTTTGAGATAACTCCTAGTGGCGTGTTGCCATGGAAACCTCCTACTGCAAACACATTTAAATAAACACCACAGGCTCTGTTACCATGCCAACATGACCATGTTTAGACCTGTGGGCCCTGGGTGAACCAGCGTGTTCAGGTGTGTGAGAGAGGCTCACCCAGGGTTAGAGACTGCTGCATGACAGCATGTCAGGGTCAGGGTCAGGGTCAGGGGTCATACGTACGTTCAGGTGTGTGAGACGACATCTCTCCCTGAGGCTCATCCAGGGTTAGAGACTGCTGCATGACAGCATGTCAGGGTCAGGGTCAGGGTCAGGGGTCAGCGTGTTCAGGTGTGAGAGACGACCTCTCTCCCTGAGGCTCACCCAGGGTTAGAGACTGCTGCATGACGACATGTCAGGGTCAGGGGGCAGGGGGCAGGGTCAGGGTCAGGGGGCAGTGAACCAGCGTGTTCAGGTGTGTGAGAGAGACGACATGTCTCCCTGAGGATCATCCAGGGTTAGAGACTGCTGCATGACGACATGTCAGGGTCAGGGTCAGGGTCAGGGTCAGGGGTCATACGTACGTATGTACTGGGGCGTGCCCCCCTGGCTGCGGTACTCCTCCCCCGGGGAGAAGCGGTGCGCCAGGCCGAAGTCAATGATCTTAATGTCTGGAGACGCGGAGCCGTCAGACAGCATGATGTTCTCTGGCTGAGGAGAGAGAGAAGAGAGGCTGGGGGAGGTAGAACACCAGGGGAGGCTCGGGGAGGTAGAACACCAGGGGAGGCTGGGGGAGGTAGAACACCAGGGGAGGCTGGGGGAGGTAGAACACCAGGGGAGGCTGGGGGAGGTAGAACACCAGGGGAGGCTGGGGGAGGTAGAACACCAGGGGAGGCTGGGGGAGGTAGAACACCAGGGGAGGCTGGGGGAGGTAGAACACCAGGGGTGGCTGGGGGAGGCTGGGGGAGGCTGGGGGAGGTAGAACACCAGGGGAGGCTGGGGGAGGTAGAACACCAGGGGAGGCTGGGGGAGGCTGGGGGAGGTACAGTATATTACCTTCAGGTCAAAGTGTCCGATGTTCTTGCTGTGCATGAAGCTGACGCCCTGCAGGATCTGGGTGAGGAAGGGCACGGCCTCCCCCTCTGACAGGCTCTCCTTCTCTGCTATGAAGTCAAACAGCTCCCCTCCGCTGACCCTGGGGAGGACCAGGGTGTTAGTGACCCAGCCACGGCTTCTGACTCAGTCCAGCAAAAATCGGCTAAATCAAGTGATGATTCCACTCATAGTTCCAGGACCACCTCCCTCCCTCCCCCCTCCACTCACAGTTCCAGCACCCCTCCTCCCCCCCCCTCCCTCCCTCCCCCCCCCTCCCTCCCTCCCTCCCTCCCTCCCTCCCCCCTCCACTCACAGTTCCAGGACCACCTCCCCCCCCTCCCCCCCCCCCTCCACTCACAGTTCCAGGACCACCTCCTCTCCCTCCCTCCCCTCCCTCCCCCCCCTCCCTCCCTCCCCCCCCCTCCCTCCCTCCCTCCCTCCCCTCCACTCACAGTTCCAGGACCAGCACCACCTCCCCCCCCCCTCCACTCACAGTTCCAGGACCACCTCCTCTCCCTCCCTCCCCCCCCTCCCCTCCCTCCCTCCCCCCCCTCCCCTCCCTCCCTCCCCCCCCTCCCCCCCCTCTCCCCCCCCCTCCACTCACAGTTCCAGGACCAGCACCACCTGGGCCCTGCTGGTGAAGACGTCCTTCAGGGCGGAGATGTTGTGGTGCTGCAACGCCTGCAGGACCTCCACCTCCGCCTCCACGCTGGCCCTCTCCACGCCCAGGCGGCTGCTGGGACACTTACGGATCTTCAG
Source organism: Nansenia antarctica (assembly GCF_963989245.1). Taxonomy (NCBI): domain Eukaryota; kingdom Metazoa; phylum Chordata; class Actinopteri; order Argentiniformes; family Microstomatidae; genus Nansenia; species Nansenia antarctica. Next base: position 76,826,030 of record NC_137690.1, read on the forward strand.
GAACTTCCCGGCCCAGCGGGCCCCCGTGGAGCGCTCCCGCACCACACGCACCTGCCCGAAGTGGCCACTGGGGGGCGGCAGAGACACACAACGTCTGACCCTCACCTCTGAACATGAGATTACAGATACAACGTCTAACCCCGAACCCGACAGATACATCTGGTCCTCTCCTCACCTCCCCAGGACCTCCTCTATCTCATACAGGTCCTCCACGTTCTCGTGTTTGAAGGCGGCCATGTTGTTCTACCTCTCCCAGCCTCTCCTCTGTGTGACCCTGGAGAAGGACGACAGGAGATTAGGCGCACACACACACACACATCTACACACACACACACACACACACATCTACACACACACACACACACACACACACATCTCCACACACACATTCTGCTTGTTTCTAAAGCTCTCACTGGCACAGCACCAGAATATGTTCAAGTCTTCTGCTAGCATATCAGCCCAATAGAGCTCTCAGGTCTTCTGCTAGCATATCAGCCCAATAGAGCTCTCAGGTCTTCTGCTAGCATATCAGCCCAATAGAGCTCTCAGGTCTTCTGCTAGCATATCAGCCCAATAGAGCTCTCAGGTCTTCTGCTAGCATATATCAGCCCAATAGACCGCAAGCAACGCCGAGGACGAAGGGGAGGCCTGCTAGCTAGGCTAAAGAGAAGCCCGGATAAACCTGCTTTGCCGAGTATTTTCCCCTGCTGGCGGAAAAGCTGAACTCCTTCTACGCCCGGTTCGACGAGGGGCGAACGGAGGTAACCACAACACAAACACCACTCTCTCCAGCTCTCAGCAGCCTCACCCTCACAGAGCATGAAGTGAGACGCGTGCTGAAGGCGGTGGACCCCAGGAAAGCCTCAGGGTCGGATGGCGTCCTGGGACGGGTGCTGAGGGACTGCGCCGACCAGCTGGCCGGGGTTTTCACCAACATCTTCAACCAGTCCCTGTCCCAGGCCACCATCCCACCCTGCCTGAAAACCTCAACTATCATCCCAGTCCCGAAGAAAAGCACGGTGAGCTGCCTAAACGACTACCGCCCGGTGGCACTCACACCAATCATCATGAAGTGCTTCGAGAAACTAGTCCGGGCCCACATAGTCACACGCCTCCCGCCCAACCTGGATCCATACCAGTTCGCCTACAGAGCCCACAGGTCCACAGAGGACGCCATCGCGACGACTCTCCACTCCACTCTATCCCACCTGGCGAGGGGAAACAGCTACGCGAGACTGCTCTTTGTGGACTTCAGCTCTGCCTTCAACACCATCCTTCCAGACAGGCTAGTGACCAAACTACTAGACCTGGGACTATCACACTCTATATGTGCATGGATCAAGGACTTCCTGTCCGACCGCCCCCAGAGGGTGCGGGTGGGCTCCCACACCTCCACAGCCCTCAGACTCAGCACTGGGTCCCCCCAGGGCTGCGTGCTAAGCCCCATCCTCTACAACCTCTACACCTACGACTTCACCCCCGTCCACCCCAGCAACTCCATCGTAAAGTTTGCAGACGACACCACCGTGGTGGGCTGCATCTCGGGGGGGAACGAGGCGGCGTACAGGGATGAGGTAGAGCAGCTGAGCTCTACCTCATCCCTTAACAACCTGCTGCTGAACCAGTCAAAGACCCAGGAAATCATCGTGGACTTCAGGAGGAAAAAATCTGAGGTCCAGCCCCTGCTCATCGACGGAGAGAGCGTGGAGAGAGTCTCTCAACCCTCCGATTCCTGGGGGTGCACATACAGGATGACCTGTCCTGGAAGAACAACACAGCAGCCATCATCAAGAAGGCACAACAGCGGCTCTACTTCCTGAGAGTCCTCAGGAAGGACCACAACAAGCAGGAGATACTGGTGGCCTTCTACCGCTGCGCAGTGGAGAGCATCCTCACCTACTGCATCTGCAACTGGTTCTCCAACTGCACAGCCGCAGAGAGGAATGCGCTACAGAGAGTCGTGAGAACGGCCCAGAAGATCACCGGCGCCCCCCTCCCCTCTCTGGAAGAGCTGTACAACACACGCTGCCTCAGGAAGGCCTCCAAGATCTCCAGAGACCCATCCCACCCTGGGTACGAACACTTTGCTCGGCTGCCCTCGAACAGGCGGTACAGGACCATGTTCGCAAGGACAAACAGACTGAAGCTCAGCTTCTACCCCAGGGCCATCCAGGCCCTGAACACAGCAAAGACCTAGGTTCTGGGCCCTGGACAGTCTGGACGGATTGATGGCAGCTGCTGGATTGAAAATCAGGTGTAGTGCTGAGGCACAAATGTGTACATTTCAAGCCTGCAAACTGCGACACTTTAAATGAATGTGCAATAACACTATGTGCAATATGACAACCCTAGGGTACATAAGGTTGCAGAGAATAGGAAATGTTAGAATAGGTATAGCATAGCATAGAGTACAGCACAGTGTTTTATTTGTACAGTATAGTATAGTGGATAGTGTACATAGCCTTTATTTATGTAAACCAGCGCCTTTCCCTTTTTTTTTTTTTTTTTTTTTTTTTTTCCTAGCACCAGGGGAGCCACCCCTCCCAAATTTCGTTGTTTGGTACCTGTACTATAGCAATGACAATAAAGACCATTCATTCATTCATTCATTCATTCATTCATTCATTCATAGAGCTCTCAGGTCTTCTGACGCTGGTTTTCTCTGTGTACCACATGTACAAAAGAAGAGATTAGGTGAGGCTGCATTCTCATGTCATGCTCCAGATTGTGTCTCACTGCCAGTTTACATTAGGGATGCAACCTCAGCACGTATGTTCAAGTCAAGACTAAAAACCCATCTTTTTAATATTGCCTTTAAATGACTAAATCATTAAATGATGGTTATATAATGATTGGAGCACTTTGAGCTGCAACGTTTGCAGGTGAAGCTCTATACAAATAACAGTTATTATTATTATTATTAGTATTTGTATTATTATATCTACACACACACCACCTCCCCCCCCCCACCTTCCCACACCAACAGGAAGTCCAGAGCCACAATACCAGAACTACCAGAACCTCCGCTAACCTTCACCCTCTATGAATGAGGCTCTGTGCTGTCCAGCTGACAAAAGGCTAAGTGTGTGTGTGTGTGTGTGTGTGTGTGTGTGTGTGTGTGTGTGTGTGTCCTGAATGTGAGTCAAACAGATGAAAGTAGACTGGTTCATCCAGGGTCAGAGAGTGTGTGTGAGAGAAAGAGAGAGAGAGAGAGAGAGAGAGAGTGTGTGTGAGAGAGAGAGAGAGAGAGAGTGTGTGTGTGTGAGAGAGAGAGAGAGAGAGAGAGAGAGAGAGAGAGAGAGTGTGTGTGTGTGTGTGTGTGTGTGTGTGTGTGTGAGAGAGAGAGAGAGAGAGAGAGAGAGAGAGAGAGAGAGAGAGAGAGAGAGAGTGAGTGAGAGTGAAAGTGTCTTTAGTCTTAGTTTTGGTTTTGGTTCACTTAAACTTCACTGTTGCTTTGTCACTTACTGTATATTATTATATTATATGTACCACATGTTACTGTAAGAGAGAGAGACAGACAGACTATACAGAATCTGGGTTAGGTGAGGTGTTTGAGTTGTGTGGATATCTGAGGTGTGTGTGTGTGTGCGTGTGTGTGTGTGTTTGAGGTGCGTGTGTGTGTGTGTGTGTGTGTGCCTCCCCCCTGTTAGACAGGTCAGGTGCTCTGATAAGAAGCAGGAACAGAGAACTGAGGAATTCCTGCTGTTGAAACAGGAAACATGAAAATGAACCAGAACGTCCTAATACGAACCAGTAACCCTAACAGAACCCTAGCCCTAACCCACAGAACACAAGACAGAGCCCCCGGTGATAGAGGAGGCAGAGGGAGAGGGGGGGAGGCAGAGGGAGAGGGGGGAGGCAGAGGGAGAGGGGGGGAGGCAGAGGGAGAGGGGGGGAGGCAGAGGGAGAAGGGGAAGGCAGAGGGAGAGGTGGGAAAGGTAACGGAAACTCTCACCTGGAGCGTTAAGGACAAACAGTCTCTGGTCTCTGCTGCTTCTCTGCTGTTTCTCTGCTGTTTCTCTGCTGCTTCTCTGGTCTCTGCTGTGTGTGTGAGGGTGTGTGAGTGTGTGTGTGAGGGTGTGTGTGTGGTGTGTGTCTGTGAGGGTGTGTGTGTGTGTGTGTTTCTGCAGGAGGAAACACGTTCAGTCACCCAGCAGGAATGCTGCTTCCCCTCCCTCCTCCCTCCTCCCTCCTCCCTCCCCCAATCACAGCCAGTCCCTCTCCCTCCCTCCCCCTCCTCCCTCCTCCCTCACCCAATCACAGCCAGTCCCTCCCTCCCTCCCTCCTCCCTCCTCCCTCACCCAATCACAGCCAGTCCCTCCCTCCCTCCCTCCTCCCTCCCTCCCTCCCTCCCTCTCCCAATCACTGCTTGGTGTTGTTGGGATTGAAGGAGGAGATACGGAGCCAAAACCTCTGCCTGCTGCCCCCTGCCTGCTGCTGGCTGTACTGCAGGTGACCAGTAAGTAAGTAAGTAAGTAAAACTTTATTTATATTATATATTATATTTATTTATATAGCACCCTTCCCACGTACTGGTACGTGTCAGGGATTTAACATGTTTATCCAGATGCATGGGCTGGTCAAAAATAACACCCAGGTTTCTTAGATGGGGGTGAACATTGTCTTTAATGAATGAATGGTCTTTATTCATTCAATTAAGGGACCCTAAGTGCGTGGCTACTTAAGAGGCAATGTTTTCAGTGGCTACAATCAGTACTTCTGTTTTGGCTGCATTGAGTTGGAGAAAGTTGTTGCCCATCCAGCTCTCAGTGGTGGACAGACACTGTTGTAGGGTGATGAGTTTCTCCAGTTTGTCTGGTTTAAAGGAGAAGTAGAGTTGGATGTCGTCTGTGTAGAAGTGATAAGAGATGAACCCCTGAACCTGCTGATGAGGAGGCCTAGGGGGAGCATGGATAGTGCAAAGAGGAGTGGCGCTAGAACAGATCCCTGTGGCACACCAGGGGTGTGGGGTCAGATTTGAAAGGACCAACAGCCACAGAGAAACTTCTCTCTTTAAGGTAGGAGGCCAACCAGTTTAAGGCGCCGCCCGAGATGCCAACCCACTCCCTAAGTCTATCTAACAAAATTCCACCTTTACATGGTCTACATTTTTACATTTACATTTTTGGCATTTAGCAGACGCCTTATTCCAAAGCGACAATCAATACATTTTTAATACTAAGCAAGTGAATCATCAATCCACCAGTCGTAGCAGGAGGAGTAATCCAGCTCATCCAGCTGGTCCTGTTAACATCCGCCGGAGTCAGAGGACATCATGATGTCGTTTCACACTCTGAGCAGGGCAGTTTCATCCTCTGAGCAGGGCAGTTTCATCCTCTGAGCAGGGCAGTTTCATACTCTGAGCAGGGCAGTTTCATACTCTGAGCAGGGCAGTTTCATACTCTGAGCAGGGCAGTTTCATACTCTGAGCAGGGCAGTTTCATCCTCTGAGCAGGGCAGTTTCATACTCTGAGCAGGGCAGTTTCATACTCTGAGCAGGGCAGTTTCATACTCTGAGCAGGGCCGTTTCACACTCTGAGCAGGGCAGTTTCACACTCTGAGCAGGGCAGTTTCATACTCTGAGCAGGGCAGTTTCAGTGGAGTGTTTTTTGCGAAACCCAGATTGGAATTTGTCCGCAATGTTATGGTTTGTCAGATAAGTGGTGAGCTGGTTAGCCACAACTTTCTCCAACACCTTGGAGATGAAGGGCAGCTTGGATATGGGTCTGTAGTTGTTTGGTAGGGAGGGGTCCAAGTTAGGCTTTTTAAGGAGGGGCTGTACGATCGCCTCCTTAAAGTAGGCTGGGACAGAGCCAGAGACTAGGGACCTATTTATAATGGTGACTAAAGAAGGGCCAACAGAGGTGAAAACTTCCGTAAGCATGAATGTGGGTAGAATATCTAAGGGGCTTGAGGAGGACTTCATAGAGCTTACTATGTCTGTTAAGGCTTTTAGGGAGACAGGTGAGAAGGAAGATTCAAGGAAGATTGGGTGGCTGGGGAGGGAGGGGGAGGGGACAATGTTCACCCTTACATCAGCAACCTTATTTACCAAGAACAAAAGAAAACGGTTACAGTCATCATTTGAGAACACAGACCTGTTCACCCTGAGGGGGAGGGCTGACAGTTGAGTTGAATAACCCCAGGGTACTGTGTAAGACTATCAACTCAACTGTCTTAAACATTACCCTGGGGCTATTCTTACTAGACACATTACGGTTAGAAAAGTACTCAGCCCTCTGAGCACCAGGTGACCAGGCTGTACTGAGGTGACCAGGCTGTACTGAGGTGACCAGGTGACCAGGCTGTACTGAGGTGACCAGGCTGTACTGAGGTGACCAGGCTGTACTGAGGTGACCAGGTGACCAGGCTGTACTGAGGTGACCAGGTGACCAGGCTGTACTGAGGTGACCAGGTGAACAGGCTGTACTGAGGTGACCAGGCTGTACTGAGGTGACCAGGTGACCAGGCTGTACTGAGGTGACCAGGCTGTACTGAGGTGACCAGGTGACCAGGCTGTACTGAGGTGACCAGGTGAACAGGCTGTACTGAGGTGACCAGGCTGTACTGAGGTGACCAGGTGACCAGGCTGTACTGAGGTGACCAGGCTGTACTGAGGTGACCAGGTGACCAGGCTGTACTGAGGTGACCAGGTGAACAGGCTGTACTGAGGTGACCAGGCTGTACTGAGGTGACCAGGCTGTACTGAGGTGACCAGGCTGTACTGAGGTGACCAGGCTGTACTGAGGTGACCAGGTGACCAGGCTGTACTGAGGTGACCAGGTGACCAGGCTGTACTGAGGTGACCAGGCTGTACTGAGGTGACCAGGTGACCAGGTGACCAGGTGACCAGGCTGTACTGAGGTGACCAGGTGACCAGGCTGTACTGAGGTGACCAGGTTGTACTGAGGTGACCAGGTGACCAGGCTGTACTGAGGTGACCAGGTGACCAGGTGACCAGGCTGTACTGAGGTGACCAGGCCAAACATGTGGAACTGGTTTCCTCCCAGTATGGTGAGCGACCGGAACTATCAAACCAGTCTGACTGGGAGATCCTCTTAGGGCTTTCACACGCCAAGGAACCCTTCCTGTTCTGAAACCTCCCAACCTTGGTGCTGTCTGTCTGTCTGTCTGTCTGGTGAACCTTGGTGCTGTCTGTCTGTCTGTCTGGTGAACCTGAGAGGGGTAGTGGTTGATTGATTGATTGAAAAACTTTATTAGAAGATTTGCAGAAGTAGGTACATGAAAGTACATATTACATACAAGGTCAACTAACAGGATAAAAACCCAAGAAAGCCACTGGCTTATTTCAATTGGGGTCCTTGATGGTGGTCTAGTGGATAGTGAGTTGGACTTGTGATCAGAAGGTTGTGAGTTCAAATCCCGCCTGAAGCCACACCACTACTAGTGTGCCCTTGGGTAAGGCACTTAGCCCTCAGTTACTCCAGGGGGAATGTCCCTGTAATTCGTAATTGTAAGTCGCTTTGGATAAAAGCGTCTGCTAAATGGCAAAATTATTATTTATAATTAAAATTATTAATTGAACCTTGGTGCTGTCTGTCTGTCTGGTGAACCTTGGTGCTGTCTGTCTGTCTGTCTGTCTGTCTGTCTGTCTGTCTGGTGAACCTTGGTGCAGTCTGGAGAACCAGCCCGCGTTCATACCAGTGTAACCAGAACCATCAGGGTTCATACCAGTGTAACCAGAACCATCAGGGTTCACACCAGTGTAACCAGAACCATCAGGGTTCACACCAGTGTAACCAGAACCATCAGGGTTCACACCAGTGTAACCAGAACCATCAGGGTTCATACCAGTGTAACCAGAACCATCAGGGTTCATACCAGTGTAACCAGAACCATCAGGGTTCATACCAGTGTCACCAGAACCATCAGGGTTCATACCAGTGTAACCAGAACCATCAGGGTTCACACCAGTGTAACCAGAACCATCAGGGTTCATACCAGTGTAACCAGAACCATCAGGGTTCATACCAGTGTAACCAGAACCATCAGGGTTCATACCAGTGTAACCAGAACCATCAGGGTTCATACCAGTGTAACCAGAACCATCAGGGTTCATACCAGTGTCACCAGAACCATCAGGGTTCATACCAGTGTAACCAGAACCATCAGGGTTCATACCAGTGTAACCAGAACCATCAGGGTTCATACCAGTGTAACCAGAACCATCAGGGTTCATACCAGTGTCACCAGAACCATCAGGGTTCATACCAGTGTAACCAGAACCATCAGGGTTCATACCAGTGTAACCAGAACCATCAGGGTTCATACCAGTGTAACCAGAACCATCAGGGTTCATACCAGTGTAACCAGAACCATCAGGGTTCATACCAGTGTAACCAGAACCATCAGGGTTCATACCAGTGTAACCAGAACCATCAGGGTTCATACCAGTGTAACCAGAACCATCAGGGTTCATACCAGTGTAACCAGAACCATCAGGGTTCATACCAGTGTAACCAGAACCATCAGGGTTCATACCAGTGTAACCAGAACCATCAGGGTTCATACCAGTGTAACCAGAACCATCAGGGTTCATACCAGTGTCACCAGAACCATCAGGGTTCATACCAGTGTAACCAGAACCATCAGGGTTCATACCAGTGTAACCAGAACCATCAGGGTTCATACCAGTGTAACCAGAACCATCAGGGTTCATACCAGTGTCACCAGAACCATCAGGGTTCATACCAGTGTAACCAGAACCATCAGGGTTCATACCAGTGTAACCAGAACCATCAGGGTTCATACCAGTGTAACCAGAACCATCAGGGTTCATACCAGTGTAACCAGAACCATCAGGGTTCATACCAGTGTAACCAGAACCATCAGGGTTCATACCAGTGTAACCAGAACCATCAGGGTTCATACCAGTGTAACCAGAACCATCCGCGTCATCAACGCTGGGTGATGAAGGGGCGGGATGAACAAACATGTCACAACTAGATGGCAGCTACTTCACTGGACATGAGGATAATATCTTCCACTACAGTATCTGAAATAAACACTACTTTCTATGAAACAAGACACAAGACACTTTCTACACAAGTTCTCTTACTAACCAGCTGCTCCATTACTGGAATAGAAATGGCTTACGAAATGTGCCTTCACACGTGTGTGTGTGTGTGTGTGTGTGTGTGTGTGTGTGTGTGTGTGTGTGTTTGCTGAGAATGTGAGGAAGATAGAGAGAATGATAATAATAATAATAACTTTTATTTGTATAGCAGCTTTTCCTGAAAACGTTGCAGCTCAAAGTGCTCCAATCATTATATAATCATCATTTAATTATTTAGTCTTAAAGGCGATGTGTTTAAAGTTTAACCATGCAGACCAGCTCAGCTCAGTCCAGAATCAAGGACCCCAATTGAAATAAGCCAGTGGCTTTCTTGGGTTTTTATCCTGTTAGTTGACCTTGTATGTAATATGTACTTTCATGTACCTACTTCTGCAAATCTTCTAATAAAGTTTTCAATCAATCAATCAAAAGCGACCTCACGTTCTAGTTTGGGTTCCTGGTCAGTTTCTCCCTCAGCCTCCGTCTAGTTAACCACTCAGGACCCACCTCTCTCTCTCTCTCAGGTGCCCCCCCACACCTCTCCCTCCCCCTCTCTCTCTCTCTCTCAGGTGCCCCCCCACACCTCTCCCTCCCCCTCTCTCTCTCTCTCAGGTGCCCCCCCACACCTCTCCCTCCCCCTCTCTCTCTCTCTCTCAGGTGCCCCCCCACACCTCTCCCTCCCCCTCCCTCTCTCTCAGGTGCCCCCACACACACACACACCTCCCCCTCCCCCTCTCTCTCTCAGGTGCCCCCCCCCACACCTCTCCCTCCCCCTCCCTCTCTCTCAGGTGCCCCCCCCACACCTCTCCCTCCCCCTCCCTCTCTCTCTCTCTCTCAGGTGCCCCCCCCCACACCTCTCCCTCCCCCTCCCTCTCTCTCTCTCTCTCAGGTGCCCCCCCCCACACCTCTCCCTCCCCCTCTCTCTCTCTCTCAGGTGCCACCCCCCCCACACACACACCTCTCCCTCCCCCCCTCTCTCTCTCAGGTGCCACCCCCCCCACACACACACCTCTCCCTCCCCCTCTCTCTCTCTCTCAGGTGCCACCCCCCCCACACACACACCTCTCCCTCCCCCCCTCTCTCTCTCAGGTGCCACCCCCCCCACACACACACCTCTCCCTCCCCCCCTCTCTCTCTCAGGTGCCACCCCCCCCACACACACACCTCTCCCTCCCCCCCTCTCTCTCTCTCTCACACCAATGCCACAACATGTTCCTGCTATGTGTTTCAACATAAATGGCAATACACACACACACACACACACACACACACACACACACACACACACACACACACACACAGTCTTACTGAGGGTTAGGTCTCTCTCTCCTCCGGTCACTTCCGGTCACCGCTCAGGACGCTCGCGCTTCCAAACTGTCCGCCGGTCTGATCAGATCAGTGACGTCACGATTCGTGTCCGTGTGCCGCGAGCTCCGACATGAACACTTCCTGGTTTGCTTTTCTCGGCTTCAAAATAAAACCGCGAGTTAAAACCTGAATGAATGGTGATGGGATTACAAATGGATCACAATATTCCATCTTATTTTTGCTGAAATAAATACAAATAAGCTAACAGAGAATATATACGATATTGATCAAGTCATGTATTCATGTTTTAACTCGCGGTTTTATTTTGAAGCCGCGAAAACGTCAATAAGCGAAACCGGAAGTCGCATTGGAGCTAGATGGACCTCCCCGTCCCCATGGTAACCTGGGTGGTAACCCATCCCCATGGTAACCTGG
>NC_137690.1:76841848-76864348 GCF_963989245.1 Nansenia antarctica
TCTCTCTCAGTCTCTCTCTACCTCTCTCAGTCTCTCTCTACCTCTCTCAGTCTCTCTCTACCTCTCTCAGTCTCTCTCAGTCTCTCTCTACCTCTCTCAGCCTCTCTCAGTCTCTCTCAGCCTCTCTCAGTCTCTCTCTACCTCTCTCAGTCTCTCTCAGTCTCTCTCTACCTCTCTCAGCCTCTCTCAGTCTCTCTCAGTCTCTCTCTACCTCTCTCAGCCTCTCTCTACCTCTCTCAGTCTCTCTCAGTCTCTCTCTACCTCTCTTAGCCTCTCTCAGTCTCTCTCTACCTCTCTTAGCCTCTCTCGGTCTCTCTCAGCCTCTCTCTACCTCTCTCAGTCTCTCTCAGCCTCTCTCAGCCTCTCTCAGTCTCTCTCTACCTCTCTCAGCCTCTCTCTACCTCTCTCAGTCTCTCTCAGCCTCTCTCAGCCTCTCTCAGCCTTTCTCAGTCTCTCTCAGTCTCTCTCAGCCTCTCTCTACCTCTCTCAGTCTCTCTCAGCCTCTCTCAGTCTCTCTCAGCCTCTCTCAGTCTCTCTCAGTCTCTCTCAGCCTCTCTCAGCCTCTCTCAGTCTCTCTCAGCCTCTCTCTACCTCTCTCAGTCTCTCTCAGCCTCTCTCAGCCTCTCTCAGTCTCTCTCAGCCTCTCTCAGCCTCTCTCAGCCTCTCTCAGTCTCTCTCAGCCTCTCTCAGCCTCTCTCAGTCTCTCTCAGCCTCTCTCAGTCTCTCTCAGCCTCTCTCAGTCTCTCTCAGCCTCTCTCAGCCTCTCTCAGTCTCTCTCAGTCTCTCTCAGTCTCTCTCAGCCTCTCTCAGCCTCTCTCAGTCTCTCTCAGCCTCTCTCTACCTCTCTCAGCCTCTCTCAGTCTCTCTCAGTCTCTCTCAGCCTCTCTCTACCTCTCTCAGCCTCTCTCAGTCTCTCTCAGCCTCTCTCAGCTTCTCTCCTCTGTTGTTTCAGATGTTGAGAGCTGCCAGCGGGAGGGGAGGAGCCAGCCCCAGCGACCAATCCCACGCCAGTACTCTGCCAAGGCCCCTCCCATCCGCCCGAGTCCCCCAATCAAACCCCAGCGGAGCCTAAAGGTTTCCAAAGCCCGCCTGGCGGGGGCGGGGCCAGGGGTGGGGGCGGGGCCAGGGGTGGGGGCGGGGCCAGGGGTGGAGGCGGGGCCAGGGGTGGAGGCGGGGCCAGGGGTGGGGGCGGGGCCAGGGGTGGGGGCGGGGCCAACCCACCCTCAGGATAACCAGGTGATTGTTCCATTATTTGAGGGTTTGACTCCAGAGAGTTGGTGTCTAGTTTGACCATGTTGTCATGGTGACATGTTGTCATGGTGACATGTTGTCATGGTGACAGAGAGTTGGTGTTTAGTTCAGTAGTTCAGCCCTACATGACCTTAACCCAGACCCACGTCTGTGTCTCCATGGAAACAAGGTTACAGTTTAATCTGTCACAGCAGCATAGAGGAAGTGTGTGTGTGTGTGTGTGTGTGTGTGTGTGTGTGTGTGTGTGTGTGTGTGTGTGTGTGCGTGCGTGCGTGCATGCGTGTGTGTGTGTGTGTGTGTGTGTGTCTCTAGTCTCATTGTCTGAAACCACAGCGGCAGCAGCTCCCCAAACCACACGCCGCTGTTCCAAACAGACAACTTCCTGTTGGCTGAGCCAATAGAACACAGCCTTGCTGGCTGAGCCAATAGAACACAGCCTTGCTGTGGCTTCTGCTAAAACAGTCAGAGGAGGAACATCTGTAGACGAAGAAAACAAAAAATGTGTTATGAGTTCCATGTAGGGTAGAGTTCCATGTAGGGTAGAGTTCCATGTAGGGTAGAGTTCCATGTAGGTAGAGTTCCATGTAGGGTAGAGTTCCATGTAGGGTAGAGTTCCATGTAGGGTAGAGTTCCATGTAGGGTAGAGTTCCATGTAGGGTAGAGTTCCATGTAGGGTAGAGTTCCATGTAGGGTAGAGTTCCATGTAGGGTAGAGTTATTAAATGTATCATTGAAAGACGAAAGAGTCTCACACACTCCTATCTCTCTCCCTAACTCTTTCTCACCCTCCCCCCCTCCCCCCCCTCCCTCCCTCAGACGGTTGTGAAGAGGCTGCCCCCCTCCCTGACCCTGGGGGCCGCCCCCCTCCCCCCTCTCTCCCCCTCCCTGCGGTCTCTCACCCTGCTGTGGTTCCAGACCAGCCAGTTGCCCCGCCTGTCCCGGCCCGGCCGCCCCCTCCCTCGCTGGCTGCACGGATTCTCCACACGCAGGTCTGTCTACCCCCCCCCTCCCTAACCCTAACCCCTCCCTAACCCTTACCCCTCCCTGAGTAAGACCCTCACCCCTAAGTTACTCCAGGGAGACTGTCATGTTGTCATGGTGATGTCTGTCATGTTGTCATGGTAACATGTTGTGATGGTGATGTGTGTCATGTTGTCATGGTAACGTGTTGTCATGGTGATGTGTGTCATGGTGACAGAGAGTTGGTGTCACTCAACTATCATCCCAGTCCCGAAGAAAAGCACGGTGAGCTGCCTAAACGACTACCGCCCGGTGGCACTCACACCAATCATCATGAAGTGCTTCGAGAAACTAGTCCGGGCCCACATACTCACACGCCTCCCACCCAACCTGGATCCATACCAGTTCGCCTACAGAGCCCACAGGTCCACAGAGGACGCCATCGCGACGACTCTCCACGCCACTCTATCCCACCTGGAGAGGGGAAACAGCTACGCGAGACTGCTCTTTGTGGACTTCAGCTCTGCCTTCAACACCATCCTTCCAGACAGGCTAGTGACCAAACTACTAGACCTGGGTCTATCACACTCTACAGTATATGTGCATGGATCAAGGACTTCCTGTCCGACCGCCCCCAGAGGGTGCGGGTGGGCTCCCACATCTCCACAGCCCTCAGACTCAGCACTGGGTCCCCCCAGGGCTGCGTGCTAAGCCCCATCCTCTACAACCTCTACACCTACGACTTCACCCCCGTTCACCCCAGCAACTCCATCGTAAAGTTTGCAGACGACACCACCGTGGTGGGCTGCATCTCGGGGGGGGATGAGGCGGCGTACAGGGATGAGGTAGAGCAGCTGAGCAAGCTGTGCAAGGTTAACAACCTGCTGCTGAACAAGTCAAAGACCCAGGAAATCATCGTGGACTTCAGGAGGAAAAAATCTGAGATCCAGCCCCTGCTCATCGACGGAGAGAGCGTGGAGAGAGTCTCAACCCTCCGATTCCTGGGGGTGCACATACAGGATGACCTGTCCTGGAAGAACAACACAGTAGCCACCATCAAGAAGGCACAACAGCGGCTCTACTTCCTGAGAGTCCTCAGGAAGGAACACAACAAGCAGGAGATACTGGTGGCCTTCTACCGCGGCGCAGTGGAGAGCATCCTCACCTACGGCATCTGCAACTGGTTCTCCAGCTGCACAACCGCGGAGAGAAATGCGCTACAGAGAGTCGTGAGAACAGCCCAGAAGATTACTGGCGCCCCCCTCCCCTCTCTGGAAGAGCTGTACAACACACGCTGCCTCAGGAAGGCCTCCAAGATCTCCAGAGACCCAACCCACCCTGGGTACGAACACTTTGCCCGGCTGCCCTCGAAAAGGCGGTACAGGACCATGGCCGCAAGGACAAACAGACTGAAGCACAGCTTCTACCCCAGGGCCATCCAGGCCCTGAACACAGCAAAGACCTCGGTTCTGGGCCCTGGACAGTCTGGACGGATTGATGGCAGCTGCTGGATTGAAAAAATCAGGTGTAGTGCTGAGGCACAAATGTGTACATTTCAAGCCTGCAAACTGCGACACTTTAAATGAATGTGCAATAACACTATGTGCAATATGACAACCCTAGTCATCTTACCTGTACAGTATAGTATAGTGGATAGTGTACATAGCCTTTATTTATGTAAACCAGCTCCTTCCCTTCCTGTTTTTTGGGGGGGGGTTTTCTTTCCTAGCACCAGGGGAGCCACCCCTCCCAAATTTCGTTGTTTGGTACCTGTACTATAGCAATGACAATAAAGACCATTCATTCATTCATTCATTCATTCATTCATGTTGTCATGGTGATGTGTGTCATGTTGTCATGGTGATGTGTGTCATGTTGTCATGGTAACATGTTGTCATGGTGATGTGTGTCATGTTGTCATGTTGTCATGGAGACAGGGAGGCGGAGGCCGTGTTGCAGCAGCGTTCTCAGGGCAGCTTCCTGCTGCGGCTCAGCGAGTCAAAGATCGGCTTTGTGCTTTCATACAGGTACTGTATGGGTAACCATAGTAACGCCCTACTATATATATATACTACTGTCATACAGGTACTATATATACTATATATGCTATATATTTGTATAACACGTATATATACGTAACATGACGTAACATGTATAACACACACACACACACTAACACACACACACACACACACACACACACACACACACACACTAACACTGTGTTTCTCTCCAGAGGTCAGGACAGGTGTCGTCACTTCATCATAGAGGAGGAGGGCGTGGCTAATGACAGAGAGGGCGTGGCTAATGACAGAGAGGGCGGGGCTAACAGCCGCTACCTCATAGCGGGCGAGGACAGTCGCCATGACAACCTGCAGGAGCTCATCAGCTTTTATACCCAGAATCCTGTGGGGCCGTTTGACGAGATGCTGACCACGCCCTGCGACCAGGTGAGTCTCTACCTGGTTACCATGGTTACCCTCCCTCACACCCAGGGTTACCATGGTTACGCTCCCTCACACCCAGGATTACCATGGTTACCCTCCCTCACACCCAGGGTCACACTGAGGCCCCTCCCATCTGCGGGGGTCCTCCAGGGTCGATACTGGGCCCCCTTCTATTTCTGCCATGTTTATCTGTTGTTTCTCTTTTACTAGTGTTTTCTGTTAAGCACTTTGGGCTGTATAAATAAACATTACTTACTTACTTACTACGCTGTTAAGTCTCTCCCTCTCTCCCTCTCTCTCTCCCTCTCTCTCTCTCTCTCTCTCTCTCTCTCTCTCTCTCTCTCTCTCTCTCTCCCTCCCTCTCTCCCTCTCTCTCTCTCTCTCCCTCTCTCCCTCTCTCCCTCAGGCCCATGGAGGAGGAGAAGAAGCGTCATCCTTCCTCCCTTCAGCCTCCGAGGCTGGTCCAGAGACCCCCTCCCTCTCAGCCTCCCTCCCAGCCTCCCTCTCAGCCTCCCTCCCTGCCTCCCTCTCAGCCTCCCTCCCTGCCTCCCTCTCAGCCTCCCTCCCAGCCTCCCTCCCTGCCTCCCTCTCAGCCTCCCTCCCAGCCTCCCTCCCTGCCTCCCTCTCAGCCTCTCCTGACAGAGAGACACCAGAGTACGCTGTGGTGAGGAAGGTCATGAGGAAGTCAGGGTCTCTGTGTGACCAGCCGCCTGGTGGAGAGGCAGCGCCACCTAGCTGTGAGGTGAGGAACAGGATGGCCCTTTTATATAAAACCAGAAAGACATAAACATACATATATATATATAAACATACATATATATATATATATATATATAAAACATATACATATTCATAAGAGCATAGACTCACCTGTTTACGCCTCTTCACACCTGTTGACATCTGGTTACACCTGTCCATAACTCTCAGGTCTGTCCATAACTCTCAGGTTGACACCTGTCCATAACACATGTCTGTTATATGAACATCCTGGTTGTCTGTTATGGAACAGGTGACTCCTCCCCCTCCAGACGACCTATCAGATGCCCCCGGCAACGCCCCCGACAACGCCCAGTACGCCAGAGTCAACAAACCCCCCAAGGCCGTTGCCCAGGCAACCACGTCCCCCTACATCAACGTCAGCGCCCCTGCAGACCAGTGGGGGTCAGGGGGGTCAGGGTTCGGAGCAGGGGATCCTGGGTACTGGAGGCTGGAGGCCACACACACCTACGAGGAGATGCCTCACCTGGCCACAGGGTCACATGACCACCACAGAGACCGCTACACCGCGGGGGCCGAAGGTAGGTGTCTGTGTGTGTGTGTGTCTGTGTGTGTGTGTGTGTGTGGGGGTCTGTGTGTGTGTGTGTGTAGATTTCAACCTATTCTGTTGAATGAATCTGGGATATCCCATATTACTGCTTCCTTCTCACACATCATGTGTACAACATACATACTAATACATACTAATACATACTAATATACACAAACATACACAAATATATAATATATGCACTAATATATACTAATATATACTAATATATACCGATACATACTAATATATAATAATATGTACTAGCATATGACAATATATACTAATATATACTAATACATACTAATATATAATAATGTATAATAATATATAATAATGTATAATAATATATAATCATATTCTAATATATAATAATACATACTTGTATGTAATACATATAATATTTAATACTTAATAATCTATAATAATGTATAATCATATATAATCATCTATAATAATGTATAATCATATATAATCATATATAATAATCTATAATAATGTATAATCATATATATAATATATAATAATGTATAATAATATATAATCATATATAATAATGTATAATCATATATAATCATATATAATAATGTATAATCATATATAATCATATATAATCATATATAATAATGTATAATAATATATAATCATATATAATCATATATAATAATGTATAATAATGTATAATCATATATAATCATATATAATAATGTATAATCATATATAATCATATATAATCATATATAATAATGTATAATAATATATAATCATATATAATTATGTATGTTATATGAATCATGCTAACCAGAGGTTTGTCTCCTAGCGAGCGCCCAGAGCCACTTGTACTCAGAGGTGAACCTGAGAGGGGTAGGAGAGGGCTCTGGCCACGCCCCCCTCAGCTCTGGCCACGCCCCCCTGCCGACCAGGACCCCACCCAGCCTGCCTTACAGACCGCCTCTCAGACCCGCCCACATGCAGGTAAACAGCTAACCCAAATGACTCATGCAGGTAAACACCCCTAATGACTCATGGGTAACAGGGTAGTTAACAGGGTAGTGAGGGTCTGATGATATTATGATAATTCTGCATCTTTGTCTTAGTAAACAAGCCTGGAGATAACTAACGGTACACCTAACCTAATGGAGATAACTAACGGTACACCTAACCTCAACATCAGTCAGGTGTGTCAGGTGTCATCTGGTCCAGAGTCAGGTGTTCATTAAAGGTGTTCATCATTACAGGTGTTCATTAAAGGTGTTCATGTGTTTCAGCGGTCATCTCCCCCAGGACCCCAGCCCAGCGACCATGCTGTCTACCAACAGATCCCAGAGAGACCCGCCCTGCCCCCCCCCAACCCCAAACCATGACCCCCCCAACCCCCCCAACCCCAAACCATGACACCCCCATCCCCCCCTGCCTCCCCAACCACAAACCATGACCCCCTCTGCCCCCCCCAACCACAAACCATGACCCCCCGTGCCCCCCCCAACCATGACCTTCCCAACTCCACGCCTTTGTCTCCTCCAGACTGGACTACTGCAACGCACTCCTCATCGGGATTCCTAGCAGCTGCCTCCAGAAACTTCAATACATCCAGAACAGCGCTGCTAGGATCCTGATGAGGGTGCGCAAATATGATCACATCACCCCCATCCTCAAATCACTCCACTGGCTCCCCGTCTCCCTCAGAATTGAATTCAAGGTCTCCCTCCTCACCCACCAGTGCATCCATGGAACTGCCCCCCCCTACCTCAAGGAACTCCTCCATACCCCTCAGACCTCCTCATGCAACCTCCGTTCTACTGCCACCAACCTCAAGACCCCCAGGACCACCAAGCTCCGCACCATGGGAGATCGGGCCTTCTGCTCGGCTGCTCCCAGGCTGTGGAATGCTCTCCCTGACCACCTAACGGCCAAGCTCCACCTGCTGCGTTGCGTCAACTCGCCATCGACGTTGCGTCAACTTCCCGTTGTCCAAGCTCCACCTGCAGCGTTGCGTCAACGTTGCGTCAACGTCAACGTTCTACTCTAGCTCCACTGGCATTTTTTGTATACGGGAGTAATTTCACCCTTGACTGCAATTATGTCCACAACAATAACAACATCATACAGAACATTTTCCAATCAGGGTAATATTTTATCTACATATTCCCAAATAGATAGTTGTTAGTTCAGTAGATGTTCAACTAACTGTCAACAACATTTCAACTAACTAACCACTAATCCTAAACCTTGCCCTAACATTTACATTTACATTTTTGTCGTATTATATCTTACCTGATAATCCAAGTGTGGACCCGATCTCACCCCATGCTCGGTCCTTCACCTGGGCATCATGGTACAATCTGTCATTTGTCGCATATAAAAAAATAAATAATTCGACCTCAAGGATGAGCCGTTCGTCGTCCATTCCTGCAACAAGAGTTCACCACAGGTGCGGTGATTGACGGCCCACGTGGGGCGTCTCATTGTGACGTCTGCGTCCATCCACCGTCAAAAATCTAACTTTTTTGAAAGTCTACTTTGGACGCAGCCATCGGACGCAACGCAATGCAGCAGGTGGAGCACCTTTCATTGATTACAATGCATTTGATCCCAAATTCGGACGCAACGCACATTAGACGCAACGCTCGATGGCCATGGTGGAGCTTGGCCGTAACACTCCTCTCTCCTCTCCCTGACCACCTAAGGGCACCACAGTCTGTGGATGCTTTTAAACGAGGCCTTAAAACCCACCTTTTTAATAGAGCCTTTTAATTGAAAATGTTTATTGTTTTATCTTCTTGTTTTTAATTGTAGCACTTTGAGATGTCTTATGTTAAGTGCTTATACAAATAAAATGTATTATTATTTACAAGTGAAACTGACTAAACAAAAAATGATAAAGAAATACAAATCACACGACTTCAGTAAAAACCAGCTTGTTTATTGTCTCGTGTTCCAGACCAGGGTCAGGACGACCCTAACCCATCACCCTCAGCGGGTTCACACCAAATTAATTACAAAACACAAACACAGCCCTTCATGTGTTCCTCCATTGTGGCTGTTTATTTAGATTACCCCAATATGGGCAATTAACGTCTTCACCCCCTCTCCCCTCACTGCCCCCCCAACCATAACCCCCCCCAACGCCCCAGGCCTCCCTCCCCCAGTGGAGAGTGTTAGTTCAGCCCCCCCCCCCCCCCCCCCCCCCAGGAGAGTGTTTCAGTTCTTCTTGGTCTTGGGCGAGTCGTACTTCCTCTTGCTGGAGTACCAGAGGAGCAGAGGGATGCCGATGGAGGGCAGAGTCATCACGCCGAAGGCTGCCCAGTCCAGCTAGGGGGGAGGAGAGAAGAGAGTAGGAGAGAGGGAGGAGGAGAGAGATGGGGTTATATGTTGGTGGGGGGGCAACCCTTCAGAGCAGAGAGAAGAGAGAGGGAAGAGGAGAGAAGAGAGGGAAGGGAAGAGGAGAGAAGAAAGGAGGAGAAGAGAGGAGGAGAGGACTTACGAAGTGTGGAGAGAAGCGTCTGTCGAACTCCCTCTGGGCCAGAATCCCTCCCTGACCTGGAGCACTGGTGTACCCCACCTGGAGGGGGGGAGGAGGAGGGAGGGGGGGAGGAGGGAGGGGGGGAGGAGGAGGAGAGGAGAGGAGGAGGAGGAGAGGAGGAGGGGAGGGGGAGGAGAGGAGAGGAGAGGAGGGAGGGGGGGAGGAGGAGGAGGAGGAGGAGGAGAGGAGAGGAGGAGGAGAGGAGGAGGGGAGGGGGAGGAGGGAGGGGGGGAGGAGGAGGAGAGGAGGAGAGGAGAGGAGGAGGGAGGGGGGGAGGAGGAGGAGGAGAGGAGAGGAGGAGGAGGAGGAGGAGGAGAGGAGAGGAGAGGAGGAGGAGAGGAGAGGAGGAGGAGGAGGAGAGGAGGAGGGAGGGGGGGAGGAGGAGGAGAGATTAACATCCTGATAATATGAACCTTCTTCCCTGAAGGAGACGATCAGACATTAAGACGTTTTCACGACGTAACAATAAGAGTGAGGAGGAGAGACTGTATCTAATCCTATCTAAAAAGCACTACGGTTTTCTTATTTTATCAGATTAAAGTAGCAAAGACCAGACATTCAAACTTCTACACTTCTATCACCCAAAAAGGGGCGTGATCATTCTCGTGATAGGGGGAATTGCCGCTATTTCCGGTCGGCGTGTTAAACATTGTCCTGCCCCCAGAGAATGACTAACAGGCCGGTAGAACATGAGAATTGCATAGAGAGTTTGAATTTTGTCAGCTGTAAAGCGGATGTGTTTCCTAGAACATGTAAATGCAATTGCTAATCACATTATTGCATTACAATTTGAATATTGACTCAAATAACGCAGGCAAAAGTGGCAAATGAATATGCTATTTTGGGATTGCATAGTAATTTTCACATTTGAATGAAAATTTTAATTTTGTCAGCTACAAAGCAGCGCATGACTTTGAAAAATTAAATGTCAAATGGCTTTGCATTATCATTTTAATATTGACAGCGAATGTGCACATCAGGTACATGAAAATGCAAATGCAAATCATTAGAATTGCATTTGAATTTCAATATTGTCTGAAAGAATGCATGCAAAAGTGGAACATGCAATTGCAATCTCATATTGCATAGCATTTGAATTAAGTCTACTATATGCTTCCATAGATTCTAGCCAGTTTGCATTTCTCTATTCCGACACCGTGTTGTTGTTTTATCTCCCCCCAGAAAATACTAAATAATAAAGTAATTACTAGTATTTAAACTTGAGATTAATCACGGCCGATTATTGTGATTAACTGTCATTAGGGTTAGGGTCAGGTGAGGGGTCAGGTGAGGTCTTACCAGCACTGGCCCCGCCTCCTGGGCCTGGTAGCTGACGGAGGCGGAGGTGAAGTTGAAGTATCCGGCCTTCAGGGGGCGCAAGACCACGGTGTGAGACACGTTACTGGCTCTGGGGAGGGAGGGGTTAAGGTGCTACACTTTACACTGTTACCTAGGTAACTAGAACACTACTTTACATTGTTACCTAGTTAACTAGAACACTACTTTACATTGTTACCTAGTTAACTAGAACACTACTTTACATTGTTACCTAGTTAACTAGAACACTACTTTACATTGTTACCTAGTTAACTAGAACACTACTTTACATTGTTACCTAGTTAACTAGAACACTACTTTACATTGTTACCTAGTTAACTACAACACTACTTTACATTGTTACCTAGTTAACTAGAACACTACTTTACATTGTTACCTAGTTAACTAGAACACTACTTTACATTGTTACCTAGTTAACTAGATCACTACTTTACATTGTTACCTAGTTAACTACAACACTACTTTACATTGTTACCTAGTTAACTACAACACTACTTTACATTGTTACCTAGTTAACTAGATCACTACTTTACATTGTTACCTAGTTAACTACAACACTACTTTACATTGTTACCTAGTTAACTACAACACTACTTTACATTGTTACCTAGTTAACTACAACACTACTTTACATTGTTACCTAGTTAACTAGAACACTACTTTACATTGTTACCTAGTAAACTAGAACACTACTTTACATTGTTACCTAGTTAACTAGAACACTACTTTACATTGTTACCTAGTTAACTACAACACTACTTTACATTGTTACCTAGTTAACTACAACACTACTTTACATTGTTACCTAGTTAACTACAACACTACTTTACATTGTTACCTAGTTAACTAGAACACTACTTTACATTGTTACCTAGTTAACTAGAACACTACTTTACATTGTTACCTAGTTAACTAGAACACGACTTTACATTGTTACCTAGTTAACTAGAACACTACTTTACATTGTTACCTAGTTAACTACAACACTACTTTACATTGTTACCTAGTTAACTACAACACTACTTTACATTGTTACCTAGTTAACTACAACACTACTTTACATTGTTACCTAGTTAACTACAACACTACTTTACATTGTTACCTAGTTAACTACAACACTACTTTACATTGTTACCTAGTTAACTACAACACTACTTTACATTGTTACCCAGTTAACTAGAACACTACTTTACATTGTTACCTAGTTAACTACAACACTACTTTACATTGTTACCTAGTTAACTAGAACACTACTTTACATTGTTACCTAGTTAACTACAACACTACTTTGCATTGTTACCTAGTTAATTACAACACTACTTTACATTGTTACCTAGTTAACTACAACACTACTTTACATTGTTACCTAGTTAACTACAACAGTACTTTACATTGTTACCTAGTTAACTAGAACACTACTTTACATTGTTACCTAGTTAACTACAACACTACTTTACATTGTTACCTAGTTAACTAGAACACTACTTTACATTGTTACCTAGTTAACTAGAACACTACTTTACATCGTTACCTAGTTAACTACAACACTACTTTACATTGTTACCTAGTTAACTACAACACTACTTTACATTGTTACCCAGTTAACTACAACACTACTTTACATTGTTACCTAGTTAACTAGAACACTACTTTACATTGTTACCTAGTAAACTAGAACACTACTTTACATTGTTACCTAGTTAACTAGAACACTACTTTACATTGTTACCTAGTTAACTACAACACTACTTTACATTGTTAGCTAGTTAACTACAACACTACTTTGCATTGTTACCTAGTTAACTACAACACTACTTTACATTGTTACCTAGTTAACTAGAACACTACTTTACATTGTTACCCAGTTAACTAGAACACTACTTTACATTGTTACCTAGTTAACTACAACACTACTTTACATTGTTACCTAGTTAACTACAACACTACTTTACATTGTTACCTAGAACACTACTTTACATCGTTACCTAGTTAACTACAACACTACTTTACATTGTTACCTAGTTAACTATAACACTACTTTACATTGTTACCTAGTTAACTACAACACTACTTTACATTGTTACCTAGTTAACTATAACACTACTTTACATTGTTACCTAGTTAACTAGAACACTACTTTACATCGTTACCTAGTTAACTACAACACTACTTTACATTGTTACCTAGTTAACTACAACACTACTTTAAGCAGGGGTCTCAGAGTGACTAACTAAAGTGACTCAGTGGTGAACATCCAAGTTTGTTTAAAAGTATTAACAGTGTGTCTTTAGTGTGTGTGTGTGTGTGTGTGTGTGTGTGTGTGTGTGTGTGTGCGTGTGTGTGTCAGGGAGTGTGAGTGTGTGTGTCAGGGAGTGTGAGTGTGTGTGTGAGTGTGTGTGTCAGGGAGTGTGAGTGTGTGTGTGTGAGTGTGTGTGTCAGGGAGTGTGAGGATACGGGGCGATCCTATCCCACTTCACGTTCAGCATCCCAGAGACGATGCCGAAGTCCTCAGGAGGGAACGAGTCATCAGACAGCTCCACCTCCAGGGCGGCGCTGTGGAGCAGAACAGGGTCATGGTTAAGGGCTGAGCAGGGCTAGCTGACCAGGGCTAGCTGAGCAGGGCTAGCTGACACACACTACTTTGTACTCCATCAACACAGTCAATCCAAAATAAACCGATGTTTTAGATGTTTAGATGTTTAGGGTTAGAGGGTTTATGGGACATCAGACAGCTGCTTATCTATGTACTTCATACACGTCAACACTAGGGTCCTAGGTCAGGGAGGAGGGTCTTAGATCAGGGTCCTAGGTCAGGGTCAGAGGTCAGGGAGGAGGGTCCTAGGGTCAGAGGTCAGGGTTACCTGGTGCCGACGTTGTAGATGTTGTACTGCAGGGTGAGGTCGCGTCCCTCCACGGCGTAGCGGTTCAGTAGAGACTTGGAGGCCAGCAGCCTCGCGCCCTCCTCAGCCTCCCCCAGCCTCAACACCGCCAGTACCACCAACACTAACACACACCTCATCTGAAACACAACACACCAGGGTTACACTAACACACTAACACACACCTCATCTGCACACAACACACCAGGGTTACACTAACACACACCTCATCTGCAACACAACACTCTAACACACTACACACACCTCATCTGCAACACAACACACCAGGGTTACACTAACACACTACACACACCTCATCTGCAACACAACACACCAGGGTTACACTAACACACTACACACTAACACACACCTCATCTGCAACACAACACACCAGGGTTACACTAACACACTAACACACTAACACACACCTCATCTGCAACACAACACTCTAACACACTACACACACCTCATCTGCAACACAACACACCAGGGTTACACTAACACACTACACACTAACACACACCTCATCTGCAACACAACACACCAGGGTTACACTAACACACTAACACACACCTCAGCGACCTCACAAACAAAACATCCCCTCTGTAACCTCCCCTCCCCACCGTGCAATAACCATGGTAACAGTGCAATGTTCTATATGCAATCTTAAGTTTACTAGTTCATAAGTTTATAAAGTACCTATACCCCCTGTGAAGACTAAATCTATATAAGTATATCAGTTTACATAATAGACACATTCTCAGATTCCTAACAATTAATTATCCCTCTATTTATGTCTGATTCTATTTATGTCTGATTCTATTTATGTCTGATTCTAACGACGTCTAGTTGTATTGTCTTAGGTTCGTTCCCAGGGTTCAGCTTAAAGACAATAACTACTAATAATCTACTTCCATCAGAGTATCTGTGTGTGTGTGTGTGTGTGTGTGTGTGTGTGTGTGTGTGTGTGTGTGTGTGTGTGTGTCTGTGTCTGTGTCTGTGTCTGTGTGTGTGTGTGTGTGTGTGTGTGTGTCTGTGTCTGTGTCTGTGTCTGTGTGTGTGTGTGTGTGTGTGTGTGTGTGTGTGTGTGTGTGTGTGTGTGTGTGTGTGTGTGTGTGTGTGTGTGTGTGTGTGACGTGGCTTTGCAGCTCTACGACTCTGATGAACACATTAGCATTAGCCTGGCTAGCTGGGTTACTGGGTCACAACTCCAACACGGAAACAGTCCAGCTGACTAACAGACAGACAGGGTTAGCCTCCTAACCTGTATTAACCTGCTAACCCTGGGTAGTTAGACACCGTCAGGTTAGGTTAGCAGGTTAGCAGGTTAGCAGTGATGCTAGTCAGGGTTAGCAGGCTAGCCGTTAGGCTGACGTGTACTTGGCTACAGGCTGAGACCCAGAGGGTCTAACAGGGTAGATAGGGTCTATAACCACCAGACTACACGCAGACCCTTCCTCCCTGACTAGGGTTAGACGCAGATATATAACATATATAATAACAGACAGATAGATATAATAACAGACAGATAGGTATATATATATAAACAGTAAAGCAGCGAGAGAGGAAGAGCGGCTCACCTTCTGTCTTCTAGCGTCGTGTCACAAGTCTGCAAGGACCGTCGCTGCGCATGCGCTAAACCTTTCACTCCGAGTCTGACGTCAGTGATGGGAGGGGCTTTGTTCCTGCCATAGACATAGAACTATAGAATGATAGAGATAGAACAATAGAAGTATAGAAATAGAACAACAGAATGATAGAGATAGAACAACAGAATGATAGAGATAGAATAACAGAATGATAGAGATAGAACAATAGAATGATAGAGATAGAACAATAGAATGATAGAGATAGAACAATAGAATGATAGAGATAGAACAACAGAATGATAGAGATAGAACAATAGAATGATAGAGATAGAACAATAGACTGATAGAGATAGAACAACAGAAGTATAGAGCCCTAGCCCAGGACAGTATAGGGTTAGGGTTAGTATAGAGCCCTAGCCCAGGAGAAGTATAGAGTCCTAGCCCAGGAGACTGCAGCGGGACAGTGGATAAAGTCTTTCTTCACCTCCTTCAGAATATCTGTCAACAAACTGGGAAAGACGCCACAACCTGGCGTCACAACACAAGTGGTCTACATGGTAGGGTTAGGGTGATGTAGACTCTACATGCATCACCATCCGTTTGGACTATTGTAACAGTCTCCTTTCTGGTCTTCTGAAGAAAGCTATTGGCCAGCTGCAATTAGTCCAAAATGCAGCAGCGAGAGTTTTAACCAAAACAAGCAGACAAGCTCATATAACTCCTATTTTAGAGACTCTACGCTGGCCTCCTGTTAAGATCAGAATAGATTTCAAGATCCTTCTGCTTGTTTATAAAGCTCTCACTGGCACAGCACCAGAATATGTTCAGACCTTCTGCTATCAGCTCAATAGAGCTCTCAGGTCTTCTGCTAGCATATCAGCCCAATAGAGCTCTCAGGTCTTCTGCTAGCATATCAGCCCAATAGAGCTCTCAGGTCTTCTGCTAGCATATCAGCCCCATAGAGCTCTCAGGTCTTCTGCTAGCATATCAGCCCAATAGAGCTCTCAGGTCTTCTGCTAGCATATCAGCCCAATAGAGCTCTCAGGTCTTCTGCTAGCATATCAGCCCAATAGAGCTCTCAGGTCTTCTGCTAGCATATCAGCCCAATAGAGCTCTCAGGTCTTCTGACGCTGGTTTTATCTGTGTACCACACAGAGATTTGGTGAGGCTGTATTCTCATTTCATGCTCCAGATTGTGTCTCACTGCCAGTTTACATTAGGGATGCAATCTCAGCACATATTCAAGTCAAGACTAAAAACCCATATTTGTAATATTGCCTTTAAATGACAAAATAATTAAATGATGATTATATAATGATTGGAGCACTTTGAGCTGCAACGTTTGCAGGAAAAGCGCTATACAAATAAAGTTATTATTATTATTATCATTATTATTATTATTATCCTATTCCCACCAAGTTTTTCAAAACTATTTAAGCAATATCCTACCTACGAGTGTGATATTGCTTTTATACAACAGTTCTACAGCGCAATTTAGTAATTAACAGTAATAAGCAACAACAGATTATGATTTGTTTGTTTATTTAATCATTTATTTTGGCTCCGTCAACAAAAAATAGTTCCGCAACTGGACTGTTGCCTAGTAGTAAACTAAGGGTACGTTACTTGCTCAAAGAACACTAAGATCATCTATCGCAGGTTTATTAGAAGTTCCCAGCAACAGTCAGAAGAAGATCGGGAGCGCAGCCTTTGCCAACTATGCCCCAAAATTTGGAACACATTACCTTTAGAGATCAGGGAAGCCAGCTCACTAAATATTTTTAAAAGAAAGCTAAAAACGCACTTCTTCAATACAGCCTTCAACTAGCTCATCTGCACCTGCCCACTTGTTGACATGAGTGTGCTCTCCAGTCATCCCTATCCCAGTGTGAGTGGGGCATAATTGATTGATTGACACCAGCTGTGTGACATGAATGATTGAGCCAGCTGATCCTATATATGTGACCATTCCCACAATCAAAGTTGCTTCCTTGATAACATGAACCCTGTCTGACAGCGTATGATTCCTCCGTTCAGTGTGTAGTCCGATCGTTATGGTTTTAGCCAATACGCAATAACCAACGTTTAACACCACTGCTCATTTGCCAGCTACTGCACTTTAAATGTTTTATCAACTAGCCCTTTTTTAAATTTATTTTTATTGTATTTTCTTTACCTTTTCTTTTTACTGCTTTCCCCTGCTCTTATATTCACGTACACAGACTGACTAGTTGAAAGAGGTGTGCAAAAGAAAGAAACTGTAATGTTGATACTGAGTAGTTGGATTTTTGGTGCAAGGTCCAGCAGAGACTGAGAACGTACACAGAGACTGGGAACGTACGCAGAGACTGAGAACGTACACAGAGACTGAGAACGTCCACAGGGACTGAGAACGTACACAGAGACTGAGAACGTACACAGAGACTGAGAACGTACACAGAGACTGAGAACGTACGCAGAGACTGAGAACGTACACAGAGACTGAGAACGTACACAGAGACTGAGAACATACACAGAGACTGAGAACGTACACAGAGACTGAGAACGTCCACAGAGACTGAGAACGTATACAGAGACTGAGAACGTACACAGAGACTGAGAACGTACACAGAGACTGAGAACGTCCACAGGGACTGAGAACGTCCACAGGGACTGAGAACGTACACAGAGACTGAGAACGTACACAGAGACTGAGAACGTACACAGAGACTGAGGACGTACACAGAGACTGAGAACGTACACAGAGACTGAGAACGTCCACAGAGACTGAGAACATACACAGAGACTGAGAACATACACAGAGACTGAGAACGTACACAGAGACTGAGAACGTACACAGAGACTGAGAACGTACAGAGACTGAGAACGTACACAGAGACTGAGAACGTACACAGAGACTGAGAACGTACACAGAGACTGAGGACATACACAGAGACTGAGGACGTACACAGAGACTGAGAACGTACACAGAGACTGAGAACGTACACAGAGACTGAGAACGTACACAGAGACTGAGAACGTACACAGAGACTGAGAACGTATACAGAGACTGAGAACGTACACAGAGACTGAGAACGTACACAGAGACTGAGAACGTACACAGAGACTGAGAACGTACACAGAGACTGAGAACGTACACAGAGACTGAGAACGTACACAGAGGCTGAGAACATACACAGAGGCTGAGACGGACCTTTTCCAAAAACTGTTTGTGGTGCTGGTGGAAAGCCAGTGGGAAGTACAGAAAGACTGTGTAAGGTAGGGAGATGAAAGGGATATGGAAAGTTAGATCTTTACCTTTTCTTTTTAGTGTTTTCCCCTGCTTTTATATTCATTCTATGGAACCGGCGCCCCCCTCCCCTCTCTGGAAGAGCTGTACAACACACGCTGTCTCAGGAAGGCCTCCAAGATCTCCAGGGACCCAACCCACCCTGGGTACGAACACTTTACCCGGCTGCCCTCGAAAAGGCGGTACAGGACCATGGCCGCAAGGACAAACAGACTGAAGCTCAGCTTCTACCCCAGGGCCATCCAGGCCCTGAACACAGCAAAGACCTAGGTTCTGGGCCCTGGACAGTCTGGACGGATTGATGGCAGCTGCTGGACTGAAAAAATCAGGTGTAGTGCTGAGGCACAAATATGTACATTTCAAGCCTGCAAACTGCGACACTTTAAATGAATGTGCAATAACACTATGTGCAATATGACAACCCTAGTCGTCTATCTGTACAGTATAGTACAGTGGATAGTGTACATAGCCTTTATTTATGTAAACCAGCTCCTTCCCTTCTTGTGTTTTTTTAAAGTTTTTTTTTCTTTCCTAACACCAGGGGAGCCACCCCTCCTAAATTTCGTTGTTTGGTACCTGTACTCTATAGCAATGACAATAAAGTAAAGACCATTCATTCATTCATTCATTCATATGTTTTTATATATGTTTTGATATTCACTTTATGTTGTTATTCCTGTTGTAAAGCACTTTGAGCTGCATTTCTTGTATGAAAGGTGCTATATAAATAAAGCTTTACTTACTTACTTACTTACAAAGATTTACGATAGCCTTTTTGGCTGCACAATGCATAATACAAATAACAACAACGACAATCCTTTTTTTAGTAATATTTTCTTCACATGTTAATGTATGCCATCATGTTAAATAACGTAATACTTTGGTGGGTTGACATGGGTTGACATGGGTTGGGAGTATTGTTCCGCACGGACAGTTTAGTGCGTAGTACCCGAGTTGTTTATTCTACTTACTGCTTGAGTGTGTTGTTGACAATCATTCATGTCCTTCATTAAACGTTTAGCTTTGTCATTTGATACGCCGCCTACGACTCCCGTCTCTTGGCACTACAATACCCTCCTTAAAGCACATATTTTATACTCTCCTTAAAGCACATATTTTATACCCTCCTTAAAGCACATATTTTATACCCTCCTTAAAGCACATATTTTATACCCTCCTTAAAGCACATATTTTATACTCTCCTTAAAGCACATATTTTATACCCTCCTTAAAGCACATATTTTATACCCTCCTTAAAGCACATATTTTATACTCTCCTTAAAGCACATATTTTATACTCTGGCAATGTGGTTGGCATCTTGGTGACGATGGTCCCAATCTCTCCAGATCCACGTCAAACTCCTGTCTGTAAGTTAATGGGGATAACGAAGCTTTCGACGCATTGACACGTTCAACACAATTGTGTCGCATTGATGATTGATGTCACATACTGTCATCTGCTGGTCAGGTCATGGTATGGCGGTATAAGTCAGGAATTTGGGGCAAAATACAATAAGCCCACCGTCATCTGTGATGTCTTGTTCAATAAAGGTGCTGTGACAAACTGTGTCGATGTTTGTATGTGTATGTGGCCATATATGTGGTCTTAAATGTTGGTGTGTCTAGTAGACTATAATAAATACATATATGAATAAATAAATGCAACTGTTTTGTCCATTTCTTATATGAATAGAATATAATTTGCCATTTAGCAAACGCTTTTAATCCAAAAGCTACTTACAGGAACATTCCCCCTGGAGTAATTGTAGTACTCAAAGGCACACTAGTGGTGTTTCAGGCAGGATTTGAACTCACAACCTTCCGATCACCAGTCCAATTCACTATTCACTAGACCACCACCATCCCCTTGACATGTAAGGATACAAATCTGAATGACATTTCGGCATGTGTGGGACATGGCTGTTTGACAATTGGAGCAGATATATGGTCCACATGTCATAACAGGGCCACAGTGTTGGGACGTGCTCGTGGAACAGGGAAAGAGTGCAAAACAAGGCTATATTGTGGGAACTGGACAGAGATGTGCTTATGTGAACAATAAAATATGTATTGCTGTAGGCCGATTTAAGCTTCTGCGTTGAATTTACGTGCGTAGCCTGCATAGACTACGTAAGGGGTCTCGCACTTTACACTTCTGCGTAGGTCGCTCTGCAATTGGCTAGCTGACAATAAACTATCAATACACCTAGGTAAAACTGAAACCATCCTATACGGATCCCCATCTAAACTCAGAAAGGCTGAAAATTTGAAAATAAAAGTGGGTAACATTAATATCACAAGAAAAGAGGATATTACATACCTGGGCTCCATCTTAGAGGCAAATCTTTCCGGAGATAAAATGGCAGCAAAAGTAATCAAAAAAGTGAACCATAGAACTAGATTCTTGTACAGGATATCCTCACTTGTCAGTAAAAACACACTGAGGACCCTATCAGGAGCTCTCATTCAATGTCACTTCGACTATGCCGTAACATCATGGTACTATAGAACCACAAAGGCCCATAAAACAAGACTCCAGACAGCCCAAAATAAACTGGTTAGGCTTCTGCTAGGCCTCAACCCTAGGACACATCTAACCGCTGCTCATTTTTTGAGCCTTGATTGGCTACGAGTAGTTGACAGAGTGCAGCAGCTTGCACTGGGCCTGGTCTTCAAGATACGCTACACCACAAAGACACCCAAGTACCTGTCAACATACTTCCAAAAAGTGAACAACGTCCACACATACAACACCAGAGGAAGCTCCACGAACCACGTTCAACCGCGTTGCACCACAAACAAGGGGTTAAACTCGTTTGCAAACTATGCAGTAAAAATGTGGAACGCCCTTCCTATAATCTTAAAGGAGTGCAAAACACTGCCCACCTTCAAAACCACTCTCAAAAAACATTTACAGGAGGCTGCAATCCGTAACTGGACCCTCTAAATCAAAAATCAGATTAAAAGACCCGAACTACCCACTGTACATACTTTGTGTTTTGTCCCCCGCCCCCACCTGTGGTGTATGTCCCCACCTGTCCTACCCGCTGTACATACCTTATGTTTTGTTGTATTGTTCTTCCCATGATGGATGTATGTTTATCTTGTAGATAGTAATAGTTATTTGTCTGTATTATCTTGTAGATAGTACTAGTTTTTTTGTCTGTCTTACATGTAACGATGAATTGAGAATCAAGGACCCCAATTGAAATAAGCCAGTGGCTTTCTTGGGTTTTTATCCTGTTAGTTGACCTTGTATGTAATATGTACTTTCATGTACCTACTTCTGCAAATCTCCTAATAAAGTTTTCAATCAATCAATCAATCAATTACACCGTCACATCGCTAGGTGGCAGTGTGTTTTCTATGCCCCTGTGCTGTGCCTCTTCCGGTTAGGAACTCAAAGGAGCTCAAAGCTCAAAGCGGCATAATAGCGATCTTTTTGTTGTTATGCTTGTTGTAAATAAAAGTTCTATGATGCATTGAAATGACATTAAACTAAGATAATACGATGGTTATCATAATTTTTCAAATCTTTATTAACAAGTAATTACAGAAAAAGTAAATGACATTTCTGTCATGGCTTCCGCATTTTGGCCGACGAGAGAGTCAGAATCTTGTCGGAATCATGTGCTACCAAGCGGACCAATCACAGAGCTTACTGTTGCGTAGAAACTCACGTGTTCTTAAATTTTTGGAGATGTGCACGTCAACCCTCTCCGTAGGCAACGCAAGGCCACGCGTAGCCTACGGCGTCGATTTTACGCAGAAGTTTAAATCGGCCTTGTGTCGTGACTCCTGCGTCGAGCGTAACATCACTAGTCTGGAGCGGTACTCGTGTCCACTACAGCCTCAACTGTTCACCAAGTTGAACTCTCTTCATTCAGACGCACCAGTTGAAGTTGACCAATTTTCCCAT
>NC_137676.1:0-5000 GCF_963989245.1 Nansenia antarctica
AAACTGAACGGTGGCGTGTTAAAGGAAACGTTAATGAGGTCGAACAACAAGACGAACTGGTTTGAGAACAGTGTCCAACAGTGCAGGTAATGAACTAATTCCCCTTTAAGTACAGCTCCCCCACGGCCGTAAAACCTGCAGGTGGGCCCAACTCGACTGAGAGATGGGAGATGGGAGTCGGGGGGGGGGGGGGAGAGAGAGAGGGAGTAAGGGAGAGAGAGGGGGAGTAAGGGAGAGAGAGGGGGAGTAAGGGAGGGAGAGGGGGAGGGAGAGAGAGAGAGAGAGACAGAGGGAGGGAGGGAGGGGGAGAGAGAGAGAGACAGAGAGAGGGTGGGAGGGGGGGGAGAGAGAGAGAGGGAGTAAGGGAGGGAGAGAGAGAGAGAGACAGGGGGGGAGAAAAAGAGAGACAGAGACAGAGACAGAGGGAGGGAGGGAGAGGGGGAGAGAGAGAGAGAGAGAGAGAGAGAGAATGCCAAAACGGGTCTTCGACACGCGTACACGTTTACAAGCCGAAACAAAAACCCCCGCTGTAAATGCCTAATACCGTGGTTTACCACGTGGGTCCTCTACGGTTTCACGGCGTTGTCTCGTGCGGTGTACGAATTCCTGTGTGTGTCCGTTCGAGAAATTAAAATCATTTGCTTTGAGGTTTCTCCTCCTCTCCGCTCCTTATCTTCTGAACTGCAGACGTGGCGACAGGACAGGCCTTTGTGTGTGTGTGGCGGTTGGCGGTTGGCAGCCTTAGTCTTTTAATAAGAGCTGTCGTCTCGACCTGAGAGAAACCCACATTTGGGGCGATAGCGAGAGAGAAACCAGGACAAGGAGGGAGTTCACTCACTCACCCGATTCCCTCTCCACTCGGGTCGATGTCGTGTGATATACTGTATATCGTTTATCGTGGATTCCTTCTTATCTAGCCCTAGTCAAGCAGAGCCTATGGACATGAACGTATTAGCAAAGTTGCTAGCGACTGAGTCAGCAAACTGACAGTTGGTTATTCAGTGAATACTTGTAGCTGGTATTCCGTGTGACATGTTCCAAAAGTCACCGTTTTGAGATGGTGGGGGGGGGGGGGGGGGGCACTGGGGGAAGTTTCTAGATCACACACATACACACACACAGTGAGATCAGGGGGAGGGCGGGTGGCGGGGACGAAGGCCCAATGAAAAGCGTTGGCTTTCAGAGCCGGTCTGATGAAATATGGATGCCAGCGCTGTCTGAGCTCTGGACTTGGTTCTCCTTGGCTGCCTTTAATTACAGCTGGAGAGATAATCTGGGCTGGGGGGGTCGGGGGGGGGGCTCGGAACGCCGAGGATCGCTGACTCTGGGTTATTGAGCAGCAAAGCAATCGGACCGCGGACCAGACCATCAGCTGCTGATCTACGGCTGGTCGTAAAGAAGTAGAAAGAAGCAGAATGGCGCCCTGAGGTATACGACCGCTGGACCCCCTGGCAGACCCTGACAAACTAGGAGCGGGATGGAGGGATGGAGGGGTGGAGGGATGGAGGGGTGGAGGGATGGAGGGGTGGAGGGGTGGAGGGATGGAGGGATGGAGGGGTGGAGGGGTGGAGGGATGGAGGGACAGAGGGGTGGAGGGATGGAGGGATGGAGGGGTGGAGGGATGGAGGGGTGGAGGGATGGAGGGGGGTGGAGGGATGGAGGGGTGGAGGGATGGAGGGGTGGAGGGGTGGAGGGATGGAGGGATGGAGGGATGGAGGGATGGAGGGATGGAGGGAATGGAGGGGCAGAGGGATGGAGGGATGGTGGGATGGAGGGATGGAGGGATGGAGGGATGGAGGGGCGGAGGGATGGAGGGGCAGAGGGATGGAGGGATGGTGGGATGGAGGGATGGAGGGATGGAGGGATGGAGGGATGGAGGAATGGAGGGATGGGAACCAGAGGACCAGAACCAGCGGACCAAGGACACTTCGACATGTGGTCAGCCGGGGCTCGAACCGCCGATCTGCTGACCTTGCGATCATTAGACGCAGCCTCTACCTCCTGAGCCACAATCTCTACCTCCAGCAGCCTCTACCTCCTGAGACACAGCCTCTACCTCCACCAGCCTCTACCTCCTGAGACACAGCCTCTACCTCCTGAGACACAGCCTCTACCTCCTGAGACACAACCTCTACCTCCTGAGACACAACCTCTACCTCCACCAGCCTCTACCTCCACCAGCCTCTACCTCCTGAGACACAGCCTCTACCTCCACCAGCCTCTACCTCCTGAGACACAGCCTCTACCTCCTGAGACACAGCCTCTACCTCCTGAGCCACAGCCGCCCCTTGTGAGGACAGGACTTGTACTCTGTGACCATGACATTAAAGTTGAATCCATCTAACCCTAACCCTTATCTGAGGGTAGAATATTGTGTAATCACGTCTATGAATACGGCGGGAAAGAGGGAGACAGGGAGAGAGGGAGACAGGGAGAGAGGGAGACAGGGAGAGAGGGAGACAGGGAGAGAGACACTACAAGACAAGCCAGCTGGAACACCACATCACGCGTGTTGTGCCAACTCATATTTCAAAGCGACGTTTCGCTGTGTGTGTGTGTGTGTGTGTGTGTGTGATTGTGTGCGATCATGTGAGAGAAATAGAGAGAGAGAGAGAGAGAGAGAGAGACAGAGAGAGAGGGAGACAAAGAGGGAGAGACAGAGAGAGAGAGAGGGAGAGAGAGAAAGAGACAGAGAGAGAGTGAGTGAGTGTGCGACAGAACACAGAAATGGTTTTCAGGCCAATTGATGAAAAATGGACTTGAGGAAGGAAAATGTTTAAAAACAATCCCCAGCCAGACCCAGTTAGACCCAACCAGACCCAACCAGACCCAACCAGACCCAACCACACCCAACCAGACCCAACCAGACCCAGCCAGACCCAACCAGACCCAACCAGACCCAACCAGACCCTACCAGACCCAACCAGAGCCAACCAGACCCAACCAGACCCAACCAGACCCAACCACACCCAACCAGACCCAACCAGACCCAGCCAGACCCAACCAGACCCAACCAGACCCAACCAGACCCAACCAGACCCAACCAGACCCAGCCAGACCCAACCAGACCCAACCAGACCCAACCAGACCCAACCAGACCCAGCCAGACCCAACCAGACCCAACCAGACCCAACCCGACCCACCCAGACCCAACCAGACCCAACCAGACCCAACCAGACCCAACCAGACCCACCCAGACCCAACCAGACCCAACCAGACCCAACCAGACCCACCCAGACCCAACCAGACCCCAACCAGACCCAACCAGACCCACCCAGACCCAACCAGAGCCAACCAGACCCAACCAGACCCAACCAGACCCACCCAGACCCAACCAGACCCAACCAGACCCAACCAGACCCACCCAGACCCAACCAGAGCCAACCAGACCAATTAGACCCAACCAGAGAGGAGAGAGAGAGAGGCCCAGCCAGACCCAGTCAGCGGCGCAGAAACTCCAATTAATAAAGATTAGCTCTTTTCTCTCCGCAGACCTCGCCCCCCCCCCCCTGGTACGCAGACCCCACCCCCCTCTTTTCATTAAAACCAGATGATTGAAGAGACAGCAATCTGAATAGCACAGCTGAAGCAACATCAGCTAGCTGCTAGCGGCTAGCAGCTAGCAGGCCAACCTCCCTCCACAGCAACATCAGCTAGCTGGCTGGTGTGTGTGTGTGAGTGTGTGTGTGAGTGTGTGTGTGAGTGTGGTGTGTGTGAGTGTGTGTGTGAGTGTGTGTGTGTGAGTGTGTGTGTGTGTGTGTGTGAGTGTGTGTGTGAGTGTTTTGTGTGTGTGTGTGTGTGTGTGTGTATGTGTGTGTGTGTGTGTGTGTGAGAGAGTGTGTGTGTGAGTGTGTGTGGTGTGTGTGTGTGTGTGTGAGTGGGTTATTAAAATAGGGCACCGGCATTCAGCCGTTGGAGGGATGGAGCGATGGGGGAAGAGGAGAAAATCTTCAGTTGAGCCCCGACGATGACAGCCGCCTTCCCCTCTCCTCTCTCTCTCTCTCTCTCTCTCTCTCTCTCTCTCTCCTCTCTCTCTCTCTCTCTCTCTCTCTCTATCTCTCTCTCTCTCTCTCTCTCTCCAGCAAAGCCTCCTCCTTTCCCCCTCTCTCTCTCTCTCTCTCTCCTCTCTCTCTCTCTCTCTCTCTCTCTCTCTCTCTCTCTCTCTATCTCTCTCCAGCAAAACCTCCCCCCATCCTCTCTCTCTCTCTCTTTCTGCCTCTGTATCTCTCTCCCCCCCTTTCTCTCTCTCTATCTCTCTCCAGCAAAACCTCCCCCATCCCTCTCTCTCCCTCTCTCTCTCCCCCTCTCTCTCTCTCTCTCTCTCTCTCTCTCCAGCAAAGCCTCCCCACATCTCTCCCTCTCTCTCTCTCTCATCTCTCTCTCTCTCTCTCTCTCTCTCTCTCTCTCTCTCTCTCTCCAGCAAAGCCTCCCCCTCCTCCAGAGGGTTAAACGACAACAGAGCAATTAGAGCCGACCAGAGCGGAGTCTAACAGCGGAACGTTCCTTCCAGAGCGGAATGTTCAGAGGAGGTAGGTAGGCTTGGTGGTACAGTGGTAGTAAGAGGAGGTAGGCTTGGTGGTACAGTAGTAATAGTGTGTGTGAATCCAGGAAATCAGGCTTCTAGGTTCTGATCTGACTGTTTTTTTCCTGACCGCGCGACCTGACCCTCACTAACGAAGGGCCAAGAGTTTTCCCGGGTCAGATCACATGGTCAGGGAAAAAACCCAGGGCCCGAATGATTAAGGACAACAGCCCAGATAATCTCTACGCGTACAGACATGTCTCATACTGCCCTACTGCACAAGCTGCTTATTGTGGCGTTTTATAATTTCATGATATTATAATAGAGCTCTATTTTAGTAAACATTCAGACAGACAGACAGACAGACACAGACAGACAGACAGACAGACAGACACAGACAGACAGACAGACACAGACAGACAGACACAGACAGACAGACAGACAGACACAGACAGACAGACAGACACAGACAGACACA
>NC_137676.1:12500-20000 GCF_963989245.1 Nansenia antarctica
AGTGTTAAGTGTTCTAGTGTTAAGGCTGTTCTAGTGTTAAGGCTGTTCTAGTGTTAAGGCTGTTCTAGTGTTAAGGCTGTTCTAGTGTTAAGGCTGTTCTAGTGTTAAGACTGTTCTAGTGTTAAGACTGTTCTAGTGTTAAGGCTGTTCTAGTGTTAAGGCTGTTCTAGTGTTAAGGCTGTTCTGGTGTCAAGGCTGTTCTAGTGTTAAGGCTGTTCTGGTGTTAAGGCTGTTCTAGTGTTAAGCTGTTCTCAGTGTTAAGGCTGTTCTGGTGTTAAGGCTGTTCTAGTGTTAAGGCTGTTCTAGTGTTAAGGCTGTTCTAGTGTTAAGCTGTTCTCAGTGTTAAGGCTGTTCTGGTGTTAAGGCTGTTCTCAGTGTTGAGGCTGTTCTAGTGTTGAGGCTGTTCTAGTGTTAAGGCTGTTCTAGTGTTAAGCTGTTCTAGTGTTAAGGCTGTTCTAGTGTTAAGGCTGTTCTCAGTGTTGAGGCTGTTCTAGTGTTGAGGCTGTTCTAGTGTTAAGGCTGTTCTAGTGTTAAGGCTGTTCTCAGTGTTGA
The DNA here is from genome assembly GCF_963989245.1 of Nansenia antarctica. Taxonomy (NCBI): domain Eukaryota; kingdom Metazoa; phylum Chordata; class Actinopteri; order Argentiniformes; family Microstomatidae; genus Nansenia; species Nansenia antarctica. The sequence goes on from NC_137676.1 coordinate 13,053, forward strand.
GGCTGTTCTAGTGTTAAGGTTGTTCTAGTGTTAAGGCTGTTCTAGTGTTAAGGCTGTTCTAGTGTTAAGGCTGTTCTAGTGTTAAGTGTTCTAGTGTTAAGGCTGTTCTAGTGTTGAGGCTGTTCTAGTGTTAAGGCTGTTCTCAGTGTTAAGGCTGTTCTCAGTGTTGAGGCTGTTCTAGTGTTAAGGCTGTTCTAGTGTTAAGGCTGTTCTAGTGTTAAGGCTGTTCTAGTGTTAAGGCTGTTCTAGTGTTAAGCTGTTCTAGTGTTAAGGCTGTTCTAGTGTTAAGGCTGTTCTAGTGTTAAGTGTTCTAGTGTTAAGGCTGTTCTAGTGTTAAGTGTTCTAGTGTTAAGGCTGTTCTAGTGTTAAGGCTGTTCTAGTGTTAAGGCTGTTCTGGTGTCAAGGCTGTTCTAGTGTTAAGGCTGTTCTCAGTGTTAAGGCTGTTCTAGTGTCAAGGCTGTTCTCAGTGTTAAGTGTTCTAGTGTTAAGGCTGTTCTAGTGTTAAGGCTGTTCTAGTGTTAAGGCTGTTCTAGTGTTAAGGCTGTTCTAGTGTTAAGGCTGTTCTAGTGTTAAGGCTGTTCTAGTGTTAAGGCTGTTCTAGTGTTAAGCTGTTCTAGTGTTAAGGCTGTTCTAGTGTTAAGGCTGTTCTAGTGTTAAGTGTTCTAGTGTTAAGGCTGTTCTAGTGTTAAGTGTTCTAGTGTTAAGGCTGTTCTAGTGTTAAGGCTGTTCTAGTGTTAAGGCTGTTCTAGTGTTAAGGCTGTTCTAGTGTTAAGGCTGTTCTCAGTGTTAAGGCTGTTCTAGTGTCAAGGCTGTTCTCAGTGTTAAGTGTTCTAGTGTTAAGGCTGTTCTAGTGTTAAGGCTGTTCTAGTGTTAAGGCTGTTCTAGTGTTAAGCTGTTCTAGTGTTAAGGCTGTTCTAGTGTTAAGGCTGTTCTAGTGTTAAGTGTTCTAGTGTTAAGGCTGTTCTAGTGTTAAGTGTTCTAGTGTTAAGGCTGTTCTAGTGTTAAGGCTGTTCTAGTGTTAAGGCTGTTCTAGTGTTAAGGCTGTTCTCAGTGTTAAGGCTGTTCTAGTGTCAAGACTGTTCTAGTGTTAAGCTGTTCTAGTGTTAAGGCTGTTCTAGTGTTAAGGCTGTTCTAGTGTTAAGGCTGTTCTAGTGTTAAGGCTGTTCTAGTGTTAAGGCTGTTCTAGTGTTAAGCTGTTCTAGTGTTAAGGCTGTTCTAGTGTTAAGGCTGTTCTAGTGTTAAGTGTTCTAGTGTTAAGGCTGTTCTAGTGTTAAGTGTTCTAGTGTTAAGGCTGTTCTAGTGTTAAGGCTGTTCTAGTGTTAAGGCTGTTCTAGTGTTAAGGCTGTTCTAGTGTTAAGGCTGTTCTAGTGTTAAGACTGTTCTAGTGTTAAGACTGTTCTAGTGTTAAGGCTGTTCTAGTGTTAAGGCTGTTCTAGTGTTAAGGCTGTTCTGGTGTCAAGGCTGTTCTAGTGTTAAGGCTGTTCTGGTGTTAAGGCTGTTCTAGTGTTAAGCTGTTCTCAGTGTTAAGGCTGTTCTGGTGTTAAGGCTGTTCTAGTGTTAAGGCTGTTCTAGTGTTAAGGCTGTTCTAGTGTTAAGCTGTTCTCAGTGTTAAGGCTGTTCTGGTGTTAAGGCTGTTCTCAGTGTTGAGGCTGTTCTAGTGTTGAGGCTGTTCTAGTGTTAAGGCTGTTCTAGTGTTAAGCTGTTCTAGTGTTAAGGCTGTTCTAGTGTTAAGGCTGTTCTCAGTGTTGAGGCTGTTCTAGTGTTGAGGCTGTTCTAGTGTTAAGGCTGTTCTAGTGTTAAGGCTGTTCTCAGTGTTGAGGCTGTTCTAGTGTTAAGGTTGTTCTAGTGTTAAGGCTGTTCTAGTGTTAAGGCTGTTCTAGTGTTAAGGCTGTTCTAGTGTTAAGTGTTCTAGTGTTAAGGCTGTTCTAGTGTTGAGGCTGTTCTAGTGTTAAGGCTGTTCTCAGTGTTAAGGCTGTTCTCAGTGTTGAGGCTGTTCTAGTGTTAAGGCTGTTCTAGTGTTAAGGCTGTTCTAGTGTTAAGGCTGTTCTAGTGTTAAGGCTGTTCTTAGTGTTAAGGCTGTTCTAGTGTTAAGGCTGTTCTAGTGTTAAGGCTGTTCTAGTGTTAAGGCTGTTCTAGTGTTAAGGCTGTTCTAGTGTTAAGGCTGTTCTAGTGTTAAGCTGTTCTAGTGTTAAGGCTGTTCTAGTGTTAAGGCTGTTCTAGTGTTAAGTGTTCTAGTGTTAAGGCTGTTCTAGTGTTAAGTGTTCTAGTGTTAAGGCTGTTCTAGTGTTAAGGCTGTTCTAGTGTTAAGGCTGTTCTAGTGTCAAGGCTGTTCTAGTGTTAAGGCTGTTCTAGTGTTAAGGCTGTTCTAGTGTTAAGACTGTTCTAGTGTTAAGACTGTTCTAGTGTTAAGGCTGTTCTAGTGTTAAGGCTGTTCTAGTGTTAAGGCTGTTCTAGTGTTAAGGCTGTTCTGGTGTTAAGGCTGTTCTCAGTGTTAAGGCTGTTCTGGTGTTAAGCTGTTCTAGTGTTAAGGCTGTTCTAGTGTTAAGACTGTTCTAGTGTTAAGACTGTTCTAGTGTTAAGGCTGTTCTAGTGTTAAGGCTGTTCTAGTGTTAAGGCTGTTCTGGTGTCAAGGCTGTTCTAGTGTTAAGGCTGTTCTGGTGTTAAGGCTGTTCTAGTGTTAAGGCTGTTCTAGTGTTAAGGCTGTTCTAGTGTTAAGCTGTTCTCAGTGTTAAGGCTGTTCTGGTGTTAAGGCTGTTCTCAGTGTTAAGGCTGTTCTGGTGTTAAGGCTGTTCTAGTGTTAAGGCTGTTCTAGTGTTAAGGCTGTTCTAGTGTTAAGCTGTTCTCAGTGTTAAGGCTGTTCTGGTGTTAAGGCTGTTCTCAGTGTTGAGGCTGTTCTAGTGTTGAGGCTGTTCTAGTGTTAAGGCTGTTCTCAGTGTTGAGGCTGTTCTAGTGTCAAGGCTGTTCTAGTGTTAAGGCTGTTCTAGTGTTAAGGCTGTTCTAGTGTTGAGGCTGTTCTAGTGTTAAGGCTGTTCTAGTGTTAAGGCTGTTCTCAGTGTTGAGGCTGTTCTAGTGTTAAGGTTGTTCTAGTGTTAAGGCTGTTCTAGTGTTAAGGCTGTTCTAGTGTTAAGGCTGTTCTAGTGTTAAGTGTTCTAGTGTTAAGGCTGTTCTAGTGTTAAGGCTGTTCTAGTGTTAAGGCTGTTCTAGTGTCAAGGCTGTTCTAGTGTTAAGGCTGTTCTAGTGTTAAGGCTGTTCTAGTGTTAAGACTGTTCTAGTGTTAAGACTGTTCTAGTGTTAAGGCTGTTCTAGTGTTAAGACTGTTCTAGTGTTAAGGCTGTTCTAGTGTTAAGTGTTCTAGTGTTAAGGCTGTTCTAGTGTTAAGGCTGTTCTAGTGTTAAGGCTGTTCTAGTGTCAAGGCTGTTCTAGTGTTAAGGCTGTTCTAGTGTTAAGGCTGTTCTAGTGTTAAGACTGTTCTAGTGTTAAGACTGTTCTAGTGTTAAGGCTGTTCTAGTGTTAAGGCTGTTCTAGTGTTAAGGCTGTTCTAGTGTTAAGGCTGTTCTGGTGTTAAGGCTGTTCTCAGTGTTAAGGCTGTTCTGGTGTTAAGCTGTTCTAGTGTTAAGGCTGTTCTAGTGTTAAGACTGTTCTAGTGTTAAGACTGTTCTAGTGTTAAGGCTGTTCTAGTGTTAAGGCTGTTCTAGTGTTAAGGCTGTTCTGGTGTCAAGGCTGTTCTAGTGTTAAGGCTGTTCTGGTGTTAAGGCTGTTCTAGTGTTAAGGCTGTTCTAGTGTTAAGGCTGTTCTAGTGTTAAGCTGTTCTCAGTGTTAAGGCTGTTCTGGTGTTAAGGCTGTTCTCAGTGTTAAGGCTGTTCTGGTGTTAAGGCTGTTCTAGTGTTAAGGCTGTTCTAGTGTTAAGGCTGTTCTAGTGTTAAGCTGTTCTCAGTGTTAAGGCTGTTCTGGTGTTAAGGCTGTTCTCAGTGTTGAGGCTGTTCTAGTGTTGAGGCTGTTCTAGTGTTAAGGCTGTTCTCAGTGTTGAGGCTGTTCTAGTGTCAAGGCTGTTCTAGTGTTAAGGCTGTTCTAGTGTTAAGGCTGTTCTAGTGTTGAGGCTGTTCTAGTGTTAAGGCTGTTCTAGTGTTAAGGCTGTTCTCAGTGTTGAGGCTGTTCTAGTGTTAAGGTTGTTCTAGTGTTAAGGCTGTTCTAGTGTTAAGGCTGTTCTAGTGTTAAGGCTGTTCTAGTGTTAAGGCTGTTCTAGTGTTAAGGCTGTTCTAGTGTTGAGGCTGTTCTAGTGTTAAGGCTGTTCTCAGTGTTAAGGCTGTTCTCAGTGTTGAGGCTGTTCTAGTGTTAAGGCTGTTCTAGTGTTAAGGCTGTTCTAGTGCTAAGGCTGTTCTAGTGTCAAGGCTGTTCTAGTGTCAAGGCTGTTCTAGTGTTAAAGCTGTTCTAGTGTTAAGGCTGTTCTAGTGTTAAGGCTGTTCTAGTGTTAAGGCTGTTCTAGTGTTAAGGCTGTTCTAGTGTTAAGGCTGTTCTAGTGTTAAGGCTGTTCTAGTGTTAAGGCTGTTCTAGTGTTAAGGCTGTTCTCAGTGTTAAGGCTGTTCTAGTGTTAAGGCTGTTCTAGTGTTAAGGCTGTTCTAGTGTTAAGGCTGTTCTAGTGTTAAGGCTGTTCTAGTGTTAAGGCTGTTCTCAGTGTTAAGGCTGTTCTAGTGTTAAGGCTGTTCTAGTGTTAAGGCTGTTCTAGTGTTAAGGCTGTTCTAGTGTTAAGGCTGTTCTAGTGTTAAGGCTGTTCTCAGTGTTAAGGCTGTTCTCAGTGTCAAGGCTGTTCTAGTGTTAAGGCTGTTCTAGTGTTAAGGCTGTTCTAGTGTTAAGGCTGTTCTCAGTGTTGCTTCTAATAACGTTCATTCTCTCCCAAACCCAAAACAGGATGCTCAGTTATCAGGGGGGGGGGGGGGGGGGGGGGGGGGGTTAGCTGCTTTCTCTGAAAAAGTGAACAAGGCCGTTTTTTCGCTGAAGGTGAAACACATATCTCACATTCTTGAATAAAGAAAAGTCTCCCCCCCCCCTCCCCTCCCTCCCCTCCCCTCCCCTCCCTCCCCTCCCCCCCTGCCCTTCAACGTTATTATTAAGAAATGTTTTCACAGAAACCATTTCATACCACTACTATGCCCCTTTTGTGTTGTGGCTTTTTAACCCTGAAACCCTGAAAGTTTCTGAGGAAAAAAAATAAAAAATAAAATATTGGTCTGGTTCCAGTGCCAAACAACATCGCCTTGAGCAACAACACAGACCAGGCAAGTCTGTTTCAAGTTCGATCCCTTCCGACGCGAGGGGGGATTACTTCAACGGTTCCTAGCGGCTGAGGAGGCTGTGTGGGGCTTTAGAGCAGAATGTGCTGAAGGTAAGAGAGGAAACAGAGACACAGAGAGAGAGAGAGAGAGAGAGAGAGAGAGAGAGAGAGAGAGAGAGAGAGAGAGAGAGAGAGAGAGAGAGAGAGAGAGAGAGACAGAGACAGAGAGAGACAGAGAGAGAGAGAGAGAGAGAGAGAGACAGAGAGAGAGACAGAGAGAGAGAGACAGAGAGAGAGAGAGACAGAGAGACAGAGACAGAGAGAGAGAGACAGAGAGAGAGAGAGAGAGACAGAGAGAGAGAGACAGAGAGAGAGAGAGAGAGACAGAGAGAGAGAGAGAGAGAGACAGAGAGAGAGACAGAGAGAGAACAGCGAAGACCTGATCCAATTTCACGCTAGGCTCTCCCGACCTGACGGTTTATAACGGGCCTGTCCAGGACGCACGCAGACAGAGCCGCCGTCCTGTCCTGTCCTGGCGTGGTAGGGACCTGGACCGTGTGAGAACGGACACGCCGTATATGAGTCACAGAGAAACAGCTCCGTCCGCTCTTCCCAGGAGTTTGGCTGTTAGGAACATGCTGAGTCATTGGCCTTAGAATGTGGGCCACACAGGAAGCGGCGTCATCCCTGCTCCACATCAGCAGCTCTCTGGGAAGATGTCCCAGTGCAGTTTTACTCGCTGGGCTGGGCTTGGGCTGGGCTGGGCTGGGCTGGGCTGGGCTGTACTGGGCTGGGCTGGGCTGGGCTGGGCTGGGCTAGGTTAGACTAGGCTGGGCTTGGCTGGGCTGGGCTGGGGCTGGGCTGGGCTGGGCTGGGCTGGGCTGGTCTGTACTCGGCTTTGTACTGGGCTTGGCTGTACTGGGCTGGCTGTACTGGCGGGGCTGGGCTGGGCTGGGCTGGGGCTGGCTGGGCTGGGCTGGCTGGGCTGGTCTGTACTGGGCTGTACTGGGCTGTACTGGGCTGGGCTGGCTGTACTGGGCTGGGCTGGGCTGGGCTGGGCTGTACTGGGCTGGGCTGGGCTGGGCTGTACTGGGCTGGGCTGGGCTGGGCTGGCTGGGCTTGGCTAGGTTATGACTAGGCTGGGCTGGGCTGGGCTGTACTGGGCTGGGCTGTACTGGGCTGGGCTGGGCTGGTCTGTACTGGGCTGTACTGGGCTGTACAGGGCTGTACTGGGCTGTACTGGCGGCTAGGCTGGGCTGGGCTGGGCTGGTGTACTGGGCTGGGCTGTACTGGGCTGGGCTGGGCTGGGCTGGGCTGGGCTGGGCTGTACTGGGCTGGGCTGGGCTGGGCTGTACTGGGCTGGGCTGGGCTGGGCTGGGCTAGGTTAGACTAGGCTGGGCTTGGCTGGGCTGGGCTGGTCTGTACTGGGCTGTACTGGGCTGTACTGGGCTGTACTGGGCTGTACTGGGCTAGGCTGGGCTGGGCTGGGCTGTACCTGGCGGCTGGGCTGGGCTGGGCTGGGCTGGGCTGGGCTGTACTGGGCTGGGCTGGGCTGGCTGTACTGGGCTGGGCTGGGCTTGGCTAGGTTAGACTAGGCTGGGCTGGGCTGGGCTGTAATGGGCTTGGCTAGACTAGGCTGTACTGGGCTAGGCTGGGCTAGGTTAGACTAGGCTGGGCTT
>NC_137676.1:37675-40175 GCF_963989245.1 Nansenia antarctica
CAGTGGGAGGAAGAGGAAGAGGAAGGTGGATGGTATATTCAGTGAGAGGAAGAGGAAGGTGGATGGTATATTCAGTGAGAGGAAGAGGAAGATGGATGGTATATTCAGTGGGAGGAAGAGGAAGAGGAAGGTGGATGGTATATTCAGTGAGAGGAAGAGGAAGGTGGATGGTATATTCAGTGAGAGGAAGAGGAAGATGGATGGTATATTCAGTGAGAGGAAGAGGAAGGTGGATGGTATATTCAGTGAGAGGAAGAGGAAGGTGGATGGTATATTCAGTGGGAGGAAGAGGAAGAGGAAGGTGGATGGTATATTCAGTGAGAGGAAGAGGAAGGTGGATGGTATATTCAGTGAGAGGAAGAGGAAGATGGATGGTATATTCAGTGAGAGGAAGAGGAAGATGGATGGTATATTCAGTGAGAGGAAGAGGAAGATGGATGGTATATTCAGTGAGAGGAAGAGGAAGATGGATGGTATATTCAGTGGGAGGAAGAGGAAGAGACGGATATGAGAGATGACAGGAGGAAGACAGGAAGGGAGAGAACGAAGGAAAGAGAACAGACAGACAGATGAACGAAGGAAAGAGAACAGACAGACAGATGAACAAAGGAAAGAGAACAGACAGACAGATGAACGAAGGAAAGAGGACAGACAGACAGATGAACAAAGGAAAGAGGACAGACAGACAGATGAACAAAGGAAAGAGAACAGACAGACAGATGAACAAAGGAAAGAGAACATCCGTAGCAGGTAGAGGGAGACAAGCAGAGAGATTGTTTCATCCAGTGTTGTTCTCTAAGATCCCCCCGGAAATCTAGACAACTTGATGGCGGCTACTAGATTGTCAACATAAGTGCAATATTGAAATACAACTGTGAACATTTCAAACCTGCTAACTGCAACACTTTGATTGTGCAACAATGAATGTGCAACAATACTATGTGCAATATGACAACCCTTGTGTACATAAGGTTCAGATATAGAAAAAAGTTAGGATATTTATAGCATAGCATAGAGTACAGCACAGTGTTTTATTGTATAGTATAGTAGTATAGTATAGTAGATAGTGTACATTCTTTTCCCTTTTTTAATTTGACCCTTGGCCCTCTTGTTTTTAGTCTTTTTTCCTAGCACCAGGGGAGCCCCCCCTCCTAATAGTCCTTGGGCCAAACCATTTTTCATTACCAAATTCTGGGCAAATCCTAGATGTGATTTTCTTATTCCTATACATCCCTAGATTATGTTTTGATATGATAGACCTTTTGGTTTGGCAGCTTATTAGTAGTTATCACCTCGTAAAGGTACGGAGTGCTTTTTTCAAAACCGGAGTTTTGCCTAGAAAAGTCCCCTGCCATATATTGCTCCCCTTCGTATGATTCGCGCCTAGCTGTGGTGTGGTTGTGATAGAGACATGAGCCCTTTCATGTTCTTTATGCGCCTGAGTCTCCTAAACACGTAGAGACCAACCCCGAGTCCATCAGAGATTCCTACGATGAGCTATGGTAACTTTCCCGCACCTACCCCCTACCGGTGAATGCCTAATTGTTGCGGTGTTCCGGAGGTATTGTGCGGTAGGTGCGGGAGAGTTACCATAGCTCAACGTAGGAAGCTCTGATCGACTCGGGGTTGGTCTCTACTTGTTCAGGAGACCCAGGCGCATAAAGAACATCTGGCTCATGTCTCTATCACAAGCACAGCCCGAGCTACGTGCGACTCACGCGAAGGGGAGCAGAATATTGCAGGGGACTTTTTTGATGGGTAAAACATTTTACCTAATAGATATCACCATGAAACTTCCCCCAGTTGATTACTTACATTGAGACAATAATTTTTTGTATTACACGTTTTCAGAAATGTTCTGTTTAAATATGCAAATGAAGCATTATCTACTTAAAATATGAGTTAATTTGCATATCTTTAAAGAACATTTGGACCACAGATTGGATAAAGACAGAAATTAATTACTATACATCCCTAGATTATTATTTGATGTGATAGACCTTGTTGGACCTTGTTGTTGGTAGTTTAATACCTTATCCCCTCTTAAAGTATGGACTGCTGTCATTTAAAATGTGTGTTAGCCTACGTTCTGTACGGGAGTGGACCCGAATGCAGGACACTGAGGCGGAGGCAGATGAAAGGTCAAACCCATGGACAGTTACATTTATTTAGCCCACAAGGCAGTGGAAGCTGTAGGTGTATGGAGTCCGGTGGTAGGTGTGGTCCAAAATTGGGAGATGTTTTCTGATTTCTGCCGCCCTCAACAAAGTTCTCCATGAGTCCAGGTTTTGGGGTGACACCAGGTTTGAGTTGGAGTCATCATCAGAGCAGTGGATGATGCTGTCCATGATCAGAGCAGTGGATGATGCTGTCCATCATCAGAGCAGTGGATGATGATGTCCATGATCAGAGCAGTGGATGATGCTGTCCATGATCAGAGCAGTGGATGATGCTGTCCATGATCAGAGCAGTGGATGATGCTGTCCATGATCAGAGCAGT
>NC_137676.1:45175-50175 GCF_963989245.1 Nansenia antarctica
ATCGCAGTGATCCGACCTGTCACCACCGTCCACACACATGACTAGGCTGCAGTGTGGGAACCTCCAGTACAGTACAGACAGACAGACAGACAGACAGAGAGAGAGACAGACAGAGAGACAGACAGACAGAGAGACAGAGAGACAGACAGAGAGACAGAGAGAGAGAGACAGAGAGACAGACAGACAGAGAGACAGACAGACAGAGAGACAGAGAGAGAGACAGAGAGACAGACAGACAGAGAGACAGACAGACAGACAGACAGGCAGACAGACAGAGAGACAGACAGACAGACAGAGAGACAGAGAGACAGACAGACAGACAGACAGACAGAGAGCATTCACGATAGCTAACTCAACTTGGGAAGTTCTGTTCTGCTGCCATCCACCTGCACGCTGCAACAAGCTTGTCTACACCGGTTTGACTCCACCTCTGATGCACTGTGTCTTATGACCTTTGACCTCTGGCCGTATGAGTTTGAGTAAGGTGGACGTGTGCTTTAGATGTACCATATATATATATATGTGTATATAGAGGTAGCATGAGTTCCCAATGGCCCCAATTCTACCATGAGCAGCTTCAAGAGCACTGCACAAGACTCCATGAAACTACTGTACCATGGCTGGCATACACACACCCATTTTAAATGCTTTATTTATGTCCACATAAATGTACAATATATAAAGGACATAAATACTAGCAGTGCATTTTTACATTATGAAAACAGTCACAGTTACAGTAGTGCTGAGTTGACAACCGGTTATGCCACACACAGGATGTTATTCACTCACACCAGATGATACCAGTGGATTGACAGATACAGTATCAATACACACACACACACACACACACACACACACACACACACACACACACACACACCTGCCCTTACGTTGCCCTTAGCGACGGCATCCAGCTAGAGGGTGGAGCCTAAACCCTACATATGAATAGCCATGGCCACCGTGCATCACTGATCTAGTGTCAGCTACCCACAATGCACTGGGGGAAGCAGATACGCTGATTTACATAATGGTGGTCTGTAGGCTACTGCTTGTTTCAGGCTTCGAACTAGCTCTCAGCTGTCTAGCCTTCTAGCTAACTAGCTCTCAGCTGTCTAGCCTTCTAGCTAACTAGCTCTCAGCTGTCTATCTCAACAACGTTGACGGTTGTCACCTGCCGAGGAAAATCGAGTTTCACTTGGAAGACAAATATTGCCCCTGGAATGTGATTAAGGAGCAAGGTAATTAAACCCCCACTGAAGAGTGATTGATGCTAGCTGTTAGGCCGACATAATGACGACATTCATAATCACTGAGGATAGACTACGCCACAAACGCTTAGAGAGGCAAATTAGGCTGGGCCCAAAATGTCGCCCAGAGACGATGACGATGAGGGCAATTAGATTTACAAGACAAACGCTTGATGACGCCATGATGTCGCTGTGAGCGGTGGGTTTACTCAGACATGGGGCTGCTCTCCACACTGCCCTCACAGCCCACCTGTTCACCCAGGCCTTTGGCCTCTAGTTCAGCTTTTTGGCATCGCTGTCTCTGTGTGTCTCTGTCTCTGTGTGTCCCTGTCTGTCTCTGTCTCTGTGTGTCTCTGTCTCTGTGTGTCCCTGTCTGTCTGTGTGTGTGTCTGTCTCTGTGTGTCCCTGTCTGTCTCTGTGTGTCCCTGTCTGTCTCTGTGTGTGTCTGTCTCTGTGTGTCCTGTCTGTCTCTGTGTCCCTGTCTCTGTGTGTCTCTGTCTCTGTGTGTCCTGTCTGTCTCTGTGTGTCCCTGTCTCTGTGTGTCCTGTCTGTCTCTGTGTGTCTCTGTGTGTCTCTGTCTCTGTGTGTCCTGTCTGTCTCTGTCTGTCTCTGTCTCTGTGTGTCCTGTCTGTCTCTGTGTCCCTGTCTGTCTCTGTGTCCCTGTCTCTGTATGTCTCTGTCTCTGTCTCTGTGTGTCCCTGTCTGTCTCTGTATGTCCCTGTCTGTCTATGTGTGTCCTGTCTGTCTCTGTGTGTCTGTCTCTGTGTGTCTGTCTGTCTCTATGTGTCCCTGTCTGTCTCTGTGTGTCTCTGTCTCTGTCTCTGTGTGTCTGTCTGTCTCTGTGTGTCTCTGTCTGTCTCTGTGTGTCTCTGTCTGTCTATGTGTGTCTCTGTCTCTGTGTCCCTGTCTGTCTCTGTGTGTTCTGTCTGTCTATGTGTGTCTCTGTCTCTGTGTGTCTGTCTGTCTCTGTGTGTCTCTGTCTGTCTCTGTGTGTCCCTGTCTGTCTCTGTGTGTCCTGTCTGTCTATGTGTGTCTCTGTCTCTGTGTGTCTGTCTGTCTCTGTGTGTCTCTGTCTGTCTCTGTGTGTCTCTGTCTCTGTGTGTCTCTGTCTCTGTCTCTGTGTGTTCTGTCTGTCTATGTGTGTCTCTGTCTCTGTGTGTCTGTCTGTCTCTGTGTGTTCTGTCTGTCTCTGTGTGTCTCTGTCTCTGTCTCTGTGTGTTCTGTCTGTCTATGTGTGTCTCTGTCTCTGTGTGTCTGTCTGTCTCTGTGTGTTCTGTCTGTCTCTGTGTGTCTCTGTCTCTGTGTGTTCTGTCTGTCTCTGTGTGTCTCTGTCTCTGTCTCTGTGTGTTCTGTCTGTCTATGTGTGTCTCTGTCTCTGTGTGTCTGTCTGTCTCTGTGTGTTCTGTCTGTCTCTGTGTGTCTCTGTCTCTGTCTCTGTGTGTCTGTCTGTCTCTGTGTGTCCTGTCTGTCTCTGTGTGTCTCTGTCTCTGTGTGTCTGTCTCTGTGTGTCCTGTCTGTCTCTGTGTGTCTCTGTCTCTGTCTGTCTCTGTGTGTCTCTGTCTCTGTCTGTCTCTGTGTGTCCTGTCTGTCTCTCTGTGTCCCTGTCTGTCTCTGTGTGTCCTGTCTGTCTCTGTGTGTCCTGTCTCTGTGTGTTCTGTCTCTGTGTGTCCCTGTCTGTCTCTGTGTGTCCCTGTCTGTCTCTGTCTGTCTCTGTGTGTCTGTCTGTCTCTGTGTGTTCTGTCTGTCTCTGTGTGTCCTGTCTGTCTCTGTGTGTTCTGTCTGTCTCTGTGTGTCCTGTCTGTCTCTGTCTCTGTGTGTTCTGTCTGTCTCTGTGTGTCTCTGTCTCTGTCTCTGTGTGTCTGTCTGTCTCTGTGTGTCCTGTCTGTCTCTGTGTGTCTCTGTCTCTGTGTGTCTGTCTGTCTCTGTGTGTTCTGTCTGTCTATGTGTGTCCTGTCTCTGTGTGTCTCTGTCTCTGTCTCTGTGTGTCTGTCTGTCTCTGTGTGTCCTATATGTCTCTGTGTGTCTCTGTCTCTGTGTGTCTGTCTGTCTCTGTGTGTTCTGTCTGTCTCTGTGTGTCCTGTCTCTGTGTGTCTGTCTCTGTGTCCCTGTCTGTCTCTGTGTGTTCTGTCTCTGTGTGTCTGTCTCTGTGTGTCCTGTCTGTCTCTGTGTGTTCTGTCTCTGTGTGTCCCTGTCTGTCTCTGTGTGTCCTGTCTCTGTGTGTCCTGTCTGTCTCTGTGTGTCTGTCTCTGTGTAAAGCGTCCTTGGGTTCCATGAAAGACACTATATATAAATCAAATATATTATTATTATTATGATGATGACGATGATGATGATTCTTATTATTATAATCATTATTATTATTATTATCATGATTATTGTTATTACTATTAATATAATAATATTACTCCCCTCCTCTCCTCTCCTCCCCTCTCCTCTCCCCTCCTCTCCCCTCCTCTCCCTCTCCTCTCCCTCTCCTCTCCTCTCCTCTCCACTCCTCTCCTCTCCCCTCCTCTCCTCTCCTCCCCTCTCCCTCTCCTCTCCTCTCCTCTCCTCTCTCTCCTCTCCTCTCCTCTCCCCTCACCTCCTCTCCTCTCCCCTCCTCTCCTCTCCTCTCCTCTCCTCTCCCTCTCCTCTCCTCTCCTCTCCCCTCCCCTCCTCTCCTCTCCTCTCCTCCCCTCTCCCTCTCCCCTCCTCTCCTCTCCTCTCCTCTCTCTCCTCTCCTCTCCTCTCCTCTCCTCTCTCTCCCCTCCCCTCCCCTCTCCCTCTCCTCTCCCTCTCCTCTCCTCTCCTCTCCACTCCTCTCCTCTCCCCTCCTCTCCTCCCCTCTCCCTCCCCTCTCCCTCTCCTCTCCTCCCCTCTCCCTCTCCTCTCCTCTCCTCTCCTCCCCTCTCCCCTCCCCTCTCCTCTCCTCTCCTCTCCTCTCCTCTTCCTGACTGACTTATCTCTGCATAGCTGATCAATAGTTAACGGGGGGGGAGACGCTGTAATGAGGTTGTAATACCCACTTAGGAGATAAGGCGGCTGGTAATCACACCTAACAACACTCTTTACCTATCAACAGCTCTGCAATGTCCTCCACCAGTCCATTTATGCATTGATACGGCAAACGTGTACGATGATGTCCAGATTCTTCGAATATTTTTAAAGGCTTAACACTTAATCAGCCATGAGGGGTCATTTGACCCCCCGTGAGTAAAGATTGTTCTATCTTTGCACTCTATCACATTTCAGGACCCTCCTTTCATGACTTGTCCTAGATACTGTATGTGCGTTCTACCGCCCAGTATCCTTACATGTTCAACATCACATCAGGATAAGCTAGTGAAGTGGCTAATCCCCGTCTCCTACTTCCATTTAGCCACTGAGGTCATGGTCGATGTTTTCCGAATTCACACTCCTAGAAAGCACTCGAAGTCGTAGTTATCAAAATAAAACAATTTATTAAACTAAACAAAACTCAGGTGGACTTTCCTCAAGTAATACGTTGTACTCTTGTGCGCTGTACGATACACTGCAACACACTGTGGGATACGCTGTGCGCCTTGCTGTACGGTACGCTATGCTGTGCGATTCAAAACATAATCAGATCCACCATTCCCTGGTGAACACACATTTTGATCTCCTATATAAAGCCATCTACCAGGTGCCTCCTCACAGTAATTAGCTCAATATCAGGTAGGTGATCAATCCTTAAAGGAACATACATCAAAAAGGTAAACAAAACATTTCATAAAGATATTTCATAATTTTCAA
>NC_137676.1:74371-91871 GCF_963989245.1 Nansenia antarctica
AGCTGAACACCTTCTACGCCCGGTTCGACGAGGGGCGAACGGAGGTAACCGCAACACAAACACCACTCTCTCCAGCTCTCAGCAGCCTCACCCTCACAGAGCATGAAGTGAGACGCGTACTGAAGGCGGTGGACCCCAGGAAAGCCTCGGGGCCGGATGGCGTCCTGGGACGGGTGCTGAGAGACTGCGCCGACCAGGGTTTTCACCAACATCTTTAACCAGTCCCTGTCCCAGGCCACCATCCCACCCTGCCTGAAAACCTCAACTATCATCCCAGTCCCGAAGAAAAGCACGGTGAGCTGCCTAAACGACTACCCTCCGGTGGCACACCAATCACACCAATCATCATGAAGTGCTTCGAGAAACTAGTCCGGGCCCACATACTCACACGCCTCCCGCCCAACCTGGATCCATACCAGTTCGCCTACAGAGCCCACAGGTCCACAGAGGACGCCATCGCGACGACTCTCCACGCCACTCTATCCCACCTGGAGAGGGGAAACAGCTACGCGAGACTGCTCTTCGTGGACTTCAGCTCCGCCTTCAACACCATCCTTCCAGACAGGCTAGTGACCAAACTACTAGACCTGGGTCTATCACACTCTATATGTGCGTGGATCAAGGACTTCCTGACCGACCACCCCCAGAGGGTGCGGGTGGGCCCCCACACCTCCACAGCCCTCAGACTCAGCACTGGGTCCCCCCAGGGCTGCGTGCTAAGCCCCATCCTCTACAACCTCTACACCTACGACTTCACCCCCGTCCACCCCAGCAACTCCATCGTAAAGTTTGCAGATGACACCACCGTGGTGGGATGCATCTCGGGGGGGGACGAGGCGGCGTACAGGGATGAGGTAGAGCAACTGAGCAAGCTGTGCAAGGTTAACAACCTGCTGCTGAACAAGTCAAAGACCCAGGAAATCATCGTAGACTTCAGGAGGAAAAAGTCCGAGATCCAGCCCCTGCTCATCGACGGAGAGAGCGTGGAGAGAGTCTCAACCCTCCGATTCCTGGGGATGCACATGCGGGATGACCTGACCTGGAAGGACAACACAAAAGGCACCATCAAGAGGGCACAACAGCGGCTATACACCCTGAGAGTCCTCAGGAAGGAACACAGCAAGCAGGAGATACTGGTGACCTTCTACCGCGGCGCAGTGGAGAGCATCCTCACCTACGGCATCTGCAACTGGTTCTCCAGCTGCACAACAGCGGAGAGAAATGCGCTACAGAGAGTCGTGAGAACAGCACAGAAGATCACCCGCGCCCCCCTCCCCTCTCTGGAAGAGCTGTACAACACACGCTGTCTCAGGAAGGCCTCCAAGATCTCCAGGGACCCGACCCACCCTGGGTACGAACACTTTACCAGGCTGCCCTCGAAAAGGCGGTTCAGGACCCTGGCCGCTAAGACAAACAGACTGAAGAACAGCTTCTACCACAGGGCCGTCCAGGCCCTGAACACAGCAAAGACCTAAGTTCTGGGCCCTGGACAGTCTGGACGGATTATATGGCAGCTGCTGGACTGAAAAAATCAGGTGTAGTGCTGAGGCACAAACATGTACATTTCAAGCCTGCAAACTGTGACACTTTAAATAACGTGAAACAATACTATTGTGCAATATGACAACCCTAGTCGTCTATCTGTACAGTATAGTACAGTGGATAGTGTACATAGCCTTTATTTATGTAAACCAGCTCCTTCCCTTCTTGTGATTTTTTTTTTAAAGTGTTTTTTTTTCTTTCTTTCCTAACACCAGGGGAGCCACCCCTCCTAAATTTCGTTGTTTGGTACCTGTACTGTAGCAATGACAATAAAGTCCATTCATTCATTCATTCATTCATAGAGCTCTCAGGTCTCCTGCTAGCATATTAGCCCAATAGAACTCTCAGGTCTTCTGCTAGCATATCAGCCCAATAGAGCTCTCAGGTCTTCTGCTAGCACATCAGCCCAATAGAGCTCTCAGGTCTTCTGCTAGCATATCAGCCCAATAGAGCTCTCAGGTCTTCTGCTAGCATATCTGCCCAATAGAGCTCTCAGGTCTTCTGCTAGCCTATCAGCCCAATAGACCTCTCAGGTCTTCTGCTAGCACATCAGCCCAATAGAGCTCTCAGGTCTTCTGCTAGCATATCAGCCCAATAGAGCTCTCAGGTCTTCTGCTAGCATATCAGCCCAATGAATGAATGAATGAATGAATGAATGAATGGTCTTTATTGTCATTGATATAGTACAGGTACCACACAACGAAATTTGGGAGGGGGGGGGGCCTCCCCTGGTGCTAGGAAAGAAAAAAAAACAGAAAAAAACCAAGAAGGGAAAGGAGCTGGTTTACATAAATAAAGGCTATGTACACTATCCACTATACTATACTGTACAGATAAAACACTGTGCTGTACTCTAGAGCTCTCAGGTCTTCTGCTAGCATATCAGCCCAATAGAGCTCTCAGGTCTTCTGCTAGCATATCTGCCCAATAGAGCTCTCAGGTCTTCTGCTAGCCTATCAGCCCAATAGACCTCTCAGGTCTTCTGCTAGCACATCAGCCCAATAGAGCTCCCAGGTCTTCTGCTAGCATATCAGCCCAATAGAGCTCTCAGGTCTTCTGCTAGCACATCAGCCCAATAGAGCTCTCAGGTCTTCTGCTAGCATATCAGCCCAATAGAGCTCTCAGGTCTTCTGCTAGCATATCAGCCCAATGAATGAATGAATGAATGAATGAATGAATGAATGAATGAATGAATGAATGAATGAATGAATGAATGAATGAATGGTCTTTATTGTCATTGATATAGTACAGGTACCACACAACGAAATTTGGGAGGGGGGGGGCCTCCCCTGGTGCTAGGAAAGAAAAAAAAACAGAAAAAAACCAAGAAGGGAAAGGAGCTGGTTTACATAAATAAAGGCTATGTACACTATCCACTATACTATACTGTACAGATAAAACACTGTGCTGTACTCTAGAGCTCTCAGGTCTTCTGCTAGCATATCAGCCCAATAGAGCTCTCAGGTCTTCTGCTAGCTAGCATATCAGCCCAATAAGAATAATTATTATTTCCTGCAGGTCACCCCTTCACCCTGAGGCTCTCCCTCTCTCTGAACAGGAAACAGGAACAGAAGCTAAGGCGCACATCTAGTATAGTACTGCAGCTTTTAAACACCCTCTACCCAAACCTCCGAGCCAGGCACACCCTCTACCCAAACCTCCCAGCCAGGCACACCCTCTACCCAAACCTCCTAGCCAGGCACACTGCCAGTGACATTCTACCCTCTACCCAAACCTCCTAGCCAGGCACACCCTCTACCCAAACCACCTAGCCAGGCACACTGCCAGTGACATTACCCTCTACCCAAACCTCCTAGCCAGGCACACTGCCAGTGACATTACCCTCTACCCAAACCTCCTAGCCAGGCACACTGCCAGTGACATTACCCTCTACCCAAACCTCCTAGCCAGGCACACTGCCAGTGACATTACCCTCTACCCAAACCTCCTAGCCAGGCACACTGCCAGTGACATTACCCTCTACCCAAACCTCCTAGCCAGGCACACCCTCTACCCAAACCTCCTAGCCAGGCACACTGCCAGCGACATTCGAGAGAGATATAGAGAGATAAAACAACAACATGAACACTTGGGTAGGTACCTGACTGTAGAAGGTGTATGTGACAAGGCTTGGGTACACTGTGTTTGTTTGTTTGTGTGTGTGTGTGCGTGTGTGTGTGTGTGTGTGTGTGTGTGTGTGTGTGTCTGTGTGTGTCTGTGTGTGTGCGTGTGTGTGTGTGTGTGTGTGTGTGTGTGTGGTACCTGTGTGTGGTGGGGCTGATGTTGATGTGTCGTGGTTGGCTGTGCGTGTGTGTGTGTGTGTGTGTGTGTGTGTGTGTGTGTGTGGGTGTGTGTGTGTGTGTGTGTAATCAGCTGCCTTCTGATTACATACACAAGGCCAGTAGAGTAAAATAAGTTTCCAAAATGAATAACAATATGCCAAACATCAAATTATAGCCTAAGACCGTCACAGTATCTATCACACACAGTATCTATCACACACAGTATCTATCACACACAGTATCTATCACACACAGTAACTATCACACACAGTATCTATCACACACAGTAACTATCACACACAGTATCTATCACACACAGTATCTATCACACACAGTAACTATCACACACAGTATCTATCACACACAGTATCTATCACACACAGTATCTATCACACACAGTAACTATCACACACAGTATCTATCACACACAGTAACTATCACACACAGTAACTATCACACACAGTATCTATCACACACAGTAACTATCACACACAGTATCTATCACACACAGTATCTATCACACACAGTAACTATCACACACAGTATCTATCACACACAGTATCTATCACACACAGTATCTATCACACACAGTATCTATCACACACAGTAACTATCACACACAGTATCTATCACACACAGTAACTATCACACACAGTAACTATCACACACAGTATCTATCACACACAGTAACTATCACACACAGTATCTATCACACACAGTATCTATCACACACAGTAACTATCACACACAGTATCTATCACACACAGTAACTATCACACACAGTATCTATCACACACAGTAACTATCACACACAGTATCTATCACACACAGTATCTATCACACACAGTATCTATCACACACAGTAACTATCACACACAGTAACCATCACACACAGTATCTATCACACACAGTAACTATCACACACAGTAACTAGCACACACAGTAACTATCACACACAGTATCTATCACACACAGTAACTATCACACACAGTAACTATCACACACAGTATCTATCACACACAGTATCTATCACACACAGTATCTATCACACACAGTAACTATCACACACAGTATCTATCACACACAGTAACTATCACACACAGTATCTATCACACACAGTAACTATCACACACAGTAACTATCACACACAGTATCTATCACACACAGTATCTATCACACACAGTAACTATCACACACAGTAACTATCACACACAGTAACTATCACACACAGTATCTATCACACACAGTATCTATCACACACAGTAACTATCACACACAGTAACTATCACACACAGTAACTATCACACACAGTAACTATCACACACAGTATCTATCACACACAGTAACTATCACACACAGTAACTATCACACACAGTAACTATCACACACAGTAACTATCACACACAGTACTTTCTTTTATTTGTTTATGATGTAATATTTGTTTTCTTGAGTGTAAAGTCTCATGTTTCATATTTCCTGTAGTTCTGGTTTATGTGATATTTATATGTCCTGTAGTTCTGTTTTTAAGTTGTCTGTAACATCTGAGGCCGTATTTCCCCTGTGGGTTTACCTGCCCAGGGACTGCTGATGTCATGTAGCCACCCAGCTAACTCAGGGAGAGTCAATGACTGTCCCTTCATGTAGCTACCCAGCTAACTCAGGGAGAGTCAATGACTGTCCCTTGTCCTTTTAAATAAACTAATAAACAAATGACTGGATCCTGGAGACTAAAACTGCCTCAGGATCAGATCCCTGATCACAACGCGAGGCCAAACCAGGAACATAGGCCTCCTGATCAGTAAACATACTTGCGGGGGAGGAAATTATGGAGAAGAAGAAGCTGTACTTCCAGAATCTCAGACAAGCTCCGTCCCTCGGACAGATCCAAGGAAGGACTATTGGAAACGGTGGGTTTGGCAACCGAGTGTCAGATCCGCTGACACAAAATTGTGGTTTTTATGGTTCGTCTTGGAAGACAGAACTGTACCCAGAACCTCCAACTTCGCGTCTCAGCCTCCATCATCTGCACAGCGTGACCTCAAAGAGGAGGATGGTGGAGAAAAGGGGGATGGGGGTGGGGGGTGGGGGGGGAGACAAAAGAGAAGTTTCAGCTGTGGGGTCAAAGAGTTTGAGTTTGAGAACTTGGGTGGTAAACCTTACAGTAGCAAGAGCAGAGAGGAGAGGAGAGGAGAGGAGAGGAAAGGAAAGGAGAGGAAAGGAGAGGGAGGAGGGAGGAGAGAGACAAGGGGGGGAGGAGGGAGGAGAGAGACAAAGAGGGGAGGAGGGAGGAGGGAGGGGAGGAGGGAGGAGAGAGACAAAGAGGGGAGGAGGGAGGAGGGAGGGGAGGAGGGAGGAGAGAGACAAAGAGGGGAGGAGGGAGGAGAGAGGGGAGGAGGGAGGAGAGAGACAAGGGGGGGAGGAGGGAGGAGAGAGGGGAGGAGGGGAGGAGGGAGGAGAGAGACAAGGGGGGGAGGAGGGAGGAGAGAGACAAGGAGGGGAGGAGGGAGGAGAGAGACAAAGAGGGGAGGAGGGAGGAGAGAGACAAGGGGAGGAGGAGGGAGGAGGGAGGGGAGGAGGGAGGAGGGAGGAAAGAGACAAGGAGGGAGGGGAGGAGGGAGGAGAGAGGGGAGGAGGGGAGGAGGGAGGAGAGAGACAAGGGGGGAGGAGGGAGGAGAGAGATAAGGAGGGGAGGAGGGAGAGGAGGAGGGAGGAGGGAGGGGAGGAGGGAGGAGAGAGACAAGGAGGGGAGGAGGGAGGAGGGAGGAGAGAGACAAGGGGGGGAGGAGGGAGGAGAGAGGGGAGGAGGGAGGGGAGGAGGGAGGAGAGAGACAATGAGGGGAGGAGGGAGGAGGGAGGAGAGAGACAAGGAGGGGAGGAGGGAGGGGAGGAGGGAGGAGGGAGGGGAGGAGGGGAGGAGGGAGGAGAGAGACAAGGGGGGGAGGAGGGAGGAGGGAGGGGAGGAGGGAGGAGAGAGACAAGGGGGGGAGGAGGGAGGAGGGAGGGGAGGGGAGGAGGGAGGAGAGAGGGGAGGAGGGGAGGAGGGAGGAGGGGAGGAGGGAGGGGAGGAGGGAGGAGAGAGACAAGGAGGGGAGGAGGGAGGAGAGAGACAAAGAGGGGAGGAGGGAGGAGAGAGACAAGGGGAGGAGGAGGGAGGAGGGAGGGGAGGAGGGAGGAGGGAGGAAAGAGACAAGGAGGGAGGGGAGGAGGGAGGAGAGAGGGGAGGAGGGGAGGAGGGAGGAGAGAGACAAGGGGGGAGGAGGGAGGAGAGAGGAGGGAGGGGAGGAGGGAGGAGGGAGGAAAGGGAAGTGTGATGTTGCCAAACCCAGGGTCCTGGGAGGAAGATGAGACACACACAGCAGCTCCCAGCAGCCCTGCAGCTAACTGACAGCTGCTCGGTCTAAACAAACCTCACGGGGAAAAAAGGCTTTGACTCAAAACATTAAACAGAGCAGTTTCCTGCTCCGTTAATCCAATTAGGAAGATTTGTTTAGTCTTGGGTGGCTCCGAAACGTCATGTTTATAGTGGTTTCATACAATGGGAAAGCAGGATTGGGAGGACTCAACCCTTGAGGTGAGAGTGTTTGGTACGTGCTCTGAGAGACATCGACTGTTGTTGGAGGAAGTCCTGGTGTGAACCCAGCAGAGGCGGAGGGTGGACCTGTGGACCGACAGCTTCTCCTATACCGTTGAATTACATCTGTGGTACGTGTTTACACACACACACACAGACCTGTGTATAGAACCTGTAGATACCTGTCTTAAATGGACTGCACTTATATAGCAACTTTATCCAAAGCGCTTTACAGCGGCCTCTCATTCACCCGTTCACACACACGTTCACACACACGTTCACACACCGATGGCGGCCAAGCTGCCATGCAAGGACACCTCGACCTGTGGCCAGCCGCGGCTCGGAACCTTATTGCACACACATTCATAGACCTGCTCTGCCTTTTTCATTGTCTCCAAGATTCCTAACAAGGGGGGTTGTATGAATTATCATTCCTTTGTCCTAGAGAGCACATGGTCAAAGATGGCCTCCCTTCCTGTGACCTGCCCCCTGACCTTTGACCTGAGTGACACTGTCCCTCCCCACACCCTAACCTGTCCTCAGTAAGGTGATAGGACTGTATAGGTGTCACACCCTAACCTGTCCTCAGTAAGGTGATAGACTGTATAGGTGTCACACCCTAACCTGTCCTCAGTAAGGTGATAGGACTGTATAGGTGCCACACCCTAACCTGTCCTCAGTAAGGTGATAGGACTGTATAGGTGCCACACCCTAACCTGTCCTCAGTAAGGTGATGGGACTGTATAGGTGCCACACCCTAACCTGTCCTCAATAAGGTGATGGGACTGTATAGGTGTCACACCCTAACCTGTCCTCAGTAAGGTGATAGGACTGTATAGGTGTCACACCCTAACCTGTCCTCAGTAAGGTGATAGGACTGTATATGTGTCACACCCTAACCTGTCCTCAGTAAGGTGATGGGACTGTATAGGTGCCACACCCTAACCTGTCCTCAGTAAGGTGATAGGACTGTATAGGCGCCTTGTCTTAGACTTGTATTACCCCGCCCCGCGGTGGCGCAGCGGTCTAAGCATTAGCCTCTAGTGCAGTCATGTCAAAGTCAAATACACAGGGGGCCAAAATAAAAGAAAATGTACAAGTGGAGGGCCGGGCTGGTTCAATGTTTATTAAAACTCGCAATTATTGCACATATTGAACCAATACCAATAACACAACCTATATTGCACTTAACATTAATCATTCAATTAAATTAAGTAAAACATAAATAAAATCAGTTGCAATATTTTCTTAAGGCTCTTTCAGTAATAAATTGAAAACGTTTTTTTTAATTCTTTTTTTTAACAGGTAAACAGCTAAATGTAATTTTCCTTCAAAGCTCAATGGCAAGATAAATGCAAAAATGAAACAGCATGCATTTAAAACAAATCAATGTGCTGCTCTGATCCTCACCAATGACTGTCTTTTATAATAAAATTAGAAAAGTTAGTGCAAACTTGCAAAAGTGCAAAACAGAAGAAGAAAAACAATGACCCCTATTTCCAACCGACTCCACTTCCCTTCCCCGCCCCTCCTCGCCACTGCACCGCGGACAGAAATCGTGTACTTTGCAAAGTTCATTTCTTAGGCAACATTTCCCTGGGTCCATTCAACTGGAGAAAAAAATAATAATTCCCTTCAAAGAAATATCAAGTCCAAGTTATTTCTGCTCACTTGTCTGAGGCTGAGCCCGATACTTGGTGTCTCATCTTGAGTACAAGTTCATTAATGTTTGGGGTCAGGCTCTGAGCTGAGGAAATCCTCAGGATTGAGTTCAGGTGTTCATCAGTAAGACGACTCCTATGTGATATTTTGTTTAGTTTCATCAACGAAAACAGTTGTTCACACACGTATGTGCTGCCAAACATAGACAGCGTGCGAGCAACTTGGGTGCGCAGCTCAGGCATTGTGTCGGGGATGAAACGAGCAAACTCAGCAGCGCCCACGGACTCATATTATGCCTTCAGTGTGTCATTACACTGGAGCTCAATCAGCTCCATTTGGAGATTTGCTGGTGCACTTTCCACGTCAACTGCAAATGGATTGCTGAGCAGTTGAAGCCTGCTTTTTTGGGCTTCAAAGTTGGAAAATCTCCGCCTGAATTCGGCAGCAAGTATGCCGAGTTTGTCAGCAAACGGTGTACTCGGGAACACTCGGGAATTGACGGCGATGTTTAGGCCTCCACTGTGACTGTGCTGCTACTGCTCATGACTAGTACTGAAGTGAAGAGAAGACGCGGGATCGCGCTCTCTCGCGGGCACTCGGTACGCGCCAATGCACTCGCAGTGCATCTTGGGACTTGTAGTATTATGGTGCTGCGGGCACATAATACTGCGGGCCGGTTTTAATAGTAATTAAATATCATCCCGTGGGCAAGAGAGAACTCATTCACGGGCCTGATCCGGCCCGCGGGCCTTGACTTTGACACATGTGCTCTAGTGCAAGCTGCCCACCGGGGACTGGGATCGAATCCGGGTCTCGCCAGACCCGGATATGGCCGGGGCTCACAGGGAGCGGCATATTGAGCGGCCGCTCCCAAGGGGGGTATAGGACTATTTTCCGGACAAGGATCCGTCGCGCAACACCGCCCCCGTCTGGTGCTGGAGTAACGGTGTCGGGCTCGAGGAGCCAGACAGCTAGTCTGCCTGGCGATCTCGTCTGGGGCTGCCGGCCACGGGGTCGTGCGGCGGATCCTACGCAATAGGCAAGGGATAATTGGATGCTAGGTTGGGTACAATTGGATACCAAATTGGGTGAAAAAGGGATAAAATCAGAAAAACAAATAAAATAAAATAAAAGACTTGTATTACCATGTCACTGGAAGTATAAAATATGAGAGCTGAAACAGCTGTCTCTCTTTCACCCTGCTACCCATCCAGAGCCCTCTCTATGAAATCAGAGCCTCTCTATGACATCAGAGCCTCTCTATGACATCAGAGATCTCTCTATGACATCAGAGCCCTCTCTAAGACATCCCAGCCCTCTCTATGACATCAGAGCCTCTATGACATCAGACCCTCTCTATGAGATCAGAGCCTCTCTATGACATTCCAGACCCTCTCTATGACATCAGAGCCTCTCTATGACATCAGAGCCTCTCTATGACATCAGAGCCCTCTCTATGACATCAGAGCCTCTCTATGACATCAGAGCCCTCTCTATGACATCAGAGCCTCTCTATGACATCAGAGCCCTCTCTATGACATTCCAGACCCTCTCTATGACATCAGAGCCCTCTCTATGACATCAGAGCCCTCTCTATGACACCAGAGCCCTCTCTATGACATCACAGCCCTCTCTATGACATCAGAGCCTCTCTATGACATCAGAGCCTCTCTATGACATCAGAGCCCTCTCTATGACATCAGAGCCTCTCTATGACATCAGCGCCCTCATTATGACATCAGAGCTTCTATATGACATCAGAGCCCTCTCTATGACATCAGAGCCTCTCTATGACATCAGAGCCCTCTGACATCAGAGCCTCTCTATGACATCAGAGCCCTCTCTATGACATCAGAGCCTCTCTATGACATCAGAGCCTCTCTATGACATCAGAGCCCTCTCTATGACATCAGAGCCTCTCTATGACATCTCAGAGCCCTCATTATGACATCAGCGCTTCTCTATGACATCAGAGCCCTCTCTATGACATCAGAGCCCTCTCTATGACATCACAGCCCTCTCTATGACATCAGAGCCTCTCTATGACATCAGAGCCCTCTCTATGACATCAGACAGACCCTCTCTATGACATCAAAGACTCTCTATGACATCAGAGCCTCTCTATGACATCAAAGCCTCTCTATGACATCAGAGAGCCTCTCTCTGACATCAGAGCCCTCTCTATGACATCAGACCCTCTCTATGACATCAGAGCCCTCTCTATGACATCAGAGCCCTCTCTATGACATCACAGCCTCTCTATGACATCAGAGCCCTCATTATGACATCAGACCCTCATTATGACATCAGAGCTTCTCTATGACATCAGAGCCCTCTCTATGACATCAGAGCCCTCTCTATGACATCAGACCCTCTCTATGCCATTCCAGAGCCCTCTCTATGACATCAGAGCCCTCTCTATGACACCAGAGCCCTCTCTATGACATCACAGCCCTCTCTATGACATCAGAGCCCTCTCTATGACATCAGACCCTATCTATGACATCAGAGCCTCTCTATGACATCAGAGCCCTCTCTATGACATCAGAGCCCTCTCTATGACATCACAGCCCTCTCTATGACATCAGAGCCTCTCTATGACATCAGAGCCCTCTCTATGACATCAGACCCTCTCTATGACATCAGAGCCTCTCTATGGCATCAGAGCCCTCGTTATGACATCAGAGCTTCTCTATGACATCAGAGCCCTCTCTATGACATCAGAGCCCTCTCTATGACATCAGAGCCTCTCTATGACATCAGAGCCCTCATTATGACATCAGAGCTTCTCTATGACATCAGAGCCCTCTCTATGACATCACAGCCCTCATTATGACATCAGAGCTTCTCTATGACATCAGAGCCCTCTCTATGACATCACAGCCCTCTCTATGACATCAGAGCCCTCTCTATGACATCAGATGGCCCTCTCTATGACATCAGAGCCCTCTCTATGACATCTGGCCTCTCTATGACATCAGAGCCCTCTCTATGACATCAGAGCCTCTCTATGACATCAGAGCCCTCTCTATGACATCAGACCCTCTCTATGACATCAGAGCCTCTCTATGACATCAGAGCCTCTCTATGACATCAGAGCCCTCTCTATGACATCAGAGGCCTCTCTATGACACCAGAGCCTCTCTATGACATCAGAGCCCTCTCTATGACATCAGACCCTCTCTATGACATCAGACAGAGCCCTCTCTATGACATCAGAGCCTCTCTATGACATCAGAGCCCTCTCTATGACATCAGAGCCTCTCTATGACATCAGAGCCCTCTCTATGACATCAGACCCTCTCTATGACATCAGAGCCCTCTCTATGACATCACAGCCCTCTCTATGACATCAGAGCCTCTCTATGACATCAGAGCCCTCTCTATGACATCAGAGCCCTCTCTATGACATCACAGCCCTCTCTATGACATCAGAGCCCTCTCTATGACATCAGACCCTCTCTATGACATCAGAGCCTCTCTATGACATCAGAGCCCTCATTATGACATCAGAGCTTCTCTATGACATCAGAGTCCTCTCTATGACATCAGAGCCCTCTCTATGACATCAGAGCCCTCTCTATGACATCAGAGCCTCTCTATGACATCAGAGCCCTCATTATGACATCAGAGCTTCTCTATGACATCAGATGGCCCTCTCTATGACATCAGAGCACTCTCTATGACATCACAGCCCTCTCTATGACATCAGAGCCTCTCTATGACATCAGAGCTTCTCTATGACATCAGAGTCCTCTCTGGAGTCCGCTCTGGCCTCTCTATGATATCAGAGCCCTCATTATGAAATCAGAGCTTCTCTATGACATCAGAGCCCTCTCTGTGACATCAGAGCCCTCTCTATGACATCACAGCCCTCTCTATGACATCAGAGCCTCTCTATGACATCAGAGCCTCTCTCTGACATCAGAGCCCTCTCTATGACATCAGACCCTCTCTATGACATCAGAGCCCTCATTATAACATCAGAGCTTCTCTATGACATCAGAGCCCTCTCTATGACATCAGAGCCTCTCTATGACATCAGACTGGCCCTCTCTATGACATCAGAGCCCTCTCTATGACATCAAAGCCCTCTCTATGACATCAGAGCCTCTCTATGACATCAGAGCCTCTCTATGACATTCTCAGAGCCCTCTCTATGACATCAGACCCTCTCTGACATCAGAGCCTCTCTATGACATCAGAGCCCTCATTATGACATCAGAGCTTCTCTATGACATCAGAGCCCTCTCTATGACATCAGAGCCTCTCTGACATTCTGACATCAGAGCCTCTCTATGACATCAGAGCCCTCTCTATGACATCAGAGTCCTCTCTATGACACCAGAGCCCTCTCTATGACATCAGAGCCTCTCTATGACATCAGAGCCCTCATTATGACATCAGAGCTTCTCTATGACATCAGAGCCCTCTCTATGACATCAGAGCCCTCTCTATGACATCAGAGCCTCTCTATGACATCAGAGCTTCTCTATGACATCAGAGCCCTCTCTATGACATCAGAGGCCCTCTCTATGACATCAGAGCCTCTCTATGACATCAAAGCCCTCATTATGACATCAGAGCTTCTCTATGACATCAGAGCCTCTCTATGACATCAGAGCCCTCTCTATGACACCAGAGCCCTCTCTATGACATCACAGCCCTCTCTATGACATCAGAGCCTCTCTATGACATTCCAGACCCTCTCTATGACATCAGAGCCCTCTCTATGACATCAGAGCCTCTCTATGACATCAGAGCTTCTCTATGACATCAGAGCCCTCTCTATGACATCAGAGCCTCTCTATGACATCAGAGCCCTCATTATGACATCAGAGCTTCTCTATGACATCAGAGCCCTCATTATGACATCAGCGCTTCTCTATGACATCAGAGCCCTCTCTATGACATCAGAGCCCTCTCTATGACATCACAGCCCTCTCTATGACATCAGAGCCTCTCTATGACATCAGAGCCCTCTCTATGACATCAGACCTCTCTATGACATCAGAGCCTCTCTATGACATCAGAGCCCTCATTATGACATCAGAGCTTCTCTATGACATCAGAGCCCTCTCTATGACATCAGAGCCTCTCTATGACATCAGAGCCTCTCTATGACATCAGAGCCTCTCTATGACATCAGAGCCCTCTCTATGACATCAGAGCCTCTCTATGACATCAGAGCCTCTCTATGACATCAGAGCCCTCTCTATGACATCAGACCCTCTCTATGACATCAGAGCCTCTCTATGACATCAGAGCCCTCATTATGACATCAGAGCTTCTCTATGACATCAGAGCCCTCATTATGACATCAGAGCTTCTCTATGACATCAGAGCCCTCTCTATGACATCAGAGCCCTCTCTATGACATCAGAGCCCTCTCTATGACATCAGAGCCTCTCTATGACATCAGAGCCTCTCTATGACATCAGAGCCTCTCTATGACATCAGGGCCCTCTCTATGACATCAGACCCTCTCTATGACATCAGAGCCTCTCTATGACATCAGAACCCTCATTATGACATCAGAGCTTCTCTATGACATCAGAGCCCTCTCTATGACATCAGAGCCTCTCTATGACATCAGAGCCTCTCTATTACATCAGGGCCCTCATTATGACATCAGAGCTTCTCTATGACATCAGAGCCCTCTCTATGACATCAGAGCCCTCTCTATGACATCACAGCCCTCTCTATGACATCAGAGCCTCTCTATGACATCAGAGCCTCTCTATGACATCAGAGCCCTCTCTATGACATCAGAGCCCTCTCTATGACATCAGACCCTCTCTATGACATCAGAGCCTCTCTATGACATCAGAGCCCTCATTATGACATCAGAGCTTCTCTATGACATCAGAGCCCTCTCTATGACATCAGAGCCTCTCTATGACACCAGAGCCTCTCTATTACATCAGAGCCCTCATTATGACATCAGAGCTTCTCTATGACATCAGAGTCCTCTCTATGACATCAGAGCCCTCTCTATGACATCAGAGCCCTCTCTATGACATCAGAGCCCTCTCTATGACATCAGACCCTCTCTATGACATCAGAGCCCTCTCTATGACATCAGAACCTCTCTATGACATCAGAGCCCTCTCTATGACATCAGACCCTCTCTATGACATCAGAGCCCTCTCTATGACATCAGAGCTTCTCTATGACATCAGAGTCCTCTCTATGACATCAGAGCCCTCTCTATGACATCAGAGCCCTCTCTATGACATCAGAGCCCTCTCTATGACATCAGAACCTCTATATGACATTAGAGCCCTCTCTATGACATCACATCCCTCTCTATGACATCAGAGCCTCTCTATGACATTAGAGCCTCTCTATGACATCAGAGCCCTCTCTATGACATCAGAGCCTCTCTATTACATCAGAGCCCTCTCTATGACATTCAGAGCCTCTCTATGACATCAGATCCTCTCTATGACATCAGAGCCCTCTCTATGACATCAGAGCCTCTCTATGACATCAGAGCCCTCTCTATGACATCAGAGAGGAATGCTGTAAGCTGGATGTACCTTTGTTTAAATAAACAGTCTGTAACTTCAGAAGCTTTACTGGTGATCTATTTCACCCAGGTACGTAAACATCTGAATTAGCTTTCACTTTGTGGAATAGTAAAAGGATGTCAGGCTCCATTCTCAGCATAATTGATGAATGAATTCTTCATCATCGTCATCATCATCAGAACTTGACCACGGTGATTTTTTTCAGCGTTTTTTTGGGGGGGAGTTTCTCTTGTGTGTGTGTGTGTGTCTTCTGTTGTTTTTTGTTGTTAGCTTGTGATGTGGGTATCAATGTGTGTCTGTCTTTCCCGCTGGATGTTGTGTTGTCGCTGTACTCCATGTTTTTACTTTCAAGAAAAACAATAAATATATTGATAAAAAAAAAAAAGAAGACGTCATTCCTATACTCATCTTCAGGATCTCTGGGCTCGGTCTGGAGTAGACTACGGCCCCTAATGACACCGGTCTCTCCTCACCTGTACAGGTGCCTCCCAGCTAAACCTCTGCACCTTAACCTGCCCAGACATGTTAACTAGGGATGCTCCGATCTGGATTTTTGGGGCCGATACCGATCACCGATTTTTTTTCCTCAAGATCAACCGATACCGATACCGATTTTTTTTTAATACATAACTGTAGGCCTACTGACTGGATAGCCTACATATTTTTAGCTTTTTAGACAAAAGTTTTGATCCATTAGGCACCGAGTCATTTGGAGTGAAATCGGCCGATTTAAATCGGTGGCCGATAAATCGGAGCATCCCTAATGTTAACTATCTAAACGCCTCACTGTTCCCTGCCTACTGAATCCTACAGGTCTTAAACCGTAACCGCCAATTAACCTAAAAACCCTCATAATTACTGTGTTTATGATAATAACCACTCACCTTTCTAAACGATACCCCAGAGGAGAATTGTTGGCTGAACTCTGACCCCTAACACTGGGCACGTCTAGACTTACTCGACAGGTGATGATCTCTGATTGGACAACATCCAGACACTAACCTGCCCTAGAGGCCAATGATCTCCCCATACGCAGGCCAACAGGAAACACAAACTTACCATGGAACACATGGAACACATGGAACACATGGAACACATGAAACACATGGAACACATGGAACACATGGAACACATGGAACACATGGAACACATGAAACGCATGGAACGCATGAAACGCATGAAACGCATGAAACGCATGAAACGCATGAAACGCATGGAACGCATGGAACACATGGAACACATGGAACACATGGAACACATGGAACACATGGAACACATGGAACACATGGAACACATGGAACACATGGAACACATGGAACACATGGAACACATGGAACACATGGAACACATGGAACACATGGAACACATGGAACACATGGAACACATGGAACACATGAAACACATGAAACACATGAAACACATGGAACACATGGAACACATGGAACACATGGAACACATGGAACACATGCAGTATCACACAACCAATACACCACCTCACAACAGACTATAGTACTGTGGGGCGGCTGTGGCGCAGGAGGTAGAGGCTGTGTCTCAGGAGGGAGAGGCTGTGTCTCAGGAGGTAGAGGCTGTGTCTCAGGAGGTAGAGGCTGTGTCTCAGGAGGTAGAGGCTGTGTCTCAGGAGGTAGAGGCTGTGTCTCAGGAGGTAGAGGCTGTGTCTCAGGAGGTTGAGGCTGTGTCTCAGGAGGTAGAGGCTGTGTCTCAGGAGGTAGAGGCTGTGTCTCAGGAGGTAGAGGCTGTGCCTCAGGAGGTAGAGGCTGTGTCTCAGGAGGTAGAGGCTGTGTCTCAGGAGGTAGAGGCTGTGTCTCAGGAGGTTGAGGCTGTGTCTCAGGAGGTAGAGGCTGTGTCTCAGGAGGTAGAGGCTGTGTCTCAGGAGGTAGAGGCTGTGTCTC
>NC_137676.1:96871-101871 GCF_963989245.1 Nansenia antarctica
ACATACATGAGCCATCGGTTACGGAGGCGGGCTAGCGTAGCGGGCTAATTAAGTGGCAGAAAGGAGATGATGAGTCTGGGTGGGGAAAGTGCTGATGGCGGAGATGTGAGGTGGGAGGGGCCAATCAGCTCCGCCCCCCCCCTGGCAGGTCCAATAGGCTCCACCCCCCTCCACGGTCACAGGTACCTGGTACCCAGAATCCACCACACCAACGTTGTAGACAAGCATCAAGGACCACTGGAACCACACACACACACACACACACACACTCACACTCACACTCACACTCACACACTCACACGCACACACGCACACAGACACACACACACACACCCACGCACCATCCACCACACACACACACACACACACACACACACACACACACACACAGACACACGCACGTGCACAAACAGACACAGACACACTCACACTCACACTCACACACACACTCACACTCACAATCACACACACACACACACAGACACACACACACACACACGTCAACACCAACCAATAAGACGTCAACAAACAGCGACCAGACAACAAAACAACAAAGCCAACAGCAGACTTCCTGCTTCGGTTGCCCGCGGTAACAACAGACGTTCGGTCGCCCGCGGTAACAGCAGACCCACCCCTCGACTAGAGGCACACGCTGACTAATCCTGAACCTCATTCAACGGTTGCAGGGGTTTAATGGATTACCCATAATTATGCTGCTGGGAGAGTCCGTTTCCCAGGCAACCTCAAGGACTACTATAAGAAGGACCCATTAACTCGACGAGAGTGAATCCATTGTTAGGTGGCCAGTGTTTGACAGACAGGTCTGTGTCTATCTAGTCCTTAACACCAGATAAGCTCAACTCATTCTGTTTCTAAGAATAGAAGCGCAGTCGTAGAGGTCGAGATGATGATGTACACTATATATATATAAACGGACTGACTTATATAGCTATGCCTTATTCCAAAGTGCTTTACAACGGCCTCTCATTCACCCATTTACACACACACCAATGGCGGCCAAGCTACCATGCAAGGCGCCGGCCCCGCTCACTGGGAGCAATTTGGGGTTCAGTGTCTTGCCAAAGGACACCTCGACATGTGGCCAGCCGGGGCTCGAACCGCCGATCTGCCGAGCCTTGCGATCATTACACGCCTCCTGAGACACAGCCTCTACCTCCTGAGACACAGCCTCTACCTCCTGAGACACAGCCTCTACCTCCTGAGACACAGCCTCTACCTCCTGAGACACAGTCTCTACCTCCTGAGACACAGCCTCTACCTCCTGAGACACAGCCTCTACCTCCTGAGACACAGCCTCTACCTCCACCAGCCTCGACCTCCTGAGACACAGCCTCTACCTCCCCCAGCCTCTACCTCCTGAGACACAGCCTCTACCTCCTGAGACACAGCCTCTACCTCCCCCAGCCTCTACCTACCCCAGCCTCTACCTCTCCACTCTCACCCTCTAATACTGTACCAATCCCAGACTCCCTTGCAGGACAAAAAAACGACAGTTACTCATCTTTAAATAACTGCCGTCCGTCTCCATGGCAACCGGTGCCAGGCCAGACCTCGCCGTGCCTCGGGAGCGGGTGAGAGAAAGAGGGATGAACCGGGAGCCGAGCTGGCCTTGGGACGGTGCGTGACGTATGTGACACGGTCTGGTGTTTTGGTCCGCATGTCGGCAAACCCAATCAAAATGTTAACAGAGGTTTCAACGTTGTTGAAGATCACAACACAAACTCGCCTAGATAGATAGATAGATAGATAGATAGACAGACAGACAGACAGACAGACAGACAGACAGACAGACAGACAGACAGACAGACAGACAGATAGATAGATAGATAGATAGATAGATAGATAGATAGACAGATAGACAGATAGATAGACAGATAGACAGATAAGATAGATAGATAGATAGATAGATAGATAGATAGATAGATGGATAGATAGATAGGTAGGTAGGTAGGTAGGAAGGATGCAGACAACATGCAGACCATAGATAGATAGACAACATGCAGACCAAAACACTAGAAGGTAGGTAGGTACGTAGGTAGGTAGGTATGTAGGTAGGTAGGATGCTGACAACATGCAGACCAAAACACTAGAAGGTGTCACATTATGTCTGGATGGATACCAACAGCACTTGAGTTGAGGCGGGATGAGGGGGGATGAGGCGGGATGAGGGGGGATGGCATCCCCCCCCCTGAAATAAAAATGGCCAAAATCATCCCCATTCTAAAACTGCCATCCCCCCTTTCCATCCCTTATGTCATTTTATCAGTGAACATGGTGTTACTGCTATTTCAACATTTAGTTTTGCGCATATTGAGTAAAGTATTGTTGGCGAGGGGGGGGCACGCACACATGCAATGACATTTTTACCACCAAGTCACTGACACTGAAGTCACTGACACTGAAGTCACTGACGCTGAAGTCACTGACGCTGAAGTCACTGACGCTGAAGTCACTGACGCTGAAGTCACTGACACTGAAGTCACTGACACTGAAGTCAATGACACTGAAGTCACTGACACTGAAGTCACTGACACTGAAGTCACTGACGCTGTGGGGATGCAAAAATTGTCCCCATATGATAAAATCCACCATCCCCCCTGATTTTCCTTTACAACTTGAGTACTGGATACCAGTCAGTCTCAAAGATATAAAAAAAACAAAAAACTTCTTCTCATTCGACAGATGAACTGACCTTCATACTGTCCAGCAACATACGTACATCCAAGACAACCAGACACAGTTTGGCTTCTGACCAGATATAATGCAATGGCGCAATAGTGCAAAAGCCATAAAAGTATGGACAGATATGTGTACAGTGTGATATATACAGACAAGGATATAGATATGTACTCACAAGGTCAGCAGATTGGCGGTTCGAGCCCCGGCTGGCCACATGTCGAAGTGTCCTTGGGCAAGACACTGAACCCCAAAATTGCTCCCAGTGAGCGGGGCCGGCGGGCGCCTTGCATGGTAGCTTGGCCGCCATTGGCGTGTGAATGTGTGTGTGAACGGGTGAATGAGAGGCCGTTGTAAAGCGCTTTGGATAAAGGCATAGCTATATAAGTCAGTCCGTTTATGTACAGTTGAGATATGTGCAGGAGACACAACAACATTCTCCTGAACACCTGAGCTCCAGATGTCAACCAGGAACAACACGGGGAAAAGTATGAGTCAGCTTCCTACTTCCCCTACCAAAGAAACGCCCCCACCACACAGTCTTCTGTCCTGAGGTCAACACTAGAACAGCCCTGGGTGGGGTCATTAACACTAGAACAGCCATGGGTGGGGTCATTAACACTAGAACAGCCCTGGGTGGGGTCATTAACACTAGAACAGCCATGGGTGGGGTCATTAACACTAGAACAGCCATGGGTGGGGTCATTAACACTAGAACAGCCATGGGTGGGGTCATTAACACTAGAACAGCCATGGGTGGGGTCATTAACAGTAGAACAGCCATGGGTGGGGTCATTAACACTAGAACAGCCATGGGTGGGGGTCATTAACACTAGAACAGCCATGGGTGGGGTCATTAACACTAGAACAGCCATGGATGGGGTCATTAACACTAGAACAGCCATTAGGGGTGTATTTGATTTGTAACACTTAATCAGTAATTTGACCCCTGTGAGTAAAGAAACATGTTATATCTTTGCACTCGATCAAATTTCAGGACCCTCCTTTCATGACTTGTCCTAGATATGTGGTCATTGGGGGTCAATGACCCAGTATCCTCACACTTTCAACATCACATCAGGATAAGCTAGTATGAAGCTATTTTGCAGTTCTTTTTCTGTGTAGGAGGCAGGCTAATTTACAAGAAGCGCCCTCTAGTGATCTTTGTGTGTATAGTAGCAGATTACCATTCTAAATGGGTCTGTTAGACCCCCGAGGCGGCTCTAAGAGTAGGTGAAACAGGCACGGCTGTCCCGGTGTTAAACCGTCTCAGAAGCCGTGACAGACAGAATCTCTCTGCTGCACACGTCAGCAACAAAGCAAACAGCATCTTCTGCTGACAGGGGATCTGCTCGCCCCCCCCCGCCGCCACAAAGACCCCACCTGCTCAATTCAGCTGTTTAATCCAAGAACGGTGACACACAAGACACGGAGAGCGCCACGGGGAGGGGAGGGGAGGGGAGGGGAGGAGGGGAGGGGAGGGGAGGGGAGGAGGGGGGGGGGGGGGGGAGGGGAGGGGAGGGGGGGGGAGGGGAGGGGAGGGAAGGGGGGAGGGGAGGGGGGAGGGGAGGGGAGGGGAGGGGGGGAGGATTCTGCCACACACACACACACACACACACCTATCTCACTCACACACACACACGTACGTATCTCACACACACACACACACACACCTACCTATCTCTCACACACACACACACACGTCTCTCACACACACACACACACACACACACACGCACACACACCTCTCACACACATGCACACACACACACACACATCTCACACACACACACACACACACACACACATATCTCACACACACACTACACAGTACATGTATGTAATTCTCCCTGCCACCCCCCGCCAGCCCTCCAGAGAGAGAGAGGGTTGGGTTGTTACTTGTTAATACCTGTCTATTTCTCTCCGGGTCAAAGGTCGTGCAGCTTTGCCGAGGCGCTCTAGTCAGACACGTCTCCCTGGCCGGGGTCAAAGGTCACACTTCCCCACACCTAAGCCTCCGCTACAGCCAATCAGGCTAGGCGTTGATATCGATCACCTCTGGAACTCTGTGTCTAAATGCTTGGTGTGGAGCGACAGTAGGTGTGTGTGTGTGTGTGTGTGTGTGTGTGTGAGATAGGTGTGTGTGTGTGTGTGTGTGTGTGTGTGTGTGTGTGTGAGATAGGTGTGTGTGTGTGTGTGTGTGTGTGTGTGAGAGAGATAGGTGTGTGTGTGTGTGTGTGAGAGATAGGTGTGTGTGTGTGTGTGTGTGTGTGTGTGTGTGTGTGTATGAGAGATAGGTGTGT
>NC_137676.1:109153-111653 GCF_963989245.1 Nansenia antarctica
CTACTGCATCTGCAACTGGTTCTCCAGCTGCACAACCGCGGAGAGAAATGCGCTACAGAGAGTCGTGAGAACAGCCCAGAAGATCACCGGCGCCCCCCTCCCCTCTCTGGAAGAGCTGTACAACACACGCTGCCTCAGGAAGGCCTCCAAGATCTCCAGAGACCCAACCCACCCTGGGTACGAACACTTTGCCCGGCTGCCAGGACAAACAGACTGAAGCTCAGCTTCTACCCCAGGGCCATCCAGGCCCTGAACACAGCAAAGACCTAGGTTCTGGGAGACCTAGGTTCTGGGCCCTGGACAGTCTGGACGGATTGATGGCAGCTGCTGGATTGAAAAAATCAGGTGTAGTGCTGAGGCACAAATGTGTACATTTCAAGCCTGCAAACTGCGACACTTTAAATGAATGTGCAATAACACTATGTGCAATATGACAACCCTAGTCGTTTTATCTGTACAGTATAGTATAGTGGATAGTGTACATAGTCTTTATTTATGTAAACCAGCTCCTTTCCCTTCTTCTTTTTTCTTTTTTTTTCTCTTTCCTAGCACCAGGGGAGCCACCCCTCCCAAATGTCGTTGTTTGGTACCTGTACTATAGCAATGACAATAAAGACCATTCATTCATTCATTCATTCATTTAACCGACCAGTGTGGAGTGTGACACAGCTAGCGTACAGCCCTGTGTGTGTGTCTGTGTGTGTGTGTGTCTGTCTGCGTGTGTGTGTCTGTGTGTGTGTGACACAGCTAGCATACAGGCCTGTCACCGCTAATCAGCTAATCAAGGAGAGAGACCCTCCCCCCTCACTCACCCACCCACCCACCCACCCTCAGCACCACAGGCTAACAATGCTAATCGTTTTCTCTCTTACACGCACACACACACACACAATGCTAATCTTTCCATCTCTCTCTCTCTCTCTCTCTCTCTCTGTCTCTGTCTCTGTCTCTGTCTCTGTCTCTGTCTCTCTCTCTCTCACACTCACACACACACGCCTTGTCAGTGCAACTCAATTAGCAACCCTCAGTGAAAACAGAGGCCTCGTTGGTCATAGTGGGGCTTTATTAGTGGCAACAAGACTTCCTGCCTGCCACAGCCAATCAGCTGCCAGAGCCTATCAGCATGGTGGTCTTCTGTCCAATGTCCCTCTTACTCAGCTCCAACAGCCCAACATGGGGAATGGTAAACAGACTGTCTTATATAGACTGACTTATATAAACCCCTCAAGAAAAGTTCGGAAACGCTTTTTTGGTTGATTATTCCTCCCCTTTAATAAAACCAATTGGTATTGTATTTGATATCGTTGGAAAGCCTGATTAGTCACCTTTACAACAAGGTACAACTTGTAAGGATCATGCATTCGTGGAATGAGCAACACAGCTAAACGTGTGGGTAGGGGCCCAAAAATATTTGCCAAAATCCCCTAAATTCTTCTGTTGGTATTCACTCTCGTTTTGAGCTTCAAGTGCTGGCAGGTGTGTGACTGGCACCTGAATGGCACCTAATTGACATAAATGATATTCTGGGGCCAGTGGCGATCCCATACCTCCAGAATCAGATGACTTATATAGACTGACTTATATAGATGACTTATATAGACTGACTTATATAGACTGACTTATATAGATGACTTATATAGACTGACTTATATAGACTGACTTATATAGACTGACTTATATAGACTGACTTATATAGGACTGACTTATATAGACTGACTTATATAGACTGACTTATATAGACTGACTTATATAGGACTGACTTATATAGGACTGACTTATATAGACTGACTTATATAGACTGACTTATATAGGACTGACTTATATAGACTGACTTATATAGACTGACTTATATAGACTGACTTATATAGGACTGACTTATATAGACTGACTTATATAGACTGACTTATATAGACTGACTTATATAGACTGACTTATATAGATGACTTATATAGACTGACTTATATAGATGACTTATATAGACTGACTTATATAGACTGACTTATATAGGACTGACTTATATAGACTGACTTATATAGATGACTTATATAGGACTGACTTATATAGACTGACTTATATAGACTGACTTATATAGACTGACTTATATAGGACTGACTTATATAGACTGACTTATATAGACTGACTTATATAGACTGACTTATATAGATGACTTATATAGACTGACTTATATAGATGACTTATATAGACTGACTTATATAGATGACTTATATAATTGACTTATATAGATGACTTATATAGACTGACTTATATAGACTGACTTATATAGATGACTTATATAGACTGACTTATATAGACTGACTTATATAGACTGACTTATATAGATGACTTATTTAGACTGACTTATATAGACTGACTTATATAGATGACTTATATAGACTGACTTATATAGACTGACTTATATAGACTGACTTATATAGATGACTTATACAGACTGACTTATACAGACTGACTTATATAGACTGACTTATATAGACTGACTTAT
>NC_137676.1:116653-126653 GCF_963989245.1 Nansenia antarctica
GCGTGGGGGGGGGGGGGGGGGGGGGGTCGACCTGACCTAAGAACGTTTGCGTGGCGTGGCGTGGGGGGGGGGGTCGACCTGACCTAAGAACGTTTGCGTGGCGTGGGGAGGGGGGTCGACCTGACCTAAGAACGTTTGCGTGGCGTGGGGAGGGGGGTCGACCTGACCTAAGAACGTTTGCGTGGCGTGGGGAGGGGGGTCGACCTGACCTAAGAACGTTTGCGTGGCGTGGGGGGGGGGGGGGTCGACCTGACCTAAGAACGTTTGCGTGGCGTGGGGGGGGGGGGGGTCGACCTGACCTAAGAACGTTTGCGTGGCGTGGGGAGGGGGGTCGACCTGACCTAAGAACGTTTGCGTGGCGTGGGTGGGGGGGGGGGTCGACCTGACCTAAGAACGTTTGCGTGGCGTGGGGGGGGGGGGGGGGGGGTCGACCTGACCTAAGAACGTTTGCGTGGCGTGGCGTGGGGGAGGGGGGTCGACCTGACCTAAGAACGTTTGCGTGGCGTGGCGTGGGGGGGGTCGACCTGACCTAAGAACGTTTGCGTGGCGTGGCGTGGGGGGGGTCGACCTGACCTAAGAACGTTTGCGTGGCGTGGGGGGGGGGGGGGGTCGACCTGACCTAAGAACGTTTGCGTGGCGTGGGGGGGGGGGTCGACCTGACCTAAGAACGTTTGCGTGGCGTGGGGGGGAGGGGGGGTCGACCTGACCTAAGAACGTTTGCGTGGCGTGGCGTGGGGGGGGAGGGGGGTCGACCTGACCTAAGAACGTTTGCGTGGCGTGGGGGGGAGGGGGGTCGACCTGACCTAAGAACGTTTGCGTGGCGTGGGGGGGGTGTAGTATATTTTGGCACACACACACACACATAAACCATATAAACGGTATAGAATGTAGAAACTTTATAGTTTGCCTTTTGCTATAAGGATCCTCCTGACTGTGGGGGTTTATGACTCTTTGTTCCTAAAAAGCCAAATGGTCGTTACAAGACGGAGCCTAGAGTGACTGTATTTCAAAATGGAACCTAACTGGGGAACAACCCCTCTTTCACACCTGGGTCATGTCTACAGTAAATGTGATAGGCTATTATTGGAAACTGTATTTACATATTATTGTGTACAAACATGGCAGCCGGGGGGCTGAGCACGGTCTCTCTCATTCCAGCAACCTCTCTTCACCTCCTCCCCCCAGCATCAGCTGTTCCTTTGTACCTTTGTTTAATAAATAGTCTTAAAACTCAGAAGTTTTTTCGTGATCTATCTCGACCAAGTTACATGAGTTAAGAAACTACAGGGCGGGGGGCTGGAGTCGAGGACAGGAAAGAAAGGCAAGAAAGGATAGAGGGGGGGGGGGGGGGGGGGGACAGGAAAGAAAGGAGAGGGTCGCG
This sequence comes from Nansenia antarctica, assembly GCF_963989245.1. Lineage (NCBI taxonomy): Eukaryota > Metazoa > Chordata > Actinopteri > Argentiniformes > Microstomatidae > Nansenia > Nansenia antarctica. The sequence goes on from NC_137676.1 coordinate 118,035, forward strand.
GAGGGATTTAAGGAGAGGGTTTTTAAATCACAGCCATTTGAGCCTGCCTCGGGCCATTAACCGCTAACCGTTGATGATGTTTACGTGCCATTGTGCTAGCGCTAGCTTTGTGCCAGCATTAGCTTTGGACGAGAGGGGGTGGGGGGTTCTACAGTATGTGACAAGAACAGGAAGTTGCTCCCTTCAAAAACCAAACAACCTATTGATAGGTTTGAATTGTGTTTTCATGATGTTATGGATGTTTTGAAGAGTACATTGAGTTCATGTGCTCTGTGCATTACACTTCTGTTCTGAGAGTTCAACTGTTGTGCTTCTTAAGCACAACCATACAAGGTATGTGTTATCTGCTATCCCAGCCTGGGTAGTTTCCCTTCCTGACATTGTGTTGTCAGAGGGGCCCTGTCGTAAATCTGATTTTGCTAAGTGCTGTACATTGAGCTGGGAATGTTTGTGTTGGGCAGAGCAGCCCATGGAACTATTTATGTTAAGGTACATTACCATGAAAATGTTTATATTTGAGCTGAGCAGTCCATGGAGTGTTTATGTTTAAGATGTACATTTTCATGAGAAATATTTATGTTAAGATGCTTTTCCCATGAAACTGCTTATAATTAACGCAGTGCTTGGCCTGCCCCTTTTGTCTTTCTGTTTGGGAATAAATACTGGCTCAGGAGAGGAAAAGTTCAGTTTGAATCCGAGGTCTTTCGAGACCTGGGGATTCACTCTCACTGTGCAAGAAAATAATAATCATGATGAATTCCGTGTCTCTTTGTTTGTTTAGAGTCTGCTAAGGTCTGTTTGAACTAGTGATGGGTTAGCATGGCCCGATTTACAACCGGGCTGACCAGAATATAGCATTTAACCCTATTGAGAACCGAACAACGTGGTCCTTCGTAAGCCGGATTCCTACGTCGTCTGGGAGAGGACCAGGGGGAACGACACACGCCGAAGTCTGTCGCGACAGCAGAAAGTCCTGGGACATCCATTCGCTCCAGGACCGGTGACGTTCCTCCTCTTCTTCTCCAAAAAAGACGGCTGACGGAATCCAGACCGGACTCAAGCAACAAAGACACCGGTAAATAGAAAAAGAAAGATTGCAATCGAATTGAATAGTCTATCTAATCCTAAATTGTACAAAATAGGAGTTGTTTGACATGCAAAAAGAATCCACTTAGATGGATATCTTTTGTGCTATGTAAACAGTAGACTAATAGAAATCAGACAGAGAGAGAGACAGAGAGACAGAGACAGAGAAAGAAATGAATCCAATCAATCACAGACGTGTGTATGGTTGTGACTTAACTAGAGAGAGGGAGCCAGAGACAGAGACAGAGACAGAGATAGAGACAGAGATAGAGATAGAGACAGAGATAGAGACAGAGAGAGAGACAGAGACAGAGGGAGAGACAGACAGAGAGAGAGACAGACATAGACAGACAGAGACACAGACAGACAGAGACACAGACAGACATAGAGAGAGACAGAGAGAGAGACAGACATAGACAGACAGAGACACAGACAGACAGAGACACAGACAGACATAGAGAGAGACAGAGAGAGAGAAGGAGAGAGAGAGACAGACAGAGAGAGAGAAACAGACAGAGAGAGACAGACACAGTGATAGGTTTGAAAATGTTTTCAGAATGTTAAATAAGGTTAAAACATAATGTTAAATACTCTATATAATTCTGTGAAGGTTAAAACAGGACTAACACTGTGTAAATTTTGTACAGCCTATCTCTTAGCTCTGTTATTGATTCACCCATTTTGTCCCTGAGCCCCTTCTCTCCCCTCTTATCAGATTTCCATGAACTTTTCCTCACCCATTCGAAAACAGGTTTTGGTCGCCTCACGGCCACGTCTTGTTAAATGATTCGTTCTGAACAAACTCCTCCTTTCCATTCTGTATGAGAACTGAACCACCTGTTTTCCATTCTGAGAGAATAAAGACTGGCTGGCAGGAGAAGAAATTTTTTAGTACCAATATGGCGTCTCTTCCTACAGGAGAGGCCTCATATTTGTCCTCCTTGCAAGTAAATATAATAGCATGATGAACTCCGTGTCTCTTTGTTGTTTAAGTCTACTACGGTCTGTTTGAACTAAGCGACGGGTTAAGCATGGCTTGCTTTACAACCAAGCTGATAAGAATATGGCATTTAAGACCAGAACCAGGAGAACCCGACATTTTGGTCCTTCGAGCCGGATCTCAAGGTCGTCTGATGGGGGAAGAAGACTCGACAACGCCGACAGTCTGTTGCAACAGCCCGGGATCGAGCGAACCCGGACAAAGTCCTGGAACGTTGAATTCGGTCCAGGCCGGCTAGATGTCGAACCTTTCTCCTTCAAAAGGACGGCTGACGAGATCCAGACCAAGACATAAGCAACAAAGACCGGTAAATATAGAAACTATGAATGAAAGTGAATTATAATAGAAAAAGAAAGATTGCAATCGAAACGAATAGTCTATCCTAAATTGTACAAACTAGGAGTTGTTTGACATGCAAAAGAATCCACTTTAAAAGACAGATGAATATCTTTTTATATGTAAACAATAGACTAATGGAAATTAGACTGTGGAGTAGTTTGACATACGAAAGGAATCCACTTTGAAAGATAAATGGATATCCTTTTCGTGTTAGGTAAACAGCAGACTAAGAATGGAACTGAAACTATGAACTGTGTGACAGAGAGTGTGTGTGTTTAAGACAGAGAGCGAGTGTGGTGTGTGTGTGTAAAGAGATAAGAGAGTGTGAGAGTGAGGAACAGAGAGAGAAATGAGAGGACTCAACTAATCACAGACGTGTGTATGGTTGTGTTTAAACTACAGGGAAGTGGTTTCAGCTATAAAAGAAAAGACAGGGCAAGAAGTGAAGAGAGAGAGAGAAATGTTAAAGTTGTTTAAGGACGAGGGTGAGGAGAGAGAGAGAAGGAGAGAAAGCAGGAGAAAGCAGGAGAGAGAGAGAGCAGAGGAGAAGGCCACAGGGTGGGGGCTATTTGAAGAGTGTATGTGTGTGTTTGAGTAAGAGATAAGAGAGAGAGACAGAGACAGAGAGACAGAGAGAAGGAGAGAAAGCAAGAGGAGACGAGGAGAGGAGACTAGGAGACTAGTAGAGGAGTAGAGGAGACTAGGAGACTAGGAGAGGAGACGAGGAGACTAGGAGAGGAGACGAGGAGACTAGGAACCAAGGAGAGGAGACGAGGAGACTAGGAGACGAGAAGAGGAGACGAGGAGACGAGGAGAAGAGACTAGGAGATTAGTAGAGGAGTAGAGGAGACTAGGAGACTAGGAGACGAGAAGAGGAGACGAGGAGAGGAGACGAGGAATAGACAGACAGACAGGAGACAGACAGACAGAAAGAGAGGAATAGACAGACAGACAGAAAGAGAGGAATAGACAGACAGACAGACACAGACAGACAGAAAGGAATAGACAGACAGACAGGAGACAGACAGACAGACAGAGAGACACAGACAGAGAGAGGGAGACAGACAGAGAGACAGACAGAGGGAGAGACAGACAGACACAGACGGAGAGAGAGAGAGAAAGTTGTTTAAGGAGAGGAGACGAGACTAGGAGACTAGCAGAGGAGACGAGGAGACTAGGAGACAAGGAGAGGAGACGAGGAGACTAGGAGACTAGGAGAGGAGACGAGGAGACTAGGAGACGAGTAGAGGAGACGAGGAGAGGAGACGAGGAGACTAGGAGACGAGTAGAGGAGACGAGGAGAGGAGACTAGGAGAGCAAGAGAGGTTTAAAGGCTGGCAGCAGCACCATGGCCTTGAGGTCTTATCTCTGCCCCTCGCTGTGTAGGAGAGAGAGAGAGAGACAGAGAGAGAGGGAGAGAGAGACTCAGAGTGAATTTTGACGAATGACAAAATTTGGAATAGATGGGAAAATTGTATTACAAACAGCAGCTAATTTGATACATGGTCTTTTTAATGACATGTATCAAAAAGCAGGGAAATGATGATTGACAGGAGTTAACGCACATTTTCACGTATATAATTACACAATAAAAAAAATAAAAAATATATAGTGATAATGGCGCACATTTCGTGAACGAATTGATCAAACACAGTGTCCAAACACCTGGACATTGAAGAGTGTTTCTCTAATGGAAACACACATGACAATAAAATTGAGACCTATGGGTTTGATATGAATGAATGAATGAAATAAATGAAATTAATGAATTTGAAATAGTAAATGGGAGATTAGACTACCCATAGTAGACGACATTAGGGAAGTATTGATTGATTGTAGGGCTGTTACGATTATTCGACGTCGTCGACGTCATCGACTACGTCAATACGTCGGTTAGCGTAATATGCGTCGGTTAGTCGTAAATAAACAAAATGGCGATTTTTTTTTTTTTTTTTTTTTACCTTTATTTTACCAGGCGAGACAATTAAGTGTATGAGTGAAAAATGGATAGCTACTAGCTAATGTTACACAAGCAATGTAGCTCACCACAGTTCGTATGTCTTGTCTTCTGGTGTTAGTAACGTTAGCTATGTAGCTGGCTAGCTACGGTAGCCTATTGTCATTGTGGTGCGAGCACCTACTGTACGTTATCTAGCTCGTAGCTCGCATGCTACGTTAGCATCAATTTAGCTAATCATAACATAGCAGCGAGAGTAACGTTAGCTAGCTATGTGTTGTGGTGATGGACAGACTTCTAAATGGCCATGTTGGCATTAAAGTTGGCTAAACATAGCAGTGAGGTGGAGACAAATACGTTTTTTTTTCTTTTTTTTTTTACAGTACAAAAATTATCGTTAGACTTATCGATAAATTAGTCGTTAGACTAATCGAATAATCGATAAAATAATCGCTAGATTAATCGTTAGAAAAATAGTCGTTTGGGACAGCACTAATTGATTGATTGAAAACTTTATTAGAAGATTTGCAGAAGCAAGTGACATGAAAGTACATATTTCAATTGGGGTCTTTGATACTCAATTCATCGTTATATGTAAAGCAGATTTGGCAGAAACGGAAAACACACTGGCCACGTGGACAGCTATTTAGGAAACAGGAAATAGCCAGAACAAATTATCTGCCAGACATTTCTGTTTCAGGAAACAGGAACCGGAAACCTAACCCTACAGGATCGAGAATACAACCTGACCAGATCCTCATCGACGAGATGGAAGGAGAACACTGGCAGCCCGCGGTGGGTTGAACCATTTGGGGTGCTGCTGAGCATCTCAACCGCTGTCAAGATCGCGGAACGAGATATGAGAAGTACACAGAGCCATTGAAAGAAGGTGACATTATTTCCCTCGAACGACGGGGAGTGGTGGAAGCCCGGGCTACAAAGGGGTTCTATTCATTAGTGAATATTACGTCTCAAACCCGGTGAAGAATTCTTCAGATCCACTACCTATTAGAAATGAGGGGACCAAATCCTCCCGACGACCCAAACGAGACGCCCGTCCAGGCACACGACCCAGTCTGGGGCAGTAATGTCCCTATGACATAGAAACCCTGAACTATCAATCAGAGACATTTGTAAACGCATCCCTTACGAACTGAATGACTCTTGACCTATCGACTGCAGTAGCAGGAGGAACATGTGTGATGCTTGACACCAAATGATTGTTTGTTGTGTCTTCCCCTGCTTCAAAGCTATGACTAACAAACTGATTTCAGGAATATTTGGAAGTACCTAACCCAATTTGAGAAACTCTAATCCAAATTGAGATTCATGTCTGTGATCTGTACGGCAATGTTGAATGACAGTTAAACTAGAAAATATGAAAGAAAGTTGAAACGACCTGAATAAAAAGAGAATGTTTGTATCGTGATAAATTATGAAAAACAGCAGGGAATGATAGGTTTGAAAATGTTTTCAGAATGTTAAATAAGGTTAAAACATAATGTTAAATACTCTATATAATTCTGTGAAGGTTAAAACAGGACTAACACTGTGTAAATTTTGTACAGCCTATCTCTTAGCTCTGTTATTGATTCACCCATTTTGTCCCTGAGCCCCTTCTCTCCCCTCTTATCAGATTTCCATGAACTTTTCCTCACCCATTCGAAAACAGGTTTTGGTCGCCTCACGGCCACGTCTTGTTAAATGATTCGTTCTGAACAAACTCCTCCTTTCCATTCTGTATGAGAACTGAACCACCTGTTTTCCATTCTGAGAGAATAAAGACTGGCTGGCAGGAGAAGAAATTTTTTAGTACCAATATGGCGTCTCTTCCTACAGGAGAGGCCTCATATTTGTCCTCCTTGCAAGTAAATATAATAGCATGATGAACTCCGTGTCTCTTTGTTGTTTAAGTCTACTACGGTCTGTTTGAACTAAGCGACGGGTTAAGCATGGCTTGCTTTACAACCAAGCTGATAAGAATATGGCATTTAAGACCAGAACCAGGAGAACCCGACACACAGAGAGAGAGACAGACAGAGAGAGAGAGAGAGAGAGAGGGAGAAACAGACAGGGAGAGAGAGAGACAGACACAGAGAGAGAGACAGACAGAGACGGAGAGAGAGAGAGAGGGAGAGACAGACAGGGAGAGAGAGAGACAGACACAGAGAGAGAGACAGACAGAGACAGAGAGAGAGAGAGAGGGAGAGACAGACAGACAGAGAGAGAGACAGACAGAGAGAGAGACAGAGACATAGAGAGAGAGACAGAGAGAGACAGAGAGAGAGGGAGAGAGAGATCAAGAGTGAGAGAGGGAGTCAGGGAGAGAAAAGACACACCACGCGCCACACACACACACATACACATACACATACACACACACACACACCATTGGCCTGAAACAAAGCAGACCTGATTTCCAGGGAGAAAGAAGCAGAGAGCGAGAGGGGAGGGAGAGCAGGAAAGAGGAAGGGTTGGAGAATGGAGAGAGGTATTTGAAGTGGAGTTGTGACACAGAGGGGAGGCATGCGGAGAGAAAAGGGAGGGGGAAAAGAGACCTGCCTAGAGAGAGGCAGACAGGAGACGAGGAGACTAGGAGACAAGGAGAGGAGTAGAGGAGACTAGGAGATGAGTAGAGGAGACTAGGAGACAAGGAGAGGAGACGAGGAGACTAGGAGACAAGGAGAGGAGACTAGGAGAGGAGACTAGGAGACAGAGAGAGAGAGAGAGAGCGAGAAGGAAGTAAAAAGTGATAGAGGGAGAGCGAGAAGTGAGAGAGAGAGAGAGAGGGAGACAGATTTGAGAACAGGAAGGAGTCATGCAGAGGAGCTGAGACAGAGAAGCTGTGAATGAGAGGAGAGAGAGAGAACAGGAGAGAAGGGTTAGAGACAGAGGGCAAGAGAATTTAGTAGATTATATTATATAGTAAATTAAACTTGTAATGGGATTATAGAAGAGCCAAAGACAAGACAAGACAGACAGACAGACAGGAGACAGACAGACAGACAGAGAGAAATAGACGAATGACAAAGTTTATAGAATAAACAAACAGCTCATTTGATACATGTTTTTTTTTTTTTGATGACATGTATCAAACAGCAGGGTGATTGACAGGAGTTAATGCACATTTTCACGTATATATATATTACACACAATTTAAAAAAATAATATATATTGATTGAGCACATTTCGTGAACGAATTGATCAAACACAGTGTCCAAATACCTGGACATTGAAGAGTGTGTTTCTCTAATGGAAACACACATGACAATAAAATTGAGACCTATGGGTTTGATTGAATGAATGAATGAATGAAATGAATGAAATTAATGAATTTGAAATAGTAAATGGGAGAAGGTTTAGACTACCCATAGTAGACGACAATAGGGAAGTATTGATTGATTGATTGAGAACTTTATTAGAAGATTTGCAGAGGCAGGTGACATGAAAGTACATATTTCAATTGGGGTCCTTGATACTCAATTCATCGTTATATGTAAAGACAGCAGAAACAGAAAACACACTGGCCACGTGGATGGCTATTTAGGAAATAGCCAGAACAAATGATCTGCCAGTCCCTTTTCTGTTTCCTACAGGATCGAGAAGACCAGATCCTCATCATAACACTGACAGCCCGCGGTGGGTTGGGCCATTTGAGGTGCTGCTGAGCATCTCAACTGCTGTCAAGATCGCGGAACGAGATATGAGAAGTACACAGAGCCATTGAAAGAAGGTGACATTATTTCCCTCGAACGACGGGGAGTGGTGGAAGCCCGGGCTACAAAGGGGTTCTATTCATTAGTGAATATTACGTCTCAAACCCGGTGAAGAATTCTTCAGATCCACTACCTATTAGAAATGAGGGGACCAAATCCTCCCGACGACCAAACGAGACGCCCAAGTCCAGGCACACGACCCAGTCTGGGGCAGTGATGTCCCAGATGACAAAAAAAAACCCTGAACTATCAATCAGAGACATTTGTAAATGCATCCCTTACGATAAACGAAGCCCAGAACCGCGAAATCGATCAGATCAGACTGATGACACTCCAGAACTGAATGACTCTTGACCTATCGACTGCAGTAGCAGGAGGAACATGTGTGAACTACCACATCACATACTGATTTTAATGATTGTTTGTTGTGTCTCCCCCTGCTTCAGAGCTATGACTAACAAACTGATTTCAGAAATACTTGTACAAACAAATGTTGATTCAAGACATTATGATGGAGCCTA
>NC_137676.1:131653-134153 GCF_963989245.1 Nansenia antarctica
ATGCGGTCAGCGGGGGCTCGAACCACTGATCTGCCGACCTTGCGATCATTAGACGCTGGCTCTACCTCCTGAGACACAGCCTCTACCTCCTGAGACACAGCCTCTACCTCCTGAGACACAGCCTCTACCTCCTGAGACACAGTCTCTACCTCCTGCACCACAGCCACCCCTAAGTAAGTGAATCATCTATCCACCAGTCATAGCAGGACAAAGTAATGGCCAGAGGCAATTGGCAGTCATCATGCTAGAAGAACAAAGGAATTGTTATTGTATTATTAATATTATTATTAATAATAATAATATATTAATAACAGTAGAGAAACTGTACAGGGGGGGGGAGTAGAGGGTTTGGAGATGTCTTAGGGGGGACAGTTAAGGTGTAGCCTGAAGAGATGGAGGTCTTCAGTCTATGACAGCAGATAGGTAGTGACTCTGCAGTCCTGACAGCAGATAGGTAGAGACTCTGCAGTCCTGACAGCAGATAGGTAGAGACTCTGCAGTCCTGACAGAAGATAGGTAGAGACTCTGCAGTCCTGACAGCAGATAGGTAGTGACTCTGCAGTCCTGACAGCAGATAGGTAGAGACTCTGCAGTCCTGACAGCAGATAGGTAGAGACTCTGCAGTCCTGACAGCAGATAGGTAGTGACTCTCCAGTCCTGACAGCAGATAGGTAGAGACTCTGCAGTCCTGACAGCAGATAGGTAGTGACTCTGCAGTCCTGACAGCAGATAGGTAGAGACTCTGCAGTCCTGACAGCAGATAGGTAGTGACTCTACAGTCCTGACAGCAGATAGGTAGAGACTCTGCAGTCCTGACAGCAGATAGGTAGAGACTCTGCAGTCCTGACAGCAGATAGGTAGAGACTCTGCAGTCCTGACAGCAGATAGGTAGTGACTCTGCAGTCCTGACAGCAGATAGGTAGAGACTCTGCAGTCCTGACAGCAGATAGGTAGTGACTCTGCAGTCCTGACAGCAGATAGGTAGAGACTCAGTGTAGTTATCTTATATCTACATATGATGATGGCTCTCTGGGATACAAACAGTACAGAAGATGGCGGCAACAACGTCTGAGACATTTTCAAAAATGGACATTGTGATGCCTTGGGTTTGGTTAGCTGAGCATTTCATAAAGATTACAGTTATTCATTAGCCTACATTTACTGTATCTCAAAGTAGGAACCCAAGCCCCTCTAGGGTATTGCTCCATATTTTTCTTCCTCCACACTTGACAGCCACCATTCAAATCCCCCCTCTCTCTCTCCCAATCACACAGTTGCCAAGGAAACGGCACCAGTTGCCAACAGTCGTTTCCCGGCGATGAGATTGGTTGAATCATCAACCGACGACGATGGAAATTCCAGGAGGTTAGAGAGAGCGTCTTATGCCAAATAATAATAATAATAATAATAATTGTTTATTTGTATAGCGCTTTTCCTGCAAGCGTTGCAGCTCAAAGTGCTGCAATAATTATATAATCATAATTTAATTATTTAGTCATTTAAAGGCAATATTATCTTGACTTGAACATATGTGCTGAGGTTGCATCCCTAATGTAAACTGGCAGTGCATTTCACAATCTGGGTGCATCAAATGAGAATGCAGCCTCACCAAATCTCTTCTTTTGTACATGTGGTACACAGAGAAAACCAGCGTCAGAAGACCTGAGAGCTCTATTGGGCTGATATGCTAGCAGAAGACCTGAGAGCTCTATTGGGCTGATATGCTAGCAGAAGACCTGAGAGCTCTATTGGGCTGATATGCTAGCAGAAGACCTGAGAGCTCTATTGGGCTGATATGCTAGCAGAAGACCTGAGAAGGTGTCAAACAGTTAACACACACACACACAGTTCTCAACGACGATTACCCAGAAGCATCTTTGCTCCCCCCCCCCCCCCCGCCTCCCTTAACCCCAAACCCCGCCATTAACCAATTATCCTGACTGACCTGAAACACAGCAATTAGCAATTTGTGCGACGCGCAAAAGATAACTCAAATAAGGAGGATAGAAATTACACTAAGCCGTGTAATTTAGCGGTTTATGTTTATTTATTTTTCTGAGGGAGCCGGGGGTATAGGCCTGTGCTGGCCTCGTCATACCGTTCCTCCTGAGAGAGAGGGAGGGAGGGAGAGAGAGAGGGAGAGAGAGGGAGAGAGATAGGGAGGGAGAGAGAGAGGGAGAGAGGGAGGGAGAGAGAGAGGGAGAGAGAGAGGGAGAGAGAGAGGGAGGGAGGGAGAGAGAGGGAGGGAGAGAGGGAGGGAGAGAGGGAGAGAGAGAGGGAGAGAGAGAGGGAGAGAGGGAGGGAGAGAGGGAGGGAGAGAGAGAGGGAGAGAGGGAGGGAGAGAGAGGGGGAGAGAGGGAGAGACGGAGAGAGGGAGGGAGAGAGAGAGAGAGGGAGGGAGAGAGAGAGGGAGAGAGAGAGGGAGAGAGGGAGGGAGAGAGAGAGAGAGGGAGAGAGGGAGAGAGAGAGGGAGCCACCTTCCCTACCCCTAACCATCTCC
>NC_137676.1:139153-154153 GCF_963989245.1 Nansenia antarctica
TGTGTGAATGGGTGAATGAGAGGCCGTTGTAAAGCGCTTTGGAGCAGCAAAAAAGGCGCTATATAAGTGCAGTCTGTTTACCATTCAGTGTTTGTCTATGACTTTGACTCCTCCTTCCAGAGGGAGTGTTTGTTAGTCTCGTCTTTGTTTTTAATCACTTTGTTTTAATTGTTCACTCTTCGCTACCTGACTAGCTGTCTGATGTACTTACTTATCTAATGTACTTCACACTGTTCATTAATACTTATCCACTCTCTCCTTTTTTGTAGAGAGTAGTTTTAGTTTTCTAGTTTTCAGTTAAAGTGTTTTGTAGAGAGTAGTTTTAGTTTTCAGTTAAAGTGTTTCACGGAAACCAGTTCACTTCACCCGTACACAATGAATCTGGTTTATTTATATTCTCCTGTCGCCTCTGGTTCTTGTCCTCCTGGTTTGTCATCTTGTTACTCCCCATGGGAGCGTGTCGACGTTCCCTCAGCCTGATGTTCCCTCAGCTTGACGTTCCCTCAGCCTGATGTTCCCTCAGCCCGATGTTCCCTCAGCCCGACGTTCCCTCAGCCCGACGTTCCCTCAGCCCGACGTTCCCTCAGCCCGACGTTCCCTCAGCCCGACGTTCCCTCAGCACGATGTTCCCTCAGCACGATGTTCCCACATTTCTAAGTAATCTAACTAACCCTAACACTGACACTAATACTGACCCTAACCCTAACCCTAGCTCTAATACTGACCCTAACCCTGACCCTAGCTCTAGCACTGACCCTAACCCTGACCCTAGCTCTAACACTGACCCTAACCCTGACCCTAGCTCTAACACTGACCCTAACCCTGACCCTAGCTCTAACACTGACCCTAACCCTGACCCTAGCTCTAACACTGACCCTAACCCTGACCCTAGCTCTAACACTGACCCTAACCCAGGGTTCGACAGTGCGACTGTTTTGGTCGCATTTGCGAGTGAATATATTTCTGTGCGACTTGGAAATACATTCAATCGCACCAGTGTGACAAAAAAAAAAAAGTTTTTTTTTTTTTTTTTTTTCTAACACCAGGGGAGCCACCCCTCCTAAATTTCGTTGTTTGGTACCTGTACTATAGCAATGACAATAAAGACCATTCATTCATTCATTCATTCATTCATACTGTGAGAGCCTCTGTGTCCCTGAGTAAGAGATCATGGGGATCATGTCCCTCATTGAAGAAGACTCCTCAATGTCGGTTTAATATATTTATTCAGACAAAGATGTCAACACCCTGTGTGTGGGAATACAGCGTATGAGTAAATACAATTACCAAAACAAGACATACATAACAAGATATAAACAAACATGAACGATTACTGTTAACCACAATCTGATAATAAGATACATATAACTAATAACAGACTTACGTATAACAGGCAAACACGTCCTAAAGAGAGAGGAGAAACAGCGTGTATCCTCGGACCACCTGGCATCCACAATGGCCGCCACAACTTCTCCTAACTCTAACCTCTTAACAGAGAGTACTAAACACATAAACCAATACTATCGCCCCCTAGCGGTCGGGAGTACACTCCACCCTGCACTCATGATCACAAGTGACCATAGGAGATAAATCACTGAACTTGTCAACATATTAACTTCGGGACCTGCAGCCAAAGACAATCACAGAAGCCAGGTAGGCTTACCTGTGTATGCTGCATATTAATGGCTGCTATACGGTTTGCATATTCACTGCTGTTTGGCTGATTGATTACTGAGTTGGTTTTGGAGTGCTGGCATTAACCTGGTTGGGCAGACTCGGAGCTGTGTTGTCTAGATGCTGTCAAATAAGGAATCTCCGCTTTGTCTCTTTGATTGATTGATTGAGTTTATTCATGGTTCGACAGTAAGCAGTAATCCAAGGGATGACATGTGAAAGTGTGAACACCTTCCAACATGGTCCTTTGATATTAACATACAAAGTCTATCTCCGTTTAGAATGATAAGGTTCTATCTCCGTTTAGAATGATAAGGTTCTATCTCCGTTTAGAATGATAAGGTTCTATCTCCGTTTAGAATGAGAAGGTTCTATCTCCGTTTAGAATGATAAGGTTCTATCTCCGTTTAGAATGAGAAGGTTCTATCTCCGTTTAGAATGATAAGGTTCTATCTCCGTTTAGAATGATAAGGTTCTATCTCCGTTTAGAATGAGAAGGTTCTATCTCCGTTTAGAATGATAAGGTTCTATCTCCGTTTAGAATGATAAGGTTCTATCTCCGTTTAGAATGAGAAGGTTCTATCTCCGTTTAGAATGAGAAGGTTCTATCTCCGTTTAGAATGATAAGGTTCTGTTTAGAATGATAAATCTCCGTTTAGAATGAGAAGGTTCTATCTCCGTTTAGAATGATAAGGTTCTATCTCCGTTTAGAATGAGAAGGTTCTATCTCCGTTTAGAATGAGAAGGTTCTATCTCCGTTTAGAATGATAAGGTTCTATCTCCGTTTAGAATGATAAGGTTCTATCTCCGTTTAGAATGAGAAGGTTCTATCTCCGTTTAGAATTATAAGGTTCTATCTCCGTTTAGAATGATAAGGTTCTATCTCCGTTTAGAATGATAAGGTTCTATCTCCGTTTAGAATGAGAAGGTTCTATCTCCGTTTAGAATGAGAAGGTTCTATCTCCGTTTAGAATGATAAGGTTCTATCTCCGTTTAGAATGATAAGGTTCTATCTCCGTTTAGAATGATAAGGTTCTATCTCCGTTTAGAATGATAAGGTTCTATCTCCGTTTAGAATGAGAAGGTTCTATCTCCGTTTAGAATGATAAGGTTCTATCTCCGTTTAGAATGAGAAGGTTCTATCTCCGTTTAGAATGATAAGGTTCTATCTCCGTTTAGAATGATAAGGTTCTATCTCCGTTTAGAATGAGAAGGTTCTATCTCCGTTTAGAATGATAAGGTTCTATCTCCGTTTAGAATGATAAGGTTCTATCTCCGTTTAGAATGAGAAGGTTCTATCTCCGTTTAGAATGAGAAGGTTCTATCTCCGTTTAGAATGATAAGGTTCTGTTTAGAATGATAAATCTCCGTTTAGAATGAGAAGGTTCTATCTCCGTTTAGAATGATAAGGTTCTATCTCCGTTTAGAATGAGAAGGTTCTATCTCCGTTTAGAATGAGAAGGTTCTATCTCCGTTTAGAATGATAAGGTTCTATCTCCGTTTAGAATGATAAGGTTCTATCTCCGTTTAGAATGAGAAGGTTCTATCTCCGTTTAGAATTATAAGGTTCTATCTCCGTTTAGAATGATAAGGTTCTATCTCCGTTTAGAATGATAAGGTTCTATCTCCGTTTAGAATGAGAAGGTTCTATCTCCGTTTAGAATGAGAAGGTTCTATCTCCGTTTAGAATGATAAGGTTCTATCTCCGTTTAGAATGATAAGGTTCTATCTCCGTTTAGAATGATAAGGTTCTATCTCCGTTTAGAATGAGAAGGTTCTATCTCCGCTTAGGGCAGTTCAGAGATATTGAGCGTCAAAGTTTTTACATTCCATATGTTCTGTGAGATGGAACCTTTGTATTTTATGAATTACTAACTCAAAAATGTAAACATTTAAAAATAACACCACACAGGCATTAATAAACACCTACAGCAGGGGTCGGCAATAGGCGGCCCGTGGGCCATTGCTGGCCCGTCACCAATAATATTTGGCCCAGCAGATTATTTTGAGAATTAACTTTTTATTTTTTTTTATTTTTATTTTTTTTATAAATAATAATATCGGTCCGACAGTCCCACATATAGCGCCTATAATGTCCGAATAGAGAATCGAACTCCACCTGAATAATGCTTATTGTACTTTTATCCATGTTGAGAGTGAATGACACAGGGACAGACAATCAGGCAGCAAGGTGCACCGAAGCGCACTGACGCTGAACCCCTCAGAGTGAATCATAAGCAGGTGGACAACGGGTCACGGTGCTGAAATAGCCGACATACCGTGTGTGGTTTGAACAAAATAACACGAGCTCAGTAAGCCATTCAAACGTAATGTTTACGTATATGTGACTGCAACACACATATGAACAGTAACAACGCAAATTCTGTTTAATTTTCTGAAAAACATTGAAAACAAAATCGGCGCAAACAAAAAGCATCTCCCATCGGTCAGTATTTGCTTGATATCTGGTGATATTGACGGCACTTTAATCCACAGGCAGTTCTCAAGGTTTTTATGCATCCATCGATTCCTCTCGTGCGTCTTTATCGCATTCATTGACGAAAAGGACGACTCGCATGTATAGAAAGGGAACATTGTGAGCACGGAAAATGTCTCTCACAACGGCTTTGCATTGATGAAACCAGGTAGGATGAACGTATAGTTCACTGTCCATTCCTCTTTAAATGCCCTGTTTCCACCGTCAACTTTCCTCTTTAGACCTTTGGAGAGTGACATTATGTTTCTCTTGCTAGCAGGTTAAATGTTTGGCTAACTTCACCCGGCACGCAAACAACCAATCCAATAATAATAATGTGACCTTGTCTGGGAGGAGGGGGGAATAATTATCAGAATGAAACTATGTTACCTAATTATTAGAATGAGTTAGGCTACGCTACATCGTCAGTCCACACATTTATTATTCAAAAATATGGAAAAGTGTGAAACTACGTTTCAACGTTGTTGAGAATCACAACACAAACTCGCTAGTCAAGCCAAAATACTGCAACATAATGGATTGGACAGCTACCTAGTTAACTAGAACACTACTTTACATTGTTAGCAGGTTCACAAAACAAGCTGTGTTAGTTGACAAGCGATGTGTACAGTCGAAAGAAAAGTCAAAGCATTAGAACGTGTCACATTTTTAAACAATCAATTACTTAAATTAGCCTTTGATTATGTTCGGGCCCGCCATCTAGTGGCTCAAAAAAAAAATGGCCCGAGGCCAAACCTAATTGCCGACCCCTGACCTACAGTGTCAAGAGCCGGTTATGATAATTCTGATATGTTATGATTATGATAATTTGTTGTCGTCATACGAAAATTGCGCAATTTTCATTGTGCTACTGAAATTCTTGGTGTGCTACTAAATTTTTTGACATGGTAGCACAGTGCTACCTGGGGAAAAGGTAAGCGTCAAACCCTGCCCTAACCCTAACCCTGAGCCTAGATCTAACACTGACCCTAACCCTAACCCTATCCCTAGCCCACCTATGAAGTATTAGAAATGTGGGACCATTGGGCTGTGGGAACATAGGGCTGACACCCCCCTCCCCATATCCCCTAGATCCTATGGGGGTTGTAAGAGAGGTGTACCGACATTCAAATATGCATATTATATTCAACTTTGTCAAATATGCATATTTTCAATCTTTTCAGATTTCATTTGAAAGCTTCCTTCCCAACTGTCCTTTCAGAGTACCGTATGTAAAAAAAAAAAATTTAAAAAAAGAAAAGAAAATGCTTCCTGGTTCCCCAAGACACATCTCTCAAACACGACAACGGGCTGCTTCTGAATGAGCCGATGCTATCTTGACGAACACATTCAGACGGTATTCAAATGACCCCCCAGTCCCCCCCCGTCCCCCCGTCCCACCCCCCACCCTCCCCTCCCTCTCTCATGTCTCTGGGTGCGGGTCTTGTATTCCTCAGTCATGCCTCGCAGACCCGGGCCTGATTAAACTCCACTCCGGTGCCCCTGTCGTAATTACACACACAGGACCTCAATTTGTGTTTATTACCGCCGCGGTATTTCAAAACCAGTCATTAGAGCAAATTGAAATCGGTCGCGCAAAGGAAAAGGGGGTTTGGAGGGCAGCCATTTTGTGTCAGCGTCCCTGATCTTGCTGCCTCCTGCCTCTGTCTTGGCTCCGGTAGAAGTGGACGTCGGTCAGAAGTCCTTCGACTGACCAATCAGAGAGCAGCAGAGCTGGACACAGTTCCATCTGTGGTGTGTCACACTCGACTCGCTTCTCCTGAGGAGAAAAGCACTGGGCTGGATCCAATTCAAGGCTCACACACACACACACACACACATACCTACACACACACACACACACCTACACACACACACACACACACACACTCACACACACACACACACATACCTACACACACACACATACACACACACATACACACACCTACACACATACCTACACACACACACACACACACACACACATACCTACACACACCTACACACATACACACACACACCTACACACATACACACATACCTACACACATACACACACACATACCTACACACATACACCTACACACAGACACACATACCTACACACATACACAGACACACACATACCTACACACATACACCTACACACAGACACACATACACACACACACACACACACACACACATACCTACACACACACAACACAGGGCGGAGAAAAGCACTGGTCTGGATCCAATTCAAGGCTCACTCCACAGCAGTTTCACACACACATACACACACACACACACACACACACACAAAAACCACAAACACATACACACACACACCACAGCTGAGTTTCACACACACACACACACACACAAAAAAACACAAACACATACACACACACCACAGCTGAGTTTCACACACACACACACACACACACACACACACACATACCATCACACACACACACACACCCCTATTATTAATCTTGTGTTACTATCTTGCAGACCACACACATACTGTACATCTGGTTCTCATTTTAACAGATTATACCACCGATGATCCTTCTCATAGATGGCTCTGACTTAAGGACGGGAGGCTATCTGGCTACAGGGACAGAAACATGTGTTTTCTCAACGAGCCTCGACCAGAAACTTCTGTCACCACGGGATATATACAGTAGGGTTAGCTTGTTGCGTAACATTTACATTACATTTTTGGCATTTAAATGGTAATGGACCGCACTTATATAGTGCCTTGATCCAAAGCGTTTTACAACGGCCTCTCATTCACACATTCACACACCAATGGCAGCAAGCTACCATGCAAGGCATCGCCCCGTTCACTGGGAGCAATTTTGGGGTTCAGTGTCTTGCCCAAGGATACCTCGACATGTGGCCAGCCGGGGCTCGAACCGCCGATCTGCCGACCTTGCGATCGTTAGACGGCGGCTCTACCTCCTGAGCCACAGCCTCTACCTCCTGAGACACAGCCTCTACCTCCTGAGACACAGCCTCTACCTCCTGAGCCTTTATCCAAAGCGACTTACAACAAATACATGTGTCTCAAGTAAGGGAATCATCTCATCACCGGCGGTCATATGCTAAAGGGTGGATGAAGATGAAGAGGGGATGAAGAGGGGATGAAGAGGTGTTAGGAGGGACAGTTAAGATGTAGCCTGAAGAGATGGAGGTCTTCAGGAGGGACAGTTAAGATGTAGCCTGAAGAGATGGAGGTCTTCAGGTGGGACAGTTAAGATGTAGCCTAAAGAGATGGAGGTCTTCAGGAGGGACAGTTAAGGTGTAGCCTGAAGAGATGGAGGTCTTCAGGAGGGACAGTTAAGGTGTAGCCTGAAGAGATGGAGGTCTTCAGGAGGGACAGTTAAGGTGTAGCCTGAAGAGATGGAGGTCTTCAGGAGGGACAGTTAAGGTGTAGCCTAAAGAGATGGAGGTCTTCAGGAGGGACAGTTAAGATGTAGCCTGAAGAGATGGAGGTCTTCAATCTACGGTGGAAGATAGGTAGAGACTCTGCAGTCCTGACAGCAGATAGGTAGAGACTCTGCAGTCCTGACAGCAGATAGGTAGTGACTCTGCAGTCCTGACAGCAGATAGGTAGAGACTCTGCAGTCCTGATAGCAGATAGGTAGTGACTCTGCAGTCCTGACAGCAGATAGGTAGTGACTCTGCAGTCCTGACAGTAGATAGGTAGAGACTCTGCAGTCCTGACAGCAGATAGGTAGAGACTCTGCAGTCCTGACAGCAGATAGGTAGTGACTCTGCAGTCCTGACAGCAGATAGGTAGTGACTCTGCAGTCCTGACAGCAGATAGGTAGAGACTCTGCAGTCCTGACAGCAGATAGGTAGAGACTCTGCAGTCCTGACAGTAGATAGGTAGAGACTCTGCAGTCCTGACAGCAGATAGGTAGTGACTCTGCAGTCCTGACAGCAGATAGGTAGTGACTCTGCAGTCCTGACAGCAGATAGGTAGAGACTCTGCAGTCCTGACAGCAGATAGGTAGAGACTCTGCAGTCCTGATAGCAGATAGGTAGAGACTCTGCAGTCCTGACAGCAGATAGGTAGTGACTCTGCAGTCCTGACAGCAGATAGGTAGAGACTCTGCAGTCCTGATAGCAGATAGGTAGTGACTCTGCAGTCCTGACAGCAGATAGGTAGTGACTCTGCAGTCCTGACAGTAGATAGGTAGAGACTCTGCAGTCCTGACAGCAGATAGGTAGAGACTCTGCAGTCCTGACAGCAGATAGGTAGTGACTCTGCAGTCCTGACAGCAGATAGGTAGTGACTCTGCAGTCCTGACAGCAGATAGGTAAAAACTCTGCAGTCCTGACAGCAGATAGGTAGAGACTCTGCAGTCCTGACAGTAGATAGGTAGAGACTCTGCAGTCCTGACAGCAGATAGGTAGTGACTCTGCAGTCCTGACAGCAGATAGGTAGTGACTCTGCAGTCCTGACAGCAGATAGGTAGAGACTCTGCAGTCCTGACAGCAGATATGTAGAGACTCTGCAGTCCTGACAGCAGATAGGTAGAGACTCTGCAGTCCTGACAGTAGATAGGTAGAGACTCTGCAGTCCTGACAGCAGATAGGTAGAGACTCTGCAGTCCTGACAGCAGATAGGTAGTGACTCTGCAGTCCTGACAGCAGATAGGTAGTGACTCTGCAGTCCTGACAGCAGATAGGTAGAGACTCTGCAGTCCTGACAGCAGATAGGTAGAGACTCTGCAGTCCTGACAGTAGATAGGTAGAGACTCTGCAGTCCTGACAGCAGATAGGTAGTGACTCTGCAGTCCTGACAGCAGATAGGTAGTGACTCTGCAGTCCTGACAGCAGATAGGTAGAGACTCTGCAGTCCTTACAGCAGATAGGTAGAGACTCTGCAGTCCTGACAGCAGATAGGTAGTGACTCTGCAGTCCTGACAGCAGATAGGTAGAGACTCTGCAGTCCTGACAGCAGATAGGTAGTGACTCTGCAGTCCTGACAGCAGATAGGTAGTGACTCTGCAGTCCTGACAGCAGATAGGTAGAGACTCTGCAGTCCTGACAGCAGATAGGTAGAGACTCTGCAGTTCTGACAGTAGATAGGTAGAGACTCTGCAGTCCTGACAGCAGATAGGTAGAGACTCTGCAGTCCTGACAGCAGATAGGTAGTGACTGCAGTCCTGACAGCAGATAGGTAGTGACTCTGCAGTCCTGACAGCAGATAGGTAGAGACTCTGCAGTCCTGACAGCAGATAGGTAGAGACTCTGCAGTCCTGACAGCAGATAGGTAGAGACTCTGCAGTCCTGACAGCAGATAGGTAGTGACTCTGCAGTCCTGACAGCAGATAGGTAGAGACTACAGTCCTGACAGCAGATAGGTAGAGACTCTGCAGTCCTGACAGCAGATAGGTAGAGACTCTGCAGTCCTGACAGCAGATAGGTAGAGACTCTGCAGTCCTGACAGCAGTGGGAAGCTCCTCCTACCAGCGGGGGGCGCCAGCACAGTGAAAAGCTGCGACTGCTGCCTCCACGTAGAGGCGGGGGGGGAGGCCAGCTGAGGTAGGAAGAGTGGAGTGATCGGGCCGGAGGTTTGGGGGCTGACCATTGCTTGCAAATAGGGAGGGGCTGTTCCCTTTGCCCCCCGGTAGGCGAGCACCAGGGACTTGAATCTGATCTAAGCTGCTACGGGGAGCATGTGGAAGGGTGTGAAGGGTGTGAAGGAGGGGGGTGACATGGGAGAATTTGGGGAGATTTTGGGGAGACACCAGACGGGCGGCAGCATTCTGGAGGGGTGTCTGGAGCAAGAGTTGTGGTGCTTCTCTGGTGAGGAATGCCTCCCATCACAGACCTCCAAAGCTCCAGATCATTAAAAAGAGCACACAAGATTGTGGCTGACCCCTCACATCCAGCTCACAGCGTGTTTGAATGACTCCCTTCTGGACAGCGGTTTTGATTGATTGATTGAAAACTTTATTAGAAGATTTGCAGAAGTAGGTACATGAAAGTACATATTACATACAAGGTCAACTAACAGGATAAAAACCCAAGAAAGCCACTGGCTTATTTCAATTGGGGTCCTTGATTCTCAATTCATCGTTACATGTAAGACAGACAAAAAAGCTAGTACTATCTACAAGATAATACAGACAAATAACTATTACTATCTACAAGATAAACACACATCCATCATGGGAAGAACAATACAACAAAACATAAGGTATGTACAGCGGGTAGGACAGGTGGGGACATACACCACAGGTGGGGGCGGGGGACAAAACACAAAGTATGTACAGTGGGTAGTTCGGGTCTTTTAATCTGATTTTTGATTTAGAGGGTCCAGTTACGGATTGCAGCCTCCTGTAAATGTTTTTTGAGAGTGGTTTTGAAGGTGGGCAGTGTTTTGCACTCCTTTAAGATTATAGGAAGGGCGTTCCACATTTTTACTGCATAGTTTGCAAACGAGTTTAACCCCTTGTTTGTGGTGCAACGCGGTTGAACGTGGTTCGTGGAGCTTCCTCTGGTGTTGTATGTGTGGACGTTGTTCACTTTTTGGAAGTATGTTGACAGGTACTTGGGTGTCTTTGTGGTGTAGCGTATCTTGAAGACCAGGCCCAGTGCAAGCTGCTGCACTCTGTCAACTACTCGTAGCCAATCAAGGCTCAAAAAATGAGCAGCGGTTAGATGTGTCCTAGGGTTGAGGCCTAGCAGAAGCCTAACCAGTTTATTTTGGGCTGTCTGGAGTCTTGTTTTATGGGCCTTTGTGGTTCTATAGTACCATGATGTTACGGCATAGTCGAAGTGACATTGAATGAGAGCTCCTGATAGGGTCCTCAGTGTGTTTTTACTGACAAGTGAGGATATCCTGTACAAGAATCTAGTTCTATGGTTAACTTTTTTGATTACTTTTGCTGCCATTTTATCTCCGGAAAGATTTGCCTCTAAGATGGAGCCCAGGTATGTAATATCCTCTTTTCTTGTGATATTAATGAGTCCGTACTCATTAATGAGTACGGTACAGGGCCACCAGGTCAAAAACATCACAACACTTGAACAGTTTCTTCCCCAAAGCCACAGCCCTCCTCAATAACTCCTGATCATTGCACCTTGACCTTCTTGCACTAAGTTGTCCAGACTATGTATTCACTCATATTGGTACTGTATATACTGTGTGTCTTGAGTATTGTTGTGTTGTTGTGTTGTTGTTGTTTGTATTGTAGCTTGTTCAGCATGGAGAATACCAAGCCATGTTCCTACTGCACCGCACATGGAGAATACCAAGTCATGTTCCTAGTGCACCGCACATGGCGAATGAAGTTGAATTGAATTGAATTGAATGGAGGTATGTTGCAGAGGAAGAATCTACAGGGGCGTGCTGTCGCTGTGATGTTCCTCGCACAGGATAAGTGGTTGTCACTGATCACCCCAAGGTTCTCGGCTGTCTGGCAGGAGGTCACCATAGAGACCTCAACTGCCATGGAGAGGGCAGGCTTTCCCAGGGAGGAAGAGCAGCTCAGTCTTGTTAAGGTTGACCTTGAGGTGGTGGGCTGACAGCCAAGCAGAAATGTCTGCAAGGCACACAGAGACACGTGCTGCCACCTGTGAGTCAGAGGGGGGGGGAGACAGGAAGAGTTGAGTGTCGTCTGCGTAGCTGTGGTAGGAGAAACCATGTTAGGAAATTACCCAGCCAAGAGATCTGGTATAGAGGGAGAACAGTAAGGGCCCTAGGACAGAGCCCTGAGGGACCCCAGTGGTATAGAGGGAGAACAGTAAAGGCCCTAGGACAGAGCCCTAGGGGACCCCAGTGGTATAGAGGGAGAACAGTAAGGGCCCTAGGGGACCCCAGTGGTATAGAGGGAGAACAGTAAGGGCCCTAGGACAGAGCCCTGGGGGACCCCAGTGGTATAGAGGGAGAACAGTAAGGGCCCTAGGACAGAGCCTTGGGGGACCCCAGTGGTATAGAGAGAGAACAGTAAGGGCCCTAGGACAGAGCCCTGGGGGACCCCAGTGGTATAGAGGGAGAACAGTAAGGGCCCTAGGACAGAGCCCTGGGGGACCCCAGTGGTATAGAGGGAGAACAGTAAGGGCCCTAGGACAGAGCCTTGGGGGACCCCAGTGGTATAGAGAGAGAACAGTAAGGGCCCTAGGACAGAGCCCTGGGGGACCCCAGTGGTATAGAGGGAGAACAGTAAGGGCCCTAGGACAGAGCCCTGGGGGACCCCAGTGGTATAGAGGGAGAACAGTAAAGGCCCTAGGACAGAGCCCTAGGGGACCCCAGTGGTATAGAGGGAGAACAGTAAAGGCCCTAGGGGACCCCAGTGGTATAGAGGGAGAACAGTAAGGGCCCTAGGACAGAGCCCTGGGGGACCCCAGTGGTATAGAGGGAGAACAGTAAGGGCCCTAGGACAGAGCCTTGGGGGACCCCAGTGGTATAGAGAGAGAACAGTAAGGGCCCTAGGACAGAGCCCTGGGGGACCCCAGTGGTATAGAGGGAGAACAGTAAGGGCCCTAGGACAGAGCCCTGGGGGACCCCAGTGGTATAGAGGGAGAACAGTAAAGGCCCTAGGGGACCCCAGTGGTATAGAGGGAGAACAGTAAGGGCCCTAGGACAGAGCCCTGGGGGACCCCAGTGGTATAGAGGGAGAACAGTAAGGGCCCTAGGACAGAGCCCTGAGGGACCCCAGTGGTATAGAGGGAGAACAGTAAAGGCCCTAGGACAGAGCCCTAGGGGACCCCAGTGGTATAGAGGGAGAACAGTAAGGGCCCTAGGACAGAGCCCTGGGGGACCCCAGTGGTATAGAGGGAGAACAGTAAGGGCCCTAGGACAGAGCCCTGGGGGACCCCAGTGGTATAGAGGGAGAACAGTAAGGGCCCTAGGACAGAGCCCTGGGGGACCCCAGTGGTATAGAGGGAGAACAGTAAGGGCCCTAGGACAGAGCCTTGGGGGACCCCAGGGGTATAGAGAGAGAACAGTAAGGGCCCTAGGACAGAGCCCTGGGGGACCCCAGTGGTATAGAGGGAGAACAGTAAGGGCCCTAGGACAGAGCCCTGGGGGACCCCAGTGGTATAGAGGGAGAACAGTAGGGACCCTAGGACAGAGCCCTGGGGGACCCCAGTGGTTTAGAGGGAGAACAGTAAAGGCCCTAGGACAGAGCCCTAGGGGACCCCAGTGGTATAGAGGGAGAACAGTAGAGGCCCTAGGACAGAGCCCTGAGGGACCCCAGTGGTATAGAGGGAGAACAGTAAAGGCCCTAGGACAGAGCCCTAGGGGACCCCAGTGGTATAGAGGGAGAACAGTAGAGGCCCTAGGACAGAGCCCTGAGGGACCCCAGTGGTATAGAGGGAGAACAGTAAAGGCCCTAGGGGACCCCAGTGGTATAGAGGGAGAACAGTAAGGGCCCTAGGACAGAGCCCTGGGGGACCCCAGTGGTATAGAGGGAGAACAGTAAGGGCCCTAGGACAGAGCCTTGGGGGACCCCAGTGGTATAGAGAGAGAACAGTAAGGGCCCTAGGACAGAGCCCTGGGGGACCCCAGTGGTATAGAGGGAGAACAGTAAGGGCCCTAGGACAGAGCCCTGGGGGACCCCAGTGGTATAGAGGGAGAACAGTAAAGGCCCTAGGACAGAGCCCTAGGGGACCCCAGTGGTATAGAGGGAGAACAGTAAAGGCCCTAGGGGACCCCAGTGGTATAGAGGGAGAACAGTAAGGGCCCTAGGACAGAGCCCTGGGGGACCCCAGTGGTATAGAGGGAGAACAGTAAGGGCCCTAGGACAGAGCCTTGGGGGACCCCAGTGGTATAGAGAGAGAACAGTAAGGGCCCTAGGACAGAGCCCTGGGGGACCCCAGTGGTATAGAGGGAGAACAGTAAGGGCCCTAGGACAGAGCCCTGGGGGACCCCAGTGGTATAGAGGGAGAACAGTAGGGACCCTAGGACAGAGCCCTGGGGGACCCCAGTGGTTTAGAGGGAGAACAGTAAGGGCCCTAGGACAGAGCCCTGAGGGACCCCAGTGGTATAGAGGGAGAACAGTAAAGGCCCTAGGACAGAGCCCTGGGGGACCCCAGTGGTATAGAGGGAGAACAGTAGAGGCCCTAGGACAGAGCCCTGGGGGACCCCAGTGGTATAGAGGGAGAACAGTAAGGGCCCTAGGACAGAGCCCTGGGGGACCCCAGTGGTATAGAGGGAGAACAGTAAGGGCCCTAGGACAGAGCCCTGGGGGACCCCAGTGGTATAGAGGGAGAACAGTAAGGGCCCTAGGACAGAGCCCTGGGGGACCCCAGTGGTATAGAGGGAGAACAGTAAGGGCCCTAGGACAGAGCCCTGGGGGACCCCAGTGGTATAGAGGGAGAACAGTAAGGGCCCTAGGACAGAGCCCTGGGGGACCCCAGTGGTATAGAGGGAGAACAGTAAGGGCCCTAGGACAGAGCCCTGGGGGACCCCAGTGGTATAGAGGGAGAACAGTAGGGGCCCTAGGACAGAGCCCTGGGGGACCCCAGTGGTATAGAGGGAGAACAGTAGAGGCCCTAGGACAGAGCCCTGGGGGACCCCAGTGGTATAGAGGGAGAACAGTAAGGGCCCTAGGACAGAGCCCTGAGGGACCCCAGTGGTATAGAGGGAGAACAGTAGAGGCCCTAGGACAGAGCCCTGAGGGACCCCAGTGGTATAGAGGGAGAACAGTAGGGGCCCTAGGACAGAGCCCTGGGGGACCCCAGTGGTTTAGAGGGAGAACAGTAAAGGCCCTAGGACAGAGCCCTAGGGGACCCCAGTGGTATAGAGGGAGAACAGTAGAGGCCCTAGGACAGAGCCCTGAGGGACCCCAGTGGTATAGAGGGAGAACAGTAAAGGCCCTAGGACAGAGCCCTAGGGGACC
>NC_137676.1:171653-181653 GCF_963989245.1 Nansenia antarctica
TCCCCCTCTTCTCTTCTCTTCTCTCATCCCCCTCTTAAGAACTCGCCTGTCAGGTCCAGTTCAAAGGTCAGTTTAGTCATTTCCAACCTCGACGAGTTCTAACAAGGGTTGTTTGCTGGTTGGTGTTCTTAGAATGTAGTTTAGATATTCGTGTTCCAGACACATGTTTGTGGGAGGTACATATTCCCTCCATTCCTGGGAGATTGTGTTGCATTTAAACGGACCATTTCTACTGTGGAGTGGAGGCTGTGAAGACTAGTCAAGGTGAGGACATTTCTATGTTTCTAAAACAAACATTACATTGCTGTCTTAATGAAACAGGACCAGAGAGGGATACATACACACAATCTATTTGTGTGTTTGAGAGAAAGAAACATGATGTGAAATAGACGGTGGCATGATATGAATCGTAATTATTTTACTTTTTTTTTTTACGCAGGAAAAATGGCAACGTCCAGAGTTCGTGGTAAGTCTTCATGTTACTGTCTCAGATGTGATTGGCTGATTCTCTTGTGTGACTATAAATCACATGACCACACACCTTCAACAGAGCACACTGACTGCTGGGTAGATGTGGCCGTGGGTTGATATTTCTGTTAGCTTTGTGTCATTGGTTCAGTACTGAAGAGACGACAGGCTTGTTGTTGAGATTGTGTCTGTGAGAAACAGCTGGAGTGCTTTAGTGTGAGCTCTGCTACTGAGGATCACCTTTAACCTCCTCCAGCATTATACATCAACTCTCTACACAAACAACATCACCCTTCATGATGTCATCTATATAATAATAATAATAATAATAATAATAATAATAAATAATTAAGCTTAAAGTGCTCCAATCTTTATATAAAATTATATTATATAGAAAATGACCCCACCCATGGCTGTTCTAGTGTTAATGACCCCACCCATGTCTGCTCTAGTGTTAATGACCCCACCTATGGCTGTTCTAGTGTTAAATACCCCACCCATGGCTGTTCTAGTGTTAATTACCCCACCCATGGCTGTTCTGGTGTTAATGACCCCACCCATGACTGTTCTAGTGTTAATGACCCCACCCATGGCTGTTCTAGTGTTAATGACCCCACCCATGGCTGTTCTAGTGTTAATGACCCCACCCATGGCTGTTCTAGTGTTAATAACCCCACCCATGGCTGTTCTAGTGTTAATTACCCCACCCATGGCTGTTCTAGTGTTAATAACCCCACCCATGGCTGTTCTAGTGTTAATTACCCCACCCATGTCTGCTCTAGTGTTAATGACCCCACCTATGTCTGCTCTAGTGTTAATGACCCCACCCACGGCTGTTCTGGTGTTAATGACCCCACCCATGGCTGTTCTAGTGTTAATGACCCCACCCACGGCTGTTCTAGTGTTAATGACCCCCCACCCATGGCTGTTCTAGTGTTAATGACCCCACCCATGACTGTTCTAGTGTTAATGACCCCACCCACGGCTGTTCTGGTGTTAATGACCCCACCCATGGCTGTTCTAGTGTTAATGACCCCCCACCCATGGCTGTTCTAGTGTTAATGACCCCACCCATGGCTTGTCTAGTGTTAATGACCCCAGTCATGGCTGTTCTAGTGTTAATGACCCCACCCATGGCTGTTCTAGTGTTAATGACCCCACCCACGGCTGTTCTGGTGTTAATTACCCCACCCATGGCTGTTCTAGTGTTAATTACCCCACCCATGGCTGTTCTAGTGTTAATTACCCCACCCATGGCTGTTCTGGTGTTAATGACCCCACCCATGACTGTTCTAGTGTTAATGACCCCACCCAGGGCTGTTCTAGTGTTAATGACCCCACCCATGGCTGTTCTAGTGTTAATGACCCCACCATGGCTGTTCTAGTGTTAATGACCCCACCCATGGCTGTTCTAGTGTTAATGACCCCACCATGGCTGTTCTAGTGTTAATGACCCCACCATTACTGTTCTAGTGTTAATGACCCCACCATGGCTGTTCTAGTGTTAATGACCCCACCCATGGCTGTTCTAGTGTTAATGACCCTCATGGCTGTTCTAAAGTTAATGACCCCACCCATGGCTGTTCTAGTGTTAATGACCCCACCCATGGCTGTTCTAGTGTTAATGACCCCACCCATGGCTGTTCTAGTGTTAATGACCGCATCCATGGCTGTTCCAGTGTTAATGACCCTACCCACGGCTGTTCTAGTGTTAATGACCCCACCCATGGCTGTTCTAGTGTTAATGACCGCACCCATGGCTGTTCGAGTGTTAATGACCCCACCCACAGCTGTTCAAATGTTAATGACCCCACCCATAGCTGTTCTAGTGTTAATGACCCCACCAACGGCTGTTCTAGTGTTAATGACCCCACCCATGGCTGTTCTAGTGTTAATGACCCCACCCATGGCTGTTCTAGTGTTAATGACCCCACCCACGGTTGTTCTAGTGTTTAATGACCCCACCCATGGCTGTTCTAGTGTTAATGACCCCACCCATAGCTCTTCTAGTGTTAATGACCCCACCCATGGCTTGTCTAGTGTTAATGACCCCAGTCATGGCTGTTCTAGTGTTAATGACCCCACCCATGGCTGTTCTAGTGTTAATGACCCCACCCATGGCTGTTCTAGTGTTAATGACCCCACCCATGGCTGTTCTAGTGTTAATGACCCCACCCATGGCTGTTCTAGTGTAAATGACCCCCCCCCATGGTTGTTCTATTGTTAATGACCCCACCCATGGCTGTTCTAGTGTGCTTTTAGTCTGTGTTTGCTGTAGTGTGTGAGTGTGTGAGTGACATACAGTATGTATTTCCATGTCTGAGTGTCCACAGTGTCTCATTGTGTGTGTGTGTGTGTGTGTGTGTGTGTGTGTGTGTGTGTGTGTGTGTGTGTGTGTGTGTGTGCGTGCGTGACCATGAGTGTGACATGGTGGATATAGACTTTAAATGGGGAGAATCCTGCGGTGGCCATAAATGGTACTGCATCTGACTTTTTGACCTGGTGTCATACGAACCAGCTGGATCTGTCGATGTGAACAGACGTGTGTTTGATGTGTAGATGTGAACAGACGTGTGTTTGATGTGTAGATGTGAACAGACGTGTGTTTGATGTGTAGATGTGAACAGACGTGTGTTTGATGTGTAGATGTGAACAGACGTGTGTTTGATGTGTAGATGTGAACAGACGTGTGTTTGATGTGTAGATGTGAACAGACGTGTGTTTGATGTGTAGATGTGAACAGACGTGTCGTTTGTAACTGAACTGGTTCGGCCGTTAAGTCACAAGCATTGTCAATGTCGGCCCAGAACCTCGGGGGTTAATTCAAATCAAATCAAACTTTCTTAGTGCATTTCTCACAAAACAAATTGACACAATGTGCTTCACAGATAACAAGGAAGATAAAACAACAAAATAGAGAAGACAACAAAATAGATAAAACAATCAGTAGAGATACAACAACAATAGAAATAAAACAACAATAGAGATACAACAACAATAGTAGCAGACATTTAAAGGCGGAGATTAATAAATATGTTTTGAGGTCTCGCTTAAATGTTTCCTGAGTTTTGGCCAATCTCAGGCTCTCAGGTAGGGTGTTCCACAGTCTGGGAGCATATATACTGAAGGCTGTCTCTCCATATCTCTGGTCCTGGTCCTCCATAAGCTCCATATCTCTGGTCCTGGCTTCTGGGACCGTCAGGAGTTCAGTGCCAGTGGACCTCAGGGGTCTACCTGGTGTGTATCTCACAAGCATGTCCATGATGTACTTGGGTGCATGGCCGTGGAGTGACTTAAAGATTAATAAAATAATCTGGAAATCTATTCTGAAACTAACTGGGAGCCAGTGCAGTGATCTCAGTACTAGTGTGATGTGTGCTCTCCGTCTGGTCTTTGTAAGCACACGTGCAGCTGCATTTTGAACCATTTGCAGTTGACTAATCACTTGTTTTGGGTAAGCCCGACAGCAGGGCGTTGCAGTATTCTAGTCTGCTAGTAACAAACGCATGCATTAACACTAGAACAGCCTAGAGTAAAGAAAAATGTAATATCTTTGCACTCGATCAAATTTCAGGACCCTCCTTTCATGACTTTTCCTAGATATGTGCCTTCTACCACCCAGTATCCTTACATTTAAAATAAAATCAAGATAAACTAGTATAAAGCTATTTTGCCAGTTTTCTGTGTAGGAGGCAGGCTAATTTACAAGCAGCCAACTAGTGGTCGTTGTGTGTAAGTAGCAGCGTAGCATTGTAAAAGAGGGGGCGAGGCGGCTGTTTTAGTAGGTAAAAAGGGCACGGCTGTTCTAGAGTTCATGTTTCAGTGTCTGCTTGGGAGAGAAAAGATCGTACCATGGTAATGTTTCTTAAACAAGGCTATTAAGCTAAGCTACTAAGTAAACAAAAGGAATGCTATAAGAAAAACCTAAGTCAAAGGAGGAAACAATATTACTCACCGCCCTGTGATATTAACTAATCTAAACTAAACTATACTCTACCTAACAACAAATTAATCCTAAACTAAACTATACTCTACCTAACAACAACTTAATCCTAAACTAGACCCATAACTCCCAAACAAACCCCCCAAAAAACCAAACTACAAAGAACAAAACTAACCCTATGGCTTGAAATAATCAGCAACAGCACTCAGGCAGGGTTGAGGGGGGGAGAGAGTCAACAGCACTCAGTAAGTAAGTAAGTCAGTAAGTAAGTAAGCAAAATGTATTTATACAGCACCTTTCCCAAACCAAGGGTCACAAAGTGCTTTATATACAAGTAGGGTTGGGTACCGTTTGGGTTTTATCCGGTACCGGTACCTAACCGATACTTTAAAAACGGTACCGGTACCAAAACGGTACTTAATTCGGTACTTTTGATTTTTTAAAATGACATATATATATATATATATATAATAATAACACGGTCGACAACATTAAACAGCTTTTCACTTTTTTATTGCTGAGGCACAATATATATTAGTTAAATATACACTCAAATTAAAATAAATGAAAATAAAACTCCTGAGTCTTGGGGACTCCATTAACACTGGAGGCGCCGACGTTTTTTTACCTACTAAAGCGCGACGAGGTGTGGAATCACACGACCACTAATCACAATGGGGGTGTGTGTACTGACCCACAAAAATCGCTGGATGGCGATGTCACGCAAGAAGCGTGAACACGCAACAGAAACACACCGCGGGGGACCATCAACCCTCTCCCCACTGCCCGCAGCGTAGAGCGCATGTCTTAGTTGTTATGCATGTTATATATATATATAATAACGTATGCATGTATGTAACGTAAGTGGAGAGGAGATTGATCTAGGAGATTGATCGAGACTGCGGGAGTTTTCATTACTAACGAATGAAAGTTGATTAGCATTATTAAAAAATAACTGTAATATATATTGCAATGTTGTCCCTTTCACACATAGTTCCAAGTAATTTCCTTGGAATCTGAAGCTGTGTGGACCAGGTATCTGTATTTTCACACAATGACAAACATGTGATGCGTTTTATATTATATTCTTTGAACAACAGAACGGGACAGGCGCCAGAAACTGCCATAATATACCATACATATATCTGCCATATATTGTACCTCCGTTTTATATTGAGAAATATGATGATAAATACATATAGGGCGGAGCTATGATATGTGGTGTGTGGCTAGATATTTTCATGTAGCACTGTGACTGTGCCTATCTGTGGATTATTATTTATAAATAGTGGTCTCCTGAGAGGAGCGACTTGAAGGAGGAGAAAATGGTTACAGAAACACACCGTTGGGACGTTGTGGAGCGGGGGAAACCCGATGTCTTTGTTCATTGATCGGAAACGATCGAGGGCCATCAACCCTCCCCCATCAACATCAAGTGATTGTAACTCAGAAGTTTGTAACTTAGAAACGAGTTGTCCCATACAGTGATTTTGTTTGTGCCTACTTGTTAGAAACAGAGCCTATATGTTTATAACCAAGTGCTTTAGTTGGCGAGCGGACATGCCACATATCATCCCTGTACCTCCATCCCACATGTATTCATCATCATATTTTTCAATATATGTTGTATTGTCTGAACGAACATTTATTTCACCATATTACGTGACTTATGCACCGTAGGTTTTTGTGAACGGGACGATCAGAAAGAGATTAGTTTACCACGAAACAAGGAATGCAAAATCAAAAAAACAACGCATTACATTGGCCGTCCTATTGAGATGATAACTGTTTACAGATTGAACTCATTATCACTATTAGGCTACCGAGTCTCGATCTCAAATGGCATTCAATTGTCAGGATTCATCTTTGATAAACAATGGCCTACTAATCAATCGTTGATGATTACATAATCAAATGTAGCCCGCAGCGCAGAGCGCATGTCTTATTGAGTACACATTTCACGGCAAGAGAATTCCGATTTGTGGCAAACACCCAACAATTGTTCGTTCACTAAACATTATAACATGAACACAGAGAGGATTCAAACAAACAAAATAATTAATACACATCATTTCATTTATAATGTGCAGTAAACAAACAAAATAATGTATACTCTCTGCAATTGGCTAATGGTGCCAAAATCAACTATCCAAATATGAATCTGCGTATATCTATGTACAACCTTGTTGTAGCCTATTATTATCATGGTCGACATGAGAATTGTTGGCTACTTCATATCACAACTGAACATTCATATATATAGCCTATTGCATTATTTGAAAATTGACAGCGCTGTACATAGTGTCATTCAATGCACAAGCACGTAATTTCAAACGATTTTGGTCGACAGCGAAATACATTATCAATATCTTATTATCAATTGTCAATATACTCTCTCCCTTCTTCTCCTTACTTTCCTGTCTGTCTTCACTATATCTGGGACTGCCCCACTCAGAAATATCCGTTCGTTATATCGTTGATTCTGGTGGGGGATGGTTTGAAGGGCTTGTTGGAGGCATCCTTTGTGTGGTGATCGGAAACGATCAGAAAGAGATCATTGAGAATAAGATGACCCTCCCCCATGCATCAACCATCAATTGTCAGGATTCATCTGTGATAAACAATTGCCTACTAATTACATGCCATTGAATATGTTTGCATATGAACACACTTATTCCTACATTATCAATATCTTATTATCAATTGTCAATACTCTCTCCCTTCTTCTCCTTACTTTCCTGTCTGTCTTCACTATATCTGGGACTGCCCCACTCAGAAATATCAGTTCGTTATATGATTACAGGCATAATAATCGCCGACATCATTTTATTTGATGGACACATTTCACGGCAAGAGACAGTTTATTCTCCCAACAATTGTTTGTTCACTGCACAACATGAACACAGTGAGGATTCAAACAAACAAAATAATGAATACACTCTGCAATTGGCTACTACTACAACGTGGTCTACAGTGATATACAAAAAATAAATTATATACAATATTATAAATATCCGTTTGTTATATAATATTCGTTGATGAACTACTTTGCTGTGGTACCTATGTAATACCACACAGCTTGATAGGTACATACTGTGCAGTGTATCATTCATAACTGTACATAGGCTACACATATCATAATATCTTATCACTATTGCATGGAACTTGGGTAAACCCGCTGTGAAAAAAAACCCTCAGCTCCAACAAATCTGAAGGGATTGGGAGACATACTGTACAGTTTATCATTTTCATAACTGTCTGTACATATACATATCTTATGTATCACTATTGCTATATATAGCCTATATATAAACACATTATGTTACAAATATCAGTCTTATCCACTGTATCTAATTCAGCACTGAAGCCTGAAGGTTGAGCACAGTGTGTGCCCCCTTGCTACCTCTGCTGATATAAAAGAGAATTGCAGCCTTGGAGAAAAAGATGGCAGCCGAATCCCAAGGCAAATACACAGACACACACAGAAATACTGCAAAATCGCTTATACTAACTCGATTTTGAAAATGTAAAGATGCTGGGTGGTAGAACGCACATATCTAGGAAAAGTCATGAAAGGAGGGTCCTGAAATTTGATCTAGTGCAAAGGTAGATTTTTTTTTGTACTCACTGGTGCTGTTTAACACCTCACGGCTGATTAAGTGTTAAGCTGGGGGTGCCTATCGTTGGTACTGATGTCGAATACGAGTACACACTTGTTCGGCAGCCCCTCAAGGACATCAGAATATTCTTAGAAAAGGGATCTAGTGAAGAGGCCTGCATAGCCCCCAGAACCAAGAGGAAATATAACTCTGATAAACTGGAGCCCTCCACCTCGTCAAAATCCAAACTCTGTTGCCGCTCAGCTACTACTACTCCCCTCCCCCTCTCTGGTCCATGATACATGACGATTGATTTTTCAGACACAGTAGTAGGATAAGGACAGTACCCGAATATCAAGAGATCCCCGATCATGTTGTCCTCCTCGCAGAGACGCAGCCACACATCCGCACAACGTCATCAACAGACGCGTCGAATCCTGGAGTGCACTGTCCAATCAAAGGCTTGCGTTCGTAAACTCGCTCTGAGAGCGTCGCAGCGCACACTGGGCCCGACGTCATAAGGGGAGCAAGTCATTTGATTGTACAGAAGGCATTCAGAATTCCAGAACGAGTTTACGGAACGCACCCATAAGTCGAGCGTCGCGTTACGCCAACCCGCTAGCGGAAGTTGCTATTAGCAACCTTTTCGTTATCCTTCCGTACTCGCTGCTTTCACTGAGTGGAAATTTAACAGGCGATGTGACGTCGCGAGATAGAAAAGTACCGAAATGAGGCACCGAAATCTCCTTTGCGATTCGGTACGGGTACATACCGAATGTAAAGTAACCGGTACCTACCGGTACCGATTTTCGGTACCCAACCCTACATACAAGGAGGAAACACAAATAAAACATAATACAAGAGCGAAAGCCACAGCAGGTTAAAACAGGCAAAACAAGTGAAAATAAAAACAAGTAACAGACAACAGGTGTAACAGCATCAGCAGGACACGGAGAGACAGGCCCTTGGGGCTATCCAAAAGCCTGTCTATACAAGACAGTCATTAGCTGCTTTTTAAAAACCTCGACCGAGCCAGCTGATCTAAGATCCAAGGGCAGAGCATTCCAGAGCCTGGGGGCCACAGTTTGGAATGCTCCATCACCCTGGGTCTTCAGTCTGGCACGGGGGACAACCAACACCCTCTGGTCAGAGGACCTGAGAGACCTACTGGGGCTGTAAGGACGCAGTAGGTCACAGATGTAGGCAGGTGCCTGACCATGGAGGGCTCTGTAGGTGATGACCAGAACCTTGAAATGAATTCTACTCTGAATTCCACTCAGGCAGGGTTGAGTTGGAGAGAGAGTCTGGCTGTGTTCGAAATGGTATACTAGAATACTGCATACTAGCATACTCAATGAGTATATACTGCATACTACCTACTAAATTCATAATAAGTATGCCAATACCAGCCGACCGTTTACACTGCAGTATGCATACTGCCTCCCAGAATGCATTTCGCACCGGCAGGGGGCAGTGAATTGTTAAACCTCCATTGGCTAAAAGCTGTAATTTTGGCTTTACAAGTGTTAACATGTCATTTTATGAAGTTTTAATATGTTTTCAGGCAAGAAAGATATATTCCCAAAATGTTTCACCATGTAGATTCCCAATATAGTGAAAATACCACCGCTCATCCGTGATCAGACTTAGCTGGGGTGCTGCAGCTGAAGAGTATCAAATAGAGTGCAAAAAAGCAGCATCTGCACACTCTAATCTGTGCAAAAAAACAGCTTCTGCACACTAAAATCCGTGCAAAAAACGATGTTTATTGCAAGCTTTCAGTCTGCTAGATTTCGGTCTCCAGACTATTAGACAATGTAAACAACAGCTGTATGACGAGTTTGTATGATGCAGTTTGACAAGACTGAAGAGACGCGTGATGCATTTTGGGTATGTTGAGTAGGAATAGCATGCATCATTCGCGTACTCAAAGATTTGGCAAAAATCTAGTATAAGTGTTCCGGTACATGTGGGAAAACGGTTTATGTTC
>NC_137676.1:186653-189153 GCF_963989245.1 Nansenia antarctica
TTGCTCCAGGAGGATGGATGGAGGGAGGACATGCAGCGGAGTGCCGACTCCAGGCTCTGGTTGGCTCTCTCCGCCTGCCCATTGGTCTGGGGATGGTAGCCGGAGGAGAGGCTGGTCGTGGCCCCAATCCCAGAACAGAAGGCCTGCCACACCTTGGATGTGAACTGGGGGCCACGGTCGGAAACCACATCCTGGGGAAGGCCGTAAAGGCGGAAGACGTGGGTGGTGAGTAGCTCTGCCGTCTCCGCCGAGGTCGGTAGCTTTGCCAGAGCTACCAACCGCACGGACTTGGAGAAGCGGTCCACGATGGTGAGGATGACCGTGTTGCCTAGAGACGGGGGAAGGCCGGTCACGAAGTCCATGGCGAGGTGGGACCACGGTCCACCGGGCCCGGGTAGAGGCCGCAGCAGTCCTGAAGGCGGCCGGTGGGATGCCTTGCTGCGAGCGCAGGTAGGGCAGGCCGAGACGAACTCCCTGACGTTCGCGGCCATGGTGGACCACCAGAACCGCCGGCGCAGGAAGGACAGTGTGCGTAGGGCCCCAGGATGGCAGGCGAAGCGGCTGGCGTGGCCCCACTGCATCACCTTGGTCCTGACGGCGTCCGGGACGAAGAGACGGCCGGGGGACCCCGGTCGGGGATCTGGCTGGGTGCGCTGTGCAGCTCTGACCACCGCCTCGATCTCCAGGGTGACCACTCCAACGACCCGGGAGGATGGAACGATGGTGTCAGGAGTGGTGGGTTCCTCCTCTGCGGCATGGAGCCGAGAAAGGGAGTCAGCCTTGGCGTTCAGGGAGCCCGGACGGAACGTGAGGTGGAAGTTAAACCGCCCGAGGAACAGGGCCCAGCGTGCCTGACGGGAGTTCAACCGCCTGGCCGACTTGATGTAGGTTAGGTTCTTGTGGTCCGACCAGACGGTGAAGGGGTGCTCTGCGCCCTCCAGCCAGTGCCGCCACTCGTGGAACGCCTCCACCACCGCCAGCAGCTCGCGGTTCCCGATGTCGTAGTTGGCCTCGGCGGAGGTATAACGGCGGGAGTAGAAGGCGCAGGGGTGCACGGTCTGGTCCTCCGATCGTTGAGAGAGCACGCCACCGACGCCCGTGTCTGAGGCGTCCACTTCCACAATGAAGGGCCTAGAGGGGTCTGGGTTGATTAGGACCGGCGCCGAGGTGAAGAGCCTCTTCAGGTCACTGAAGGCAGCGCTGGCTGCTGGTGTCCACGTGAACTGGCGCAGGGGGGAGGTGAGGGCAGTGAGGGGGGCGGCTACCCGGCTGAAGTCCCGGATGAATCGCCGGTAGAAGTTGGCAAAGCCGAGGAATGACTGCAGCTGTTTCCGGGTGGTAGGTTGGCCCCACTCGACGACGGCCCGAGTCTTCTTGGGGTCAGGGCGAGTCAACCCACCCTCCACGATGAGCCCCAGGAATTCCACAGAGTGAGTGTGGAAAGAGCACTTCTCAGCCTTAATAAAAAGGCGATTCTCCAGTAGGCGCTGGAGGACTAGGCGGACATGTTGGACATGCTCCTCAGGGTTCCTGGAGAATACTAGGATGTCATCCAGGTAGAGGACGACAAAGATGTCCAGCATGTCCCTGAGGACGTCGTTCATGAGGGCCTGAAAGACGGAGGGGGCGTTAGTGAGACCAAAGGGCATGACGAGGTACTCATAGTGGCCACGGGGGGTCTTGAACGCCGTCTTCCACTCGTCACCCTCACGAATCCGGACCAGATGGTAGGCGTTCCGGAGGTCCAGCTTAGTGAAGATGGTGGCCCCAAGGAGGGGCTCAAAGTTGGAGCTCATGAGGGGGAGAGGATAGGTGTTCCGGACGGTGATGGCATTGAGCTCACGGTAGTCAATGCATGGCCTGAGGGTTCCATCCTTCTTCTTCACGAAGAAAAACCCCGCTGCCACCGGGGAGTGTGATGGACGGATGAGCCCCTCAGCCAGACAGTCGGAGATGTAGGTGTCCATGGCTGCCTTCTCCGGGGGGGCAAGGTTGTAGAGGCGACTGACAGGAAGTTTGTTGCCAGGGCGGAGCTCGACGGCACAGTCGTAGGGCCGGTGAGGAGGCAGGGTGCGAGCACGCTCCTTGCTGAAGGCCTCTCCGAGGTCGTGGTAGACCTCTGGGATGGAGGAGAGGTCAGGGGGAGCCGGAGGCGGTCGCAGAGGCGATGAGGGGGTATGGGCGGCACGGAGGCACCGGGCGTAACATGCGGTACTCCAGCTCAGGATACGTCCCTCACCATAGCTGACATGGGGAATGTGGAGCTCGAGCCACGGTCGTCCCAGGATGAGCGGGGACTGGGGGGTTTTGAGGATGTAGAATCGGATCTCCTCCACATGGTTCCCAGAGACGGTCAAGGAGAGGGGTGTAGAGCGGTGGGTGAGAGGCCCCAGGCTGTGTCCGTCTAGGGCTGAGACGGAGAGGGGGGTCTCGAGGGCAACGAGGGGAATGGCAGCTGAGCGGGCCAGCTGGGCGTCCATGAAGTTCTCGTCTGCCCCCG
>NC_137676.1:194153-219153 GCF_963989245.1 Nansenia antarctica
TCCTCTACCTTTCCTCTACCTTCCCTCCCTCCCTCCTTCTACCATTCCTCCATCCTTCCTTCCCTCCCTCCCTCTAACCTCCATCACTTCCTCTACCATGACCCCCCTCCCTCCATTCCTCCTTTCCTCTACCTTTCCTTAGATGAACTAAAATGCACACAGGTTGAAGAGGCATGGCTAGGTTTCAAAACCAAATTCCTAAATATTATTGACAGTATAGCCCCCATGAGAACCACCAGGGTTAAAACCCGATCGGAACCATGGATGAATTCGGACATTCTAAATGCTATGAAAGTCAGAGACCTAAAATGCTCTGAAGTTCAAAAATGCAAATCAAAATTAGTGAAACACTTAAACGAAGATCACAAAACCCACTTTGAGAAAATTAAAAAACAATGCAACAAACTATGCAATCAGGTAATTACCATGACCAAATCTGCTAAGAAAGAATACCTCGATAACAAAATCGAAGAAAACTTAAACAAACCACGTGACCTTTGGAAGCTACTTAATAGCCAACTAGGTTGCAGTCAAAAACTCAAAACCAGGTCTACAAACATCAGCATCAAATCTGGTGATTCTCTCCTTACAGACAAGCTGGATGTGGCTAAGTGCTTAAACACTTTCTTTACAACCATAGCCACTAAATTAGTTAACAATCTACCACCCCACTCAGGGCGTTATGGTGTAGAGCACATCCGTGAGTTCTACAATAAACTGGGTGTACGCAATGATGATTTTAAACTCTCCATGGTGTCAAACGATGAGGTGTTTAAAAAGCTAGGCGCTCTACACTCAGAAAAGGCCACGGGCCATGACAATATTCCAGCCAGATTTCTAAAAGACTCAGCTGCCTCCATTACCCCAATCATCACCCACATAATAAACCTCTCCATCAAACAGGGACACGTCCCCCTTGACTTTAAAATAGCAAGGGTAACCCCACTGTATAAAAAAGGAAGCAAATTAGACCCAGGCAACTACCGACCTGTTTCTATTCTTAATTCCATCTCGAAACTTATGGAAAAAATAGTTTATGAACAGGTCGATAGGTACCTTACCGAAAAAAAGCTGATGTATGAATTTCAATCAGGATTCAGAACATCCCATTCCACTGACACATGCCTTCTCTATTTGAACGACCACATCAACCATGAGGTGGACTCGGGCAAGTACTGCGGCATGGTCATGCTGGACCTCCAGAAGGCCTTCGACACAGTAGATCACCACATATTGTTAGATAAACTGAAAGCAATAGGGTTCGATAGAACATCGGTGAGCTGGATGCAATCCTACTTAGAGGGGAGGGAACAGGTGGTTAGTGTGAACGGAACACTGTCCCCCCCCCTCCCAGTGACCTGCGGCGTTCCACAAGGAAGCATTTTGGGACCTTTACTGTTCCTAATATATGTGAATGACATGTCATCAGCATGTGATTGCAATTTATTCCTGTTCGCGGATGACTCGGCTCTGCTGGTCTCTGACAGGGACATATTGCAGGTGGAAAAAGCGCTAAGCACTGAACTGAGTAGAATCTGCATCTGGCTAGCTGACAATAAACTATCAATACACCTAGGTAAAACTGAAACCATCCTATACGGATCCCCATCTAAACTCAGAAAGGCTGAAAATTTTAAAATAAAAGTGGGTAACATTAATATCACAAGAAAAGAGGATATTACATACCTGGGCTCCATCTTAGAGGCAAATCTTTCCGGAGATAAAATGGCAGCAAAAGTAATCAAAAAAGTTAACCATAGAACTAGATTCTTGTACAGGATATCCTCACTTGTCAGTAAAAACACACTGAGGACCCTATCAGGAGCTCTCATTCAATGTCACTTCGACTATGCCGTAACATCATGGTACTATAGAACCACAAAGGCCCATAAAACAAGACTCCAGACAGCCCAAAATAAACTGGTTAGGCTTCTGCTAGGTCTCAACCCTAGGACACATCTAACCGCTGCTCATTTTTTGAGCCTTGATTGGCTACGAGTAGTTGACAGAGTGCAGCAGCTTGCACTGGGCCTGGTCTTCAAGATACGCTACACCACAAAGACACCCAAGTACCTGTCAACATACTTCCAAAAAGTGAACAACGTCCACACATACAACACCAGAGGAAGCTCCACGAACCACGTTCAACCGCGTTGCACCACAAACAAGGGGTTAAACTCGTTTGCAAACTATGCAGTAAAAATGTGGAACGCCCTTCCTATAATCTTAAAGGAGTGCAAAACACTGCCCACCTTCAAAACCACTCTCAAAAAACATTTACAGGAGGCTGCAATCCGTAACTGGACCCTCTAAATCAAAAATCAGATTAAAAGACCCGAACTACCCACTGTACATACTTTGTGTTTTGTCCCCCGCCCCCACCTGTGGTGTATGTCCCCACCTGTCCTACCCGCTGTACATACCTTATGTTTTGTTGTATTGTTCTTCCCATGATGGATGTGTGTTTATCTTGTAGATAGTAATAGTTATTTGTCTGTATTATCTTGTAGATAGTACTAGCTTTTTTGTCTGTCTTACATGTAACGATGAATTGAGAATCAAGGACCCCAATTGAAATAAGCCAGTGGCTTTCTTGGGTTTTTATCCTGTTAGTTGACCTTGTATGTAATATGTACTTTCATGTACCTACTTCTGCAAATCTTCTAATAAAGTTTTCAATCAATCAATCAATCAATCCTCCCTCCCTCCTGCTACCCTCCCTCTATTCATCATTGGTACAATGTGATGTATTGATGTGGTTAATGAAGTGAGGATTACTAACCTTTTCTCCTTCTCTCTTATTCTTTTCATCTGAAGGTCTTAGTGCAGGTGAGTGATGACTTTTATTTGTTACACTAAAACATACAACACCTTTAAGACACTGACGTCCAACAAATCTGGTTTAGAAAAGACTGAAAAATGTAGATCTGCTACTTGACTTTGAACCCTTCCTCCCTCCCTCCCTCCTTTTAACTTTCCACCCTCCATCCCTCCCTCCATTTACCCTCCCTCCCTCCTTTTACACTCCCTCCCTCTACCGTTCCTCCCTCCCTCATTTTACACTCCCTCCCTCCTTCTACCGTTCCTCCATCCCTCCCTCCCTCTTTTCCTCCTTCCTTCTACCCTCCCGGCCTCCCTCCTTTCCTCTACCTTCCCTCCCTCCTTACCTCTACTCTCTCTCCCTCCCTCTACCCTCCATCCTTCTTTCTCTCCCTCCCTCATTCCTTTTAACCTCCCTCCCTCCCACACTCTCTCTTGTCTCCTTCCCTCCCTCCCACACTCCTTCTACCCTCCATCCCTCTACCCTCCCATCCATCCCCCCCTCCCTCCCTCCCTCTATCCCTCTACCCTCCCATCCATCCCTCCCTCCCTCCCTCCATCCCTCTACCCTCCCATCCATCCCTCCCTCCCTCCCTCCATCCCTCTTCCCTCCATCCCTCCCTCCCTCCATCCCTCACATGGAACATGGATCCAGACCCAGATGCACGGTGGTTAAGGAATGAGAGCGAGGAGGACAAGCAGAAGAGAGAGGAATCAGCTCGTCTGCTTGGTAAGAGTGAGAGAGTCTGGAGGTGAATTATAGAATGGATGGTTTCAGGAGAGACTATTGAAACAGAATGAATTAATCATGCATCAACTGAATCAGAAACATCAGTTCATGGTGTATTAGATTACATTTACATTTTTGGCATTTAGCAGACGCCTTATTCCAAAGCGACTTACAATCAATACATTTGACTAAGCAAGTAAATCATCAATTCACCAGT
This sequence comes from Nansenia antarctica, assembly GCF_963989245.1. Classification (NCBI taxonomy): domain Eukaryota; kingdom Metazoa; phylum Chordata; class Actinopteri; order Argentiniformes; family Microstomatidae; genus Nansenia; species Nansenia antarctica. The sequence goes on from NC_137676.1 coordinate 197,921, forward strand.
CGCTTAGATTAGTTTCTTTATTTCTTTAGTTCAACTTTAATGTCATCGCAGAGTACATGTACTATACAACGAAATGCAGTTTAGCATCCAACCAAAAGTGCAAATAGTGATACAAGAACATGATTATTATTATGGAGGCATTAAGGTAGTTGTAACTGTTATTCTTTTAATGATCCAAACAAATCATCAATCAAAATCAGAATAACTAAGAGTAATTTGCTTATGTCTTGTGCTGGAAATAGTGTAGTGCTCAGTAGTCAATGTCCAGTCTTATAGTTCAGTGTCAAGTTGTATTTGCCATGCAACAAGTACAAGTATAGTTGGAACTGAGGGCAAAAACTGAGAACATACAGACTATACACAGGTAAGCATGCAAGGTCTGTGAATTGACTATCAATAGCTAATAAATCATGACACAGTTCAAAATGCTGTATCTATGCCCAACTGTTCTTGTTATTCAACAGCATATCACCAGAGAGTGTGGTGTACTTCAATGAGCCCTCAGCTCTATTGAGTTAGGCTGTTTATGATGCTCACCTTATTACCTAGGCTAATTAGCCATCTTTATTCTCTGGCTTCTAATACTATAGTGTGTGATAGTAATTTGAGAATGAAAATAACAGTGATCGGTTTGAAGAAATAAACTGTCTGAAAGCAAGACGTTGTCAGACTTCTTCTAGTGTTTGGAGACTACTTCTCCGCTTCCAGTACTGAAAGTCAGAACAGCGCCAGAAAACCAACCAGTGGTGGAAGATATAATACATTATTGTAAGGTCTACCTAAATGACAATGAATGGGGAACAGTGAAGGGAGTTTCAGAGTAACTCCGGAGGTCTCCGGTTCGAGACCAGGCAGAAACAACTGAAACAACATTTTTTCTCTTTCACCATGGAGGTGGAGCAGTTACTGACCATAGGGCTTGGTTCACCATGGAGGTGGAGCAGTTACTGACCATAGGGCTTGGTTCACCATGGAGGTGGAGCAGTTACTGACCATAGGGCTTGGTTCACCATGGAGGTGGGGCAGTTACTGACCATCGGGCTTGGTTCACCATGGAGGTGGAGCAGTTACTGACCATAGGGCTTGGTTCACCATGGAGGTGGATCAGTTACTGACCATAGGGCTTGGTTCACCATGGAGGTGGAGCAGTTACTGACCATAGGGCTTGGTTCACCATGGAGGTGGAGCAGTTACTGACCATAGGGTTCAACCCACTAGAATTCAGCAGAGAACAGGCGGGTGCAGTGTATCTGTGCAGTCTGGGGTTTGGCAGTTAAGTGCAGTTCTGACCGCATAGCCTGAGACTGTTTTACTCTAAAATGAGATTCTAATCTCATTCATGAATCATCAAAACTAAGAGATGTTATAATAACTTAAAACAAAAACAAATATTTTCCAGTTTGTCATGCATTTCTTTATTCCAACACCAAACATGTTTTTTGTTTCATCTCCCCCCAAAATGATCAGTGTAGTATACTAGTATTTACTAGTAAACCAGAGTACTTTAATTATGATTTAATGATGATTAATCTGATTAATCACAGAATATTATTGTCATTAACTTCATTTAAAATGTTAAGAGATTGACAGTACTAGTTATTATTCAACTATATGGCTGTTGATTGCCAGATAAGTGTAGAGGAGAGAAATTATTAATGTGTTTTTTACATTTTTGATGAATGATCAAAATCAAAACGTGAGTGAATCTATATGCTCTATATGATCTTCCTGCTTATACAACAATCAATAAATCATGTCTTCAGAGGTGGAGATGGACAACACACTTTTAAAAAAGAAGGACAGACTGATAGAGGATAAGAATAAGACTCTGGAGGAGATGAACAGTTAAGATAATAATAATAATAATAATTCATTGAATTTATATAGCGCTTTTCCGAGGCTCAAAGACGCTGACAATATAGGGGATACGGAAAACACAAAAACAACAAGTAACATGGAACACAGAGTCAGCGAACAGGGAGGGGGGGGGGGGGTGGTAGGGACAGGGGAGGTGGTTAGGGGTAGGGGAGGCTGTATGCATATCAGGGGGGTGGCAGGGTTAGGGGAGGTTGTATGCGTGTCAAGGGGGGGGGCGGGGTCGCCGGGATAGGGGAGATGGCTAGGGGTAGGGGAGGCTGTAGGCATGGGAGAACAGGTAGGTTTTGAGGTGGGATTTAAAAGTGAGGAGTGAGGGTGAGTCTCTGAGTGGTTGGGGGAGAGAGTTCCAGAGGCGGCGTGAAAAGGCACGGTGACCGAAGCCTTTGAGTTTTGAGGGTGGGACAGTGAGGGGAACAATGGATGAGGATCGGAGGGTACGGGTAGGGCGGTGGGGGAGAAGGAGGTCAGTCAGGTAAGGGGGGGCCAGGCTATGGATGGTCTGTCTGCTGATTTAATAACTCTGATGTTCTAACCCCAACGCCTCACTCTCTTCCAGACATGAAGTTGGACAAGCAGTTGAGAGAGAAAGAGCAAGCAGAGAGAGACAAGCAACTTGGTGAGAAAATGTTTAGATGTGCTTTTTGTTGTTTTTCATGCATAATAGTGTATATTTATTTCAGATACTGTAGTGGAAGATATCCTAGTTTCCAGTGAAGTAGCCGCCATCTTGTTATGATATTTTAGTTTATCCCGCCCCATTTTTGCTTTGATTGGTCCAAAGTCACGAATGTAACCAATGACTGTCATCATTATTACAACCCAGTCTGTCTTGAAGCCCGTCGACAGTGACATCTGCATTTGTTTACTGATGCATGTCAGTAGAACTTGGTAATATGATTAATTTGCGTTAAAAACAAATTAACATGTTAAGGTTTCCAGATTAATTGCAATTGTTAACACGCTAACATTGACAAGGCAAATAACTATATAATAAATACATGTATTACTGTTTCATCACCTCATGTCCCATTGCTACCGTAGCCTCTCAGCACTTTATGGACTCCCACCGGACCGTATTGATCCAGAGAGTGGGAGAGGTCCCCTTCAACTCCATCCTGGATAAACTCTTGCAAAGGAATGTCATCAATCACGCTAAGTATAGTGACATGAAGTCTAAATCGACCCCCGATGAAAAGATGAGAGCGCTTTTCGACGGTCCACTGAGGACAGGCGGCAAAGCAGTCAAAGATATTGTCCTTGCCATCCTGGAGGAGGAGGATCAATACCTGATCAAAGATCTGAAAGGTAAACAAAAGGGTGGGGCCAACCACATGCTTGAGGACAGTTCCTGTACTCTGATTGGACATGCTCAGCCATGATGACTAAGGCCAGTTCAGACCAAAGATCTGTGACGAGACAAGACCGTTTTAGAACGTCCAGCTTCTAGTTGCAGCGGTCTGACTGATCTTTAATCTGTAATCTTTCATCTTCGGTCTGAACTGCCCAGTTTTAGAACGTCGGTTGCAAGTGGTTGCCGAGTTCTTCTCTGTGACGTTCTTAAACGGTCTCGTCTCGTTTCAGCTCTTTGGTCTGAAATGGTCTTTGTAGGTCAAAGGTTAGAGGACCTCCCAAGAAGAGATGAGAAATTAGCTTAAATGTTTGGATTCAAAAAAGGTTGCTGTCACAGCACTCCTGACCCTGGTTTATTTTTATTTTGGCAGAAGCGGAGGCCGTTGTCAAAGATGTGGAGGGAGGGATACAACGGAAGATAGAGGAGAGGAAACAGGGGGAGGAGAGAGAGGTGAAGGAGAGGCTTGACAAGGAGCTGCAGGACTCTAAGAAGAAGGAAGAGGGAGTAATCCAGAAGCTGAAAGGAAAGATCAGAACTCTCAGTGACAGTAAAACTGAACTAAAGAGACAGGTGAAAGAGGAGAAGGAGAAGGAGAAGATAAGAGAGCTGGAGAGGGAGCTAAAGAGTGTAACTGCTCAAAAGGAGGAGTTGGAAAGAGAGCTGGAGAAATTCAGAAAGGAAAGAGAGAATGAGAGAAGGGAGAGGGAGGAGAGACACAGACAGGAGATTGAGGCCAGAGTTGAAGCAGAGAGAAGCCTGATGAAGATAGTCGTACCTGAGCTAAAGATGAACATCATAATCTTAATGACCAAGATGCAGAGGGAGTTCAGCAGACAGATGGAGGAGAAGAACAGAGAGATATTGAGACTGAAAGAGGACAGAGAGATAGAGAGACAGATGGAGGAGAAGGACAGACAGATAGAGAGACAGAGGGAGGAGAAGAACAGAGAGATATTGAGACTGAAAGAGGACAGAGAGATAGAGAGACAGATGGAGGAGAAGGACAGAGAGATGGAGGAGAAGGACAGACAGATAGAGAGACAGAGGGAGGATAAAGACAGAGAGATAGAGAGACTGATACAAGATCTTGCTGAGAGCAAACGCAGGTGCTGGCCTTGGCGCTAGGGGTACACCTGATGGCACCTGACCTGCTTACCTCTACTCCACCCACCTGCTTACCTCTACTCCACCCACCTGCTTACCTCTACTCCACCCACCTGCTTACCTCTACTCCACCCACCTGCTTACCTCTACTCCACCCACCTGCTTACCTCTACTCCACCCACCTGCTTACCTCTACTCCACCCACCTGCTTACCTCTACTCCACCCACCTGCTTACCTCTACTCCACCCACCTGCTTACCTCTACTCCACCCACCTGCTTACCTCTACTCCACCCACCTGCTTACCTCTACTCCACCCACCTGCTTACCTCTACTCCACCCACCTGAGCACAGCTGATGGTACCTGACCTGCTTACCTCTACTCCACCCACCTGAGCACAGCTGATGGTACCTGACCTGCTTACCTCTACTCCACCCACCTGCTTACCTCTACTCCACCCACCTGAGCACAGATGAGACAACGCTCCAGCCCTGTGGTCAGTTCACCTGTTACCGCCAACGCAAATAGTCAATACGTGCTTGGACTTCCTGAACATAGAGCCCACAGAGAGACATGTTCAGAAGTCTGTGACGTCTGCAGTCAAGTTTCATGTTTCAACTTTCAACTTTCTTCCGTTTGCCAAATGATTGATGAGTCATATAACCAAGTGCTCATAGTGATGAGGTCCTGAGGGGTAGACATAGACAACTGTCAGTCATCACAATCTAAATGGTCCAGTTCTGATGTGATTCTTATAAGAGGAGTGCATGTCCTGCTTTATGGACAAGCAGAAGAGTAACTGAAACCCAGTAGTGTTGCAGTTCTCCCCTCTGTCCACTAGAGGGCAGCAGAGAACACCACTTCCTCAGGATGACCAAACAGCTGTCATACTCTCAAACCACCAGCAGGGGGCTCTTATACATGGAAGGAAAGGCTACTGTGTTGTGTTGTCATGGTGACCGTGGGGATGTACATGTGTAAAGAATGTGATTTATTTGTATTTTTTTACTCCTGGATGGACAATGAATTCCTCTTCTGGGACAATAATGTTTTTAATTGAATCCATATGAATCCATTTCTGTTCTGTAATGAAAATGTGAAATACAAATGAAAAGGAAGAACGTGCCTAGTGACTGTTTCTGTTCTGTGAGATGATGAATCACACGCTCTCTTTCAGGCTGGACAACTTCACAATATTTGACACAATATTTAACTTTTACTTTTCTGACTGTCACTCCAATATTCCTGTATTGCACTGGAATGCATCCCTGCACAAACTGTACACACACACACACACACACACACACACACACACACACAGTCCCCTAACCCACACTCAAAACCGTGTGTCTAGAGGCGTTATATATTATTAATACAAGTTTTCACCTTGCTGTGTCTGGTGGCTGCCTCTTCAAATCTGGGTGCAGAAACACCACAGCTAATGTCTCTCACTGCAGAAACACCACAGCTAATGTCTCACACTGCAGAAACACCACAGCTAATGTCTCACTGCAGAAACACCACAGCTAATGTCTCACTGCAGAAACACCACAGCTAATGTCTCACACTGCAGAAACACCACAGCTAATGTCCCACACTGCAGAAACACCACAGCTAATGTCTCACACTGCAGAAACACCACAGCTAATGTCTCACACTGCAGAAACACCACAGCTAATGTCTCTCACTGCAGAAACACCACAGCTAATGTCTCTCACTGCAGAAACACCACAGCTAATGTCTCACTGCAGAAACACCACAGCTAATGTATCACTGCAGAAACACCACAGCTAATGTCTCACTGCAGAAACACCACAGCTAATGTCTCACACTGCAGAAACACCACAGCTAATGTCCCACACTGCAGAAACACCACAGCTAATGTCTCACACTGCAGAAACACCACAGCTAATGTCTCACACTGCAGAAACACCACAGCTAATGTCTCTCACTGCAGAAACACCACAGCTAATGTCTCTCACTGCAGAAACACCACAGCTAATGTCTCTCACTGCAGAAACACCACAGCTAATGTCTCACTGCAGAAACACCACAGCTAATGTCTCACTGCAGAAACACCACAGCTAATGTCTCACACTGCAGAAACACCACAGCTAATGTCTCACTGTAGAAACACCACAGCTAATGTCTCACTGCAGAAACACCACAGCTAATGTCTCACACTGCAGTCAATTGTTGGAATGTGTTATTTTATGCTCTAGGCAAGGGGTCAGAGCCATAGACGGTGACCCTGGAGCAATTAGGGGTTCAGTGCCTTGCTCAAGGACACCTCGACACGTGGTCAGCCGGGGTTCGAAACGCCAAACTGCCAACCTTGTGATCATTAGACGCCGACCCTACCTGCTGAGCCACCTGCTTAAGCCTAACCCCAGACTAAAAAGAAGGTTGACATTTGACATTGAAAGTGTGATTTACCTGCAACCCAGTGGTGTTAGCTACCCTTAAGATTTGGGCCCAGTTCCGTCTCCACTTTAAGTTTGCAGACAGCTCCATTAATGGTCCTATAAATAAAAATCATCTATTCCCTCCCTCCACTTTGGATTCCGCCTTCTTGCTCTGGAAGGACAGAGGCCTTACAAACTTTTCGAACCTCTTTGAGAATAACGTTTTTTGTAGTTTCGAGATGATATGCACTAAATATGACTTGCCCCGGAGTAATCTCTTTCGTTATTTTCAGATCAGAGACTTTGTGAAAACCCAATACCCCTCTTACCCCGAAATGCCACACAACCAACCCTGGGAAAATCTTATGGCGTTCACACCAGGTCAAAAAGGCCTTATCTCAAATATATACCACTCTCTCACTTGTCTCGACACACACTCTCTAACCAAAAATAGGAACAAATGGGAAACTGAACTCAATGTAAACTTCACTGACGAGTGGTGGGATGGAGCGATAGACCGCATTAACACCTCAACCTCTTGTGCCAGATTAGGCCTTATTCAATTCAAAGTCTTCCATAGGCTTCACTTTTGCAAATCTAAACTCGCAGCAATATATCCTGATGTAGAGGACAAGTGTGAACGATGTGCTTTATCCCCAGCCAATCTTACCCATATGTTTTGGTCATGCCCTAGGCTGGTAACCTTCTGGACTACTATCTTTAAGATACTGACAGAGGTTTTCTCTGTTAATCTCGAACCCTCACCCCAGATAGCCATATTTGGAGTTCAACAAGATTTCAGTCTCCTAACCACCAAAGATTCTAATATAGTAGCATTTACTACACTGCTGGCAAGGCGTAGAATTTTACTAGGATGGAAATCTCCAACTCCTCCTTCAATAGCCATGTGGCTTACAGACATAATGCACTTCCTAAAGTTAGAAAAGATTAAGTTCACGCTTAGAGGTTCAACAAAAAAAATCTACTTGCACTGGCAACCGTTCATTACATATTTTGAGAACCTGACAGCACTTCCTACAAACTGATGCTTTTGTAACCAAGCAGTTTGTTGTCTGCCTTGGCCTCTGAGACCATGACATTTCCAAATAAAACTGACACTAACTTACCTATGAATATATTGTAGCTCATGATCTGACGCCTGAATAGGACTTATGTAAGCAGCAATCTCCTACTACATCATTTATACAACCTAGCAGAATTCCTTATGATTTTATTCCCCCCCCCAATTTTTTCGACATTTTATTGTTATAATTTGTTCGTGTATGTGTATGTATGTATATATGTATGTACTGTACGTATGTATGTATGTATGTATGTATATATGAATATATTTAAAAATATATATAATTTCTTATAATTTAGTTTTTATATATTTCTTTACTTAACGTTTTTTTTTTGGTAACTTGTTTATATGTGTGTGTGACTGGATGGACAGATCTATATGTATATATGTATGCAGACATGTTTGAGAGGGAGGGGTGGGTGGAGGGCAGGGAGAAAAACAGAAAATATTCATGCCTTTTTCAATGTGATTTAGTCCAGGGGCCTCATTTATAGAACGTGCTTAGATCAAATTTTGATCTTACCCGTGTCGTACGTAGAAAACCACGTCAACGTAGTGATTTATACAATTTCAACGTGAGTCAATTTGACCGTGGAAACGATCGTAGTTCTACGTCGAGTATTCATTTGCTTACGCACATTACCTACTGGTTATGCAGCGTTATTACAGGCATGTGAGCCGCACTGGAAAAACGTTGCCTACTGTAATTCATGCGAAGTTTAAGTGGCTCGTAATAAAATTAACGATGTTGTTACCAGCCGAGAAAATGAGTTAAATTCAATATTTAAAGGGAACTGATGTTTATTATTGTATTTCAGTCTTCCTTTATATGCCATCATTAGGCTATTGTATGGTGTAATCACTCTAAATTGAGGCATGATAAATTAATTGTGATTCCTCAGGTGTTGCACATTAAAGACTATCCTATATATACTCTACTACAGTAAGCAAAAAATTGACACTCAACCATGGCTGTGCTTGTTTTATTGGAGGACTTGGCAAACCATGCGTTTCGTAGGGAGAGAGTGTTTAGGGACCGGGCGGACTTTTTTGCCCACGACGACGAATGGCTAACGAGCCGCTACCGGTTCCCGAGAGCAAGCCCGGATTATCCATATATTGCATCGGGTGAACGCCCTGGGGCACCAGCCAATGGGGGGGCACCAAATTATTCGGACAATGAATAGACCTTTAAAATATTTTGGGCACATTTTTAAAATATAGGCTATATTTACTGGAAGACATCCACACAGGTACAAAACTAACGGTTATATTTCGGCTATTGTGTATAAAAAGATAAATAATTGCGAGTTCGGTGTAAGTGCCCCCCCCCCAGTCACAGACAAGTGCGCGATGACGCAGTGCCGCCAAACTATCAACTATCAACGAAGAAATCAAAATGTACAGGCGACAACTGAGTGGCTCTGCCAAGCGAAAAATTAAGCAAGGCAAAGACTCCAGACATACGGCCACTCTTAAAAATGTCCCAACATAATTTTTTAATTTCACCTAGGCCTAAAATTAGCACCGAAGTTAACAGTGGGGGGGGGGGCAGCAGAGCGAGCGAGGGAGCGAGCCCATTCACAGCCACACTGGAGCAAGTCTTGCTGAATGTGTAGTTAGAATGGTTCATGTCATGACCTGGGGTTAGACTTGTCGAATTGCCGGGGACAAAGTTACGACAACGCCAGTAACATGTCAGGTAAATATAACGGCCTCCAGGCGCATCTTCAAAAAGCAAACCCCCTGATTCATTACGTGCCCTGTGCTGGACATTCCCTTAATGTTGTCGGTGTAAACAGCATTAATAGCTGTAAGGATGCGAGTGATTTCTTTGACCTACTTCAGTCATTGTATGCGTTTTGTGCAGCATCCCCTCACCGATGGAGCCGGATATTTAAAAATAAGGATGTGAACATCAGCAGGACTCTAAAACCACTGTCCAGTACTAGATGGAGTTGTAGGACTGACTCTACCAAAGCGTTGAGAGAGAACTATAGTGCAATAAGAGAGGCCTGATAATAATAAAATTCCCTGCTGGCAATTGAATCCGAGTTGGTCAAAGAAATGGACTTTGAGGATTTAGTAAACGACTTTGCCTGCGTAAAATCAAGAAAAAAGAAGTTCTGCTAAAGGTAAGGCTTACTTATGATTATTTGGGGCTAATATGACGCTGTGGCTGATTTGGGCAGGCTGTGTGATGCACAGGGCTATAGCCTACGTCTGATACAGCATCACAAAGGTGAGCAGAGCGGCAAAGAGAGAGGCGCTGTTTATTTCCATAATACCTGTAGTACGCTTCATTAATGCGGACAGAAAATATGCTCTTATTCTTTTATGCCTGCAACAGTCGTTATTGGACTTGGTTGGTATTGAGCTTGTTTTATTGTAGTATACAGTATGTGTATTTTCCCCCTTTGTTATGGTTTAGCATGTAGTCTCAGGCCATTTATGATGGAAATAATTAGCCTATATTTAGAAAGTCGTGTTGCATTGTGATGTGAGTTGCATTCAGATTTGAGCATCAGTGTAAAGGCTATACCACGGCATTAGGCCCAACTGTGATGAGCCTGTACTGTAGTTATATGCTCTTGTAAATCTATGGGTTTTGTAACCATAGTAAATATCACACTTTCACTTGCAAAGTAGGAGGGTGTGTGTGTTGGGGGGGGGGCACACATAAAGTCTGGTCACCCTAGGGCACCCTAGGGGGTTAATCCGGGCCTGCCCGAGAGCCATTCTCATTGATTTGTGCGACCAGCTATCCCCAGGCTTGGGGAGGAGGACACGCTGCAACAGGCCCATACCTGTCCCTGTACAGGTGCTCTCCACCCTGGGGTTCCTCGCCACGGGGGCATTTCAAAGGGAGCTGGCTGACCGGTCGGGTATATATCCCAGCCCTCCTTCAGCCGCATCCTGCCTGATGTGATCGGGGGAATTCTGAGAATTTCCCCAAGACACCTCCGTTTCCCATTCACACCCCTTGAGCAGGCGCGGGTAAAAGACGGGTTTGCCGACTCCTTTAGGTTCCCTGGCGTTATTGGCGCAATAGACTGCACGCACGTTGCCATACGGGCACCGTCAGTGGATGAGCATGTTTTCGTTAATCGAAAGAATTTTCATTCGATCAACGTACAGCTCATCTGCGATGCCCGTATGGCACTGCTGAATGTCTGTGCTAATTGGCCGGGTTCTACCCATGACTCTTTTATAGTACGCCAGAGCAGCAAGCCCGGATTATCCATATATTGCATCGGGTGAACGCCCTGGGGCACCAGCCAATGGGGGGGCACCAAATTATTCGGACAATGAATAGACCTTTAAAATATTTTGGGCACATTTTTAAAATATAGGCTATATTTACTGGAAGACATCCACACAGGTACAAAACTAACGGTTATATTTCGGCTATTGTGTATAAAAAGATAAATAATTGCGAGTTCGGTGTAAGTGCCCCCCCCCCAGTCACAGACAAGTGCGCGATGACGCAGTGCCGCCAAACTATCAACTATCAACGAAGAAATCAAAATGTACAGGCGACAACTGAGTGGCTCTGCCAAGCGAAAAATTAAGCAAGGCAAAGACTCCAGACATACGGCCACTCTTAAAAATGTCCCAACATAATTTTTTAATTTCACCTAGGCCTAAAATTAGCACCGAAGTTAACAGTGGGGGGGGGGGCAGCAGAGCGAGCGAGGGAGCGAGCCCATTCACAGCCACACTGGAGCAAGTCTTGCTGAATGTGTAGTTAGAATGGTTCATGTCATGACCTGGGGTTAGACTTGTCGAATTGCCGGGGACAAAGTTACGACAACGCCAGTAACATGTCAGGTAAATATAACGGCCTCCAGGCGCATCTTCAAAAAGCAAACCCCCTGATTCATTACGTGCCCTGTGCTGGACATTCCCTTAATGTTGTCGGTGTAAACAGCATTAATAGCTGTAAGGATGCGAGTGATTTCTTTGACCTACTTCAGTCATTGTATGCGTTTTGTGCAGCATCCCCTCACCGATGGAGCCGGATATTTAAAAATAAGGATGTGAACATCAGCAGGACTCTAAAACCACTGTCCAGTACTAGATGGAGTTGTAGGACTGACTCTACCAAAGCGTTGAGAGAGAACTATAGTGCAATAAGAGAGGCCTGATAATAATAAAATTCCCTGCTGGCAATTGAATCCGAGTTGGTCAAAGAAATGGACTTTGAGGATTTAGTAAACGACTTTGCCTGCGTAAAATCAAGAAAAAAGAAGTTCTGCTAAAGGTAAGGCTTACTTATGATTATTTGGGGCTAATATGACGCTGTGGCTGATTTGGGCAGGCTGTGTGATGCACAGGGCTATAGCCTACGTCTGATACAGCATCACAAAGGTGAGCAGAGCGGCAAAGAGAGAGGCGCTGTTTATTTCCATAATACCTGTAGTACGCTTCATTAATGCGGACAGAAAATATGCTCTTATTCTTTTATGCCTGCAACAGTCGTTATTGGACTTGGTTGGTATTGAGCTTGTTTTATTGTAGTATACAGTATGTGTATTTTCCCCCTTTGTTATGGTTTAGCATGTAGTCTCAGGCCATTTATGATGGAAATAATTAGCCTATATTTAGAAAGTCGTGTTGCATTGTGATGTGAGTTGCATTCAGATTTGAGCATCAGTGTAAAGGCTATACCACGGCATTAGGCCCAACTGTGATGAGCCTGTACTGTAGTTATATGCTCTTGTAAATCTATGGGTTTTGTAACCATAGTAAATATCACACTTTCACTTGCAAAGTAGGAGGGTGTGTGTGTTGGGGGGGGGGCACACATAAAGTCTGGTCACCCTAGGGCACCCTAGGGGGTTAATCCGGGCCTGCAGAGCAGGGTAGGCGTTCGTCTGGAAGCGGGAGAGGGCAGAGAGGGATGGCTTCTCGGTAAGTTGCATTTGTAACGTTTGATCATGACAACTATCCAGGCAAATGCTTATACTGTAATAATTGAATATGGTCTTCTCAGGTGACAGGGGTTATCCATTGAAAACATGGCTGCTCACTCCCTTCGCAAACCCCCAGACACCTGAGGAAATCCGGTATAATTTAGCGCATGGCCGGGCAAGGTGCGTTGTGGAGCACACTATAGGCATGTTGAAGGGGAGATGGCATTGCCTTAACAGCTCCGGAGGGACCCTCCTCTATACACCCAACAAGGTATATTCTTCATCCCTCCTTCAGATGCTGCATATTGTGTATGGAAGCTCCTGCAGTCTTATCAGTAGCCTATTAAATTGTTTTAACTAAACATTTTCCCCCTAGAACGGTGTCGGGCATAATTTTGGCGTGCGGTGTGCTGCACAACATTGCGCTAAGCCATGGACTGGTGCTGAACCCACTGGACGTGAGAATGGATCCACAAGAGCCACCTAATCCGCCACCTGATGGAGCAGCAGCCCTGACCAAGGCGATAAGGATAAGGCGCCAGCTAATACAACTTATTTAAGGTAGAAAGTCAATAACAGCTCATTAACACAATGTAGTTGATGCACACATCAAAAAAAAAAAATCTGACTGCATGCTTTCAATGATTGAATTATTCAGATGAGTGAGAACTCTACGGATTTTTTTCAACTCTTCTACAATCACATTAGCTGCATTGCAGAGGTCTCGCTGTGTCTGGAGGACCTCGTCATTGAAGGCATTGGGGTGGGACGACTGACTGAGGTGGAGGGCCTTTCCTCTGGAGGTGTGGGGGATGCTGCCGAGGCCGGTCTGCTCTGCGGTGGCCTCGCGCTCCTTGGCAACACCCGCTACTTTCAATGCAGGCCCATCAGTCTCCTGCGATGCTGTAAATAAAAATGTACATTGTTGAAACAACCACATGAGATGTCATTATTTAATTGAATTAATTTTAATTGGATTAAAGAAGTTCGGTATTAAGCCCTGTTATAAGGTTATTTACGATCATATGGGTCCATATCAACATTTTGAGTTTTATGACCTTCTTTAAATAAGCACACAGGAAACTCACCTTCATCCACCAAAAGCTCTGTGTCGCCGTGTGATGAAATGCCACCAGTTGCACATGGCCCCAGGATGGAGGCGGTGCGCTGGTCCCTTGTAGACAGCTCCGGTGCGCCTGGTCCTCCTCCTGTTGCCAGCACGCTCGCTTTGTGGTCCGCGATTCGTTTCTTGGCCTGAAGCTTCACGTCAGCCCTCAGTTTTTCCTCAACTCCGCCAGTGTTCTCCTCCCTTCTCCAACTTCATTCACACTGGCAGTGACACACTGCCAGGCAACAGCTTTAGATGTTGTAGTGATGCCACTATTGAGGCTGCCGAACAGCGTCTGGTATCGGGCATCGATCTCTGATAATCAATCTCCTCCTCACTATAATTTTTCTTTTTAGTTCTTTCTGCCATCTTGCTAATGATGCCATTGGTAATGAACTGGAAACACAAACACACACACATGCACGCACGCACACACACGCACACACACACACGCACGCACGCGCGCGCGCACACACACACACACACACACACACACACACACACACACACAGACACGCACGCACGCACGCGCGCGCACACACACACACACACACACACACACACACACACACACACACACACACACACACACACACACACATAGATAGAGTAGTACTACTGTATGACCAGTAGGTGGCAGCACCACAGCGTTCATACCAGTGATAGAGTAGAATGAATGAATGAATGAATGAATGAATGGTCTTTATTGTCATTGCTATAGTACAGGTACCAAACAACGACATTTGGGAGGGGGGGCTCCCCTGGTGCTAGGAAAGAAAAAAAAAACTAAAAAAACAAGAAGGGAAAGGAGCTGGTTTACATAAATAAAGGCTATGTACACTATCCACTATACTATACTGTACAGATAAAACGACTAGGGTTGTCATATTGCACATAGTGTTATTGCACATTCATTTAAAGTGTCGCAGTTTGCAGGCTTGAAATGTACACATTTGTGCCTCAGCACTACACCTGATTTTTTCAATCCAGCAGCTGCCATCAATCCGTCCAGACTGTCCAGGGCCCAGAACCTAGGTCTTTGCTGTGTTCAGGGCCTGGATGGCCCTGGGGTAGAAGCTGAGCTTCAGTCTGTTTGTCCTTGCGGCCATGGTCCTGTACCGCCTTTTCGAGGGCAGCCGGGCGAAGTGTTCGTACCCAGGGTGGGTTGGGTCTCTGGAGATCTTGGAGGCCTTCCTGAGGCAGCGTGTGTTGTACAGCTCTTCCAGAGAGGGGAGGGGGGCGCCGGTGATCTTCTGGGCTGTTCTCACGACTCTCTGTAGCGCATTTCTCTCTGCGGTTGTGCATCTGGAGAACCAGTTGCAGATGCAGTAGGTGAGGATGCTCTCCACTGCGCCGCGGTAGAAGGCCACCAGTATCTCCTGCTTGTTGTGTTCCTTCCTGAGGACTCTCAGGAAGTAGAGCCGCTGTTGTGCCTTCTTGATGGTGGCTGCTGTGTTGTTCTTCCAGGACAGGTCATCCTGTATGTGCACCCCCAGGAATCGGAGGGTTGAGACTCTCTCCACGCTCTCTCTGTCGATGAGCAGGGGCTGGACCTCAGATTTTTTCCTCCTGAAGTCCACGATGATTTCCTGGGTCTTTGACTGGTTCAGCAGCAGGTTGTTAACCTTGCACAGCTTGCTCAGCTGCTCTACCTCATCCCTATAAGCCGCCTCGTCCCCCCCCGAGATGCAGCCCACCACGGTGGTGTCGTCTGCAAACTTTACGATGGAGTTGCTGGGGTGGACGGGGGTGAAGTCGTAGGTGTAGAGGTTGTAGAGGATGGGGCTTAGCACGCAGCCCTGGGGGGACCCAGTGCTGAGTCTGAGGGCTGTGGAGGTGTGGGAGCCCACCCGCACCCTCTGGGGGCGGTCGGACAGGAAGTCCTTGATCCATGCACATATAGAGTGTGATAGTCCCAGGTCTAGTAGTTTGGTCACTAGCCTGTCTGGAAGGATGGTGTTGAAGGCAGAGCTGAAGTCCACAAAGAGCAGTCTCGCGTAGCTGTTTCCCCTCTCCTGTATCTACAGGGGGTACAGTAGGGTTCAACACATCAACAATGTGTTATTGTTGTCGTCATTCCAACTCTCATATCCATAACAATAAAAAGTGATGTGCTATAAAGGTTAATGACACAGGAAAGAAGTATGTATTTATTACTTGTGTCTTGTGCAGTTTTATCACACAGCACAAGGCCACAGATGTCGCAGGTTTTGAGGGAGAGTGTAATGGTCGCTAAGCCACGCCCCAAAATAGGATTGACTGATTGTCCAATCAGATCACAGCAAAAGTCAGCCAGAAAACTCGCTAATATCTGATGGTGAAAAGCTTCTAAACTAAAAAAACATGTCTATTACTTGCTGTGGTAAATCCGAAATCCGAAATGTGAACTCCCGCCATTGTAAGTCATTGAATGTCATTCAGTCACGGTCAGTCAGTCACTGTCAGTGAAGCGTTGTTTGTTTATTTGTTTGTCTGTTTGTTTGTCTGTTTGTTTGTTTGTTTGTTTGTTTGTCTGTCTGTTTGTTTGTCTGTCTGTGTTCTCAAAGGGGGCGTGGCTTAGCGGTAGCCGGTAGGTCCATTGGCAGGAATGTCCACCAGAGCTGTTGAATTGAACGTTCATTTCTCTACCATAAGCGTCTCCAAAGCCGTTTCCAATTCCAATTCTCAGAGACACCTTTGGAGACGGCTTATGGTAGAGAAACGAACGTTAAATTCATGGGCAACAGCTCTGGTGGACATTGCTGCCAAACGCACGCTCCCTCAAAACTTGCGACATCTGTGGCCTTGTGCTGTGTGATACAACTGCACTTTTTCGAGTGGCCTTTTATTGTGACCAGCCTAAGGCACACCTGTGCAATAGTCATGCTGTCTAATCAGCATCTGGATACGCCACACCTGTCAGGTGGATGGATTATCTCGGCAAAGGAGAAGTGCTCACTAACACAGATTTAAACACATTTGAGAGAAATAGGCCTTTTGTGTACATAGGAAAGGTCTTAGGTCTTTGATTTCATTTCAACTCGTAACAAACTGGAGCAAAAACAAAAGTGTTCCCTCTATATTTTTGTTCAGTGTATCTCCAACATTGTATGTGTAAATACCATTTAGTTGATGCTTTTATCCAAAGCGACTTACATCGCAGTGAGTGCATACATTTGTCAAGTATACATGGTCTAAGCGGGAATCGAACCCACAACCTAAGCGTTGTTACCGGCATGCTCCATCCACTCAGCCAAAACGGGCCGCAATATTATTTTTATAACGTATGACAGAGACGTGAGCTACTGTGACATGGACAATGTCTTTCACATACAACAGGACAAGACTCACGGGTACAAGTAACACCGTCTCCGCCATATATGGCGGCTGCCAATAATCGCAGAGACAGAGCAATACTTGCTGAGCCTTTTTGCTTCTCCCTTGGACATTCCCAGTAGACGTAGTCCTCTGACAACCAATCTGTGCACATGTCCAAGACTGCACACACACACACACACACACACACACACACACACACACACACAACCGTAACTTATTAAGTGTCTAGAGTCTGACTGAGCTCCGGTGCAACACAGTTTGCCTGGAGAGCAAAGCATTTATGACCCCCCCTCCCTACACACACACACACACACACACACACACACACACACACAAACACACACACACACACACACACACACACAGGGACACTAAATACCGTCAGAGTTTATGGACGCCACACAACACGTCACGGAGCATTCGCAATAAAACCTGAGAGATGAGAGGAACGAATGTCCCAGAGGACCAGGTTAGACTGGTCTGCCCCCCACCCCCCCGCATGACATCACACCCCCCCCGCATGACATCACACCCCCCCCATGACATCACACCCCCCTCATGACATCACACCTCCCAGGTTCAGACTGGTCAGATGTGGTATAGATCATATTCTATAATACCACATAGATCATATTCTATAACATCACATAGATCATATTCTATAACACCACATAGATCATATTCTATAACACCACATAGATCATATTCTATAACAACACCACATAGATCATATTCTATAACACCACATAGATCATATTCTATAACAACACCACATAGATCATATTCTATAACACCACATAGATCATATTCTATAATACCACATAGATCATATTCTATAACACCACATAGATCATATTCTATAACACCACATAAATCATATTCTATAACACCACATAGATCATATTCTATAACATCACATAGATCATATTCTATAACACCACATAGATCATATTCTATAACACCACATAGATCATATTCTATAACACCACATAGATCATATTCTATAACACCACATAGATCATATTCTGTAACATCACACATAGATCATATTCTATAACACCACATAGATCATATTCTATAACATCACACATAGATCATATTCTATAACACCACATAGATCATATTCTATAACACCACATAGATCATATTCTGTAACATCACACATAGATCATATTTTATAACACCACATAGATCATATTCTATAACATCACACATAGATCATATTCTATAACACCACATAGATCATATTCTATAACACCACATAGATCATATTCTATAACACCACATAGATCATATTCTATAACACCACATAGATCATATTCTATAACAACACCACATAGATCATATTCTATAACACCACATAGATCATATTCTATAATACCACATAGATCATATTCTATAACACCACATAGATCATATTCTATAACACCACATAAATCATATTCTATAACACCACATAGATCATATTCTATAACAACACCACATAGATCATATTCTATAACACCACATAGATCATATTCTATAACAACACCACATAGATCATATTCTATAACACCACATAGATCATATTCTATAACACCACATAAATCATATTCTATAACACCACATAGATCATATTCTATAATACCACATAGATCATATTCTATAATACCACATAGATCATATTCTATAACACCACATAGATCATATTCTATAATACCACATAGATCATATTCTATAACACCACATAGATCATATTCTATAACACCACATAAATCATATTCTATAACACCACATAGATCATATTCTATAACACCACATAGATCATATTCTATAACACCACATAGATCATATTCTATAACACCACATAGATCATATTCTATAACACCACATAGATCATATTCTATAACAACACCACATAGATCATATTCTATAATACCACATAGATCATATTCTATAACACCACATAGATCATATTCTATAACACCACATAGATCATATTCTATAATACCACATATATCATATTCTATAATACCACATAGATCATATTCTATAACACCACATAGATCATATTCTATAACACCACATAGATCATATTCTATAACACCACATAGATCATATTCTATAATACCACATAGATCATATTCTATAATACCACATAGATCATATTCTATAGCACCACATAGATCATATTCTATAGCACCACATAGATCATATTCTATAATACCACATAGATCATATTCTATAACACCACATAGATCATATTCTATAACACCACATAGATCATATTCTATAACACCACATAGATCATATTCTATAACACCATCACATTATAGATATAATATCTATCTATATAATATCTAATATAGATCATATTCTCTGGTCTGATCATTTGGAGATTTGGTTGGCAACAAAGCAATGTATTTCCTGTGTGAGTGATCTACCAGGCAGGGGCTGTAATCACGCCAGCGTGGAGAGAGAGAGGCGGGGGGGGAGGAGGACTGTGTTATTACACTGTGTTTGATGCATTAGCAGCTAGCCGACCAGCCCTTAACGACGAGGCGGTGTTATGGGCCTAGCGTAAACAGGAGACGCGGAGGAGCACTTTAACCTGCATATTCTATAACACCACATATATCATATTCTATAATACCACATAGATCATATTCTATAACAACACCACATAGATCATATTCTATAACACCACATAGATCATATTCTATAATACCACATAGATCATATTCTATAACACCACATAAATCATATTCTATAACACCACATAGATCATATTCTATAACACCACATAGATCATATTCTATAACACCACATAGATCATATTCTATAACACCACATAGATCATATTCTATAACACCACATAGATCATATTCTATAACAACACCACATAGATCATATTCTATAATACCACATAGATCATATTCTATAACACCACATAGATCATATTCTATAACACCACATAGATCATATTCTATAATACCACATATATCATATTCTATAATACCACATAGATCATATTCTATAATACCACATAGATCATATTCTATAACACCACATAGATCATATTCTATAACACCACATAGATCATATTCTATAACACCACATAGATCATATTCTATAACATCACACATAGATCATATTCTATAATACCACATAGATCATATTATATAACACCACATAGATCATATTCTATAACACCACATAGATCATATTCTATAACACCACATAGATCATATTCTATAACACCACATAGATCATATTCTATAACACCACATAGATCATATTATATAACACCACATAGATCATATTCTATAACACCACATAGATCATATTCTATAATACCACATAGATCATATTCTATAACACCACATAGATCATATTATATAACACCACATAGATCATATTCTATAACACCACATAGATCATATTCTATAATACCACATAGATCATATTCTATAATACCACATAGATCATATTCTATAGCACCACATAGATCATATTCTATAGCACCACATAGATCATATTCTATAATACCACATAGATCATATTCTATAACACCACATAGATCATATTCTATAACACCACATAGATCATATTCTATAACACCACATAGATCATATTCTATAACACCATCACATTATAGATATAATATCTATCTATATAATATCTAATATAGATCATATTCTCTGGTCTGATCATTTGGAGATTTGGTTGGCAACAAAGCAATGTATTTCCTGTGTGAGTGATCTACCAGGCAGGGGCTGTAATCACGCCAGCGTGGAGAGAGAGAGGCGGGGGGGGAGGAGGACTGTGTTATTACACTGTGTTTGATGCATTAGCAGCTAGCCGACCAGCCCTTAACGACGAGGCGGTGTTATGGGCCTAGCGTAAACAGGAGACGCGGAGGAGCACTTTAACCTGCATGACGACACCTATAAGTGAGAGGAGAGGAGGGGAGGAGAGAGGGGAGAGGGGAGGGGAGGAGGGGAGGAGAGGAGAGGAGAGGAGAGGAGGAGAGAGGGGAGGAGGAGAGGAGAGGAGGAGAGAGGAGAGGAGAGGAGAGGAGAGGAGGAGA
>NC_137676.1:224153-229153 GCF_963989245.1 Nansenia antarctica
AAAGGCGGTACAGGACCATGGCCGCAAGGACAAACAGACTGAAGCTCAGCTTCTACCCCAGGGCCATCCAGGCCCTGAACACAGCAAAGACCTAGGTTCCGGGCCCTGGACAGTCTGGACGGATTGATGGCAGCTGCTGGATTGAAAAAATCAGGTGTAGTGCTGAGGCACAAATGTGTACATTTCAAGCCTGCAAACTGCGACACTTTAAATGAATGTGCAATAACACTATGTGCAATATGACAACCCTAGTCGTTTTATCTGTACAGTATAGTATAGTGGATAGTGTACATAGCCTTTATTTATGTAAACCAGCTCCTTTCCCTTCTTGTTTTTTTTTCTTTTCTTTTTTTCTTTCCTAGCACCAGGGGAGCCACCCCTCCCAAATGTCATTGTTTGGTACCTGTACTATAGCAATGACAATTAAGACCATTCATTCATTCATTAGAGCTCTCAGGTCTTTTGCTAAAATATCAGCCCAATAGAGCTCTCAGGTCTTCTGCTAGCATATCAGCCCAATAGAGCTCTCAGGTCTTCTGCTAGCATATCAGCCCAATAGAGCTCTCAGGTCTTCTGCTAGCATATCAGCCCAATAGAGCTCTCAGGTCTTCTGCTAGCATATCAGCCCAATAGAGCTCTCAGGTCTTCTGACGCTGGTTTTCTCTGTGTACCAAATGTACAAAAGAAGAGATTTGGTGAGGCTGCATTCTCATTTTATGCTCCCAGATTGTGGAATGCACTGCCTGTTCTTTTTAATATTGCCTTTAAATGACTAAATGATTAAATGATGATTATATAATGATTGGAGCACTTTGAGCTGCAACATTTGCAGGAAAAGCGCTATACAAATAAAAGCTATTATTATTATTATGATTATTATTATGATTATTATGATGATTATTATTATTATTATTATTATTATTATCTCTATTTGCTACACTTTCCCCTCTGGGAGAGAGAGAGAGGTTGGGATGAGATCACATCATGTTCACATCTTTTTTAGTAAAGTAAAAGTTATTATTATTATTATTATTATTATTATTGTTATTATTATTATTATTGTTATTATTATTATTGTTATTTTTATTATTATTATGATTATTGTTATTATTGTTGTTGTTGTTGTTGTTATTATTATTATTATTATTATTATTATTATTATTATTTACTGAGAGGGGTAGTGGTGGTCTAGTCAAGTGTATAGTGAGTTGGACTTGTGATCGGAAGGTTGTGAGTTCAAATCCCGCCTGAAACCACACCACTACTAGTGTGCCCTTGGGTAAGGCACTTAGCCCTCAGTTACTCCAGGGGGAATGTCCCTGTAATTCGTAATTGTAAGTCGCTTTGGATTAAAAGCGTCTGCTAAATGGCAAAATTATTAAATTATTACTGTAGCATGTCTCAAACCTGGTTCTCATTCCTGCTGTTCTGAGGGTAAATAAAAGGCCTGCTGTGTCTCACCTGCTCACCGTGTCACGGAGGACATCATGTAATGTACCATGTGGACTTAATGTCCTTCATTACCTTCCAGCTCCACTTCTCTCTCTCCTCTCTCTCTCTCTCTCTCTCTCTCTCCCCTCTCTCCCACCCCTCTCTCTCTCCCTCTCTCTCTCTCTCCCCTCTCTCCCACCCCTCTTTCTCTCTCTCTCTCCCCTCTCTCCCACCCCTCTCTCTCTTCCCCTCTCTCTCCCCTCTCTCCCCCCCTCTCTCACTCTCTCTCCCTCTACCCTCTCTCCCACCCCTCTCTCTCTCCCCTCTCTCCCACCCCTCTCTCTCTCCCTCTCTCTCTCTCCCCCCCTCTCTCTCTCTCTCTCTTTCTCTCTCTCTCTCTCTCTCTCTCTCACACACACACACTGACTGAGCAAACACGTTTCGTAAGGTGTGGGCGCAGATTGAAGATATTCTCCGATGCGAGGATGGGAGGATGGGAGGATGGGAGGATGGGAGATGGGAGGATGGGAGGATGGGAGGATGGAAGGATGGGAGGAGAGGAGGATGGAAGGATGGGAGGATGGGAGGATGAGAGGATGAGAGGATGGGAGGATGGGAGGATGAGAGGATGGGAGGATGGGAGGATGGAAGGATGGGAGGATGGGAGGATGAGAGGATGAGAGGATGAGAGGATGGGAGGATGGGAGGATGAGAGGATGGGAGGATGAGAGGATGGGAGGATGGGAGGATGGGAGGATGAGAGGATGAGAGGATGGGAGGATGGGAGGATGAGAGGATGGGAGGATGAGAGGTTGGGAGGATGGGAGGATGAGAGGATGGGAGAATGAGAGGATGGGAGGATGAGAGGTTGGGAGGATGGGAGGATGAGAGGATGGGAGGATGGGAGGATTAGAGGAGGGGAGGATGGGAGGATGGGAGGATGGGAGGATGGGAGGATGGGAGGATGGGAGATGGGAGGATGGGAGGATGGGAGGATGGGAGGATGGGAGGATGGGAGGATGGGAGGAGGGGAGGATGGGAGGATGGGAGGATGGGAGGATGGGAGGTTGGGAGGATAGGAGGATGGGAGGATGGGAGGATGGGAGGATAGGAGGATAGGAGGATAGGAGGATAGGAGGATGGGAGGATGGGAGGATGGGAGGATGGGAGGATGGGAGGATGGGAGGATGGGAGGATGGGAGGTTGGGAGAATGGGAGGTTGGGAGGATAGGAGGATGGGAGGATGGGAGGAGGGGAGGATGGGAGGATGGGAGGATGGGAGGATGGGAGGTTGGGAGGATAGGAGGATGGGAGGATGGGAGGATGGGAGGATAGGAGGATAGGAGGATAGGAGGATAGGAGGATAGGAGGATGGGAGGATGGGAGGATGGGAGGATAAGAGGATGGGAGGATGGGAGGTTGGGAGGATGGGAGGATGGGAGGATGGGAGGATGGGAGGATAGGAGATGGGAGGATGGGAGGATGGGAGGATGGGAGGATAGGAGGATAGGAGGATAGGAGGATAGGAGGATAGGAGGATGGGAGGATGGGAGGAGAGGAGGATGGGAGGATGGGAGGATGGGAGGATGGGAGGATGGGAGGATGGGAGGATGGGAGGATGGGAGGAGAGGAGGATGGGAGGATGGGAGGTTGGGAGGATGGGAGGATGGGAGGATGGGAGGATGGGAGGATGGGAGGATGGGAGGATAGGAGATGGGAGGATGGGAGGATGGGAGGATGGGAGGATAGGAGGATAGGAGGATAGGAGGATAGGAGATGGGAGGATGGGAGGATGGGAGGATAGGAGGATAGGAGGAGAGGAGGATGGGAGGATGGGAGGATGGGAGGATGGGAGGATGGGAGGATGGGAGGATAGGAGGATAGGAGATGGGAGGATGGGAGGATGGGAGGATGGGAGGATGGGAGGATAGGAGGATGGGAGGATGGGAGGATGGGAGGAGAGGAGGATGGGAGGATGGGAGGATGGGAGGATGGGAGGTTGGGAGGATAGGAGGATGGGAGGATGGGAGGATGGGAGGAGAGGAGGATGGGAGGATGGGAGGATGGGAGGATGGGAGGATGGGAGGATGGGAGGAGAGGAGGATGGGAGGATGGGAGGTTGGGAGGATAGGAGGATGGGAGGATGGGAGGATGGGAGGATGGGAGGATGGGAGGAGAGGAGGATGGGAGGATGGGAGGAGAGGAGGATGGGAGGATGGGAGGATGGGAGGATGGGAGGATGGGAGGATGGGAGGATGGGAGGATGGGAGGCACTCTAGACTGAATGTGCAATTATCTCTCCAACCAGAGGAACAGCTGCCCTCCCTCACCCTCCCTCACCCTCCCTCCCTCCCTCCCTCACCCGCACATGTGGCAATCAAACACGTGAGGCACACAGATCTAGCGTGTCCGTCGTTTTATTTATAGAGTCATCTCGTATAAAATGTACAATTATCATACAACTTTTACAAAATAGAAAAAGAACACACAACAGACAACAGTATTGACAGCAGTACTGACAACTACAAACTACATTCATCTCAACACACAGGCCGACGCAATGCAATACTGCTTTGGCGTTTCAACAACATTAAAGTGCTTGTTGTTTTTCATTCTTTTCTCATATAAATACATTTGTAGTTCGTTTTCTTTTTCCTCCTACGAAGTTCTTGTTCACAGCATTTGAGAAGACGGACTCGGTCCTGGTGATAAAGTGCAGATGTGTGACCGACGTTTTAGCATGTGGTCATATCTCATTCATCGTCTACTGAAAGGGGATTCTCCATGGTCAACAGCCACACACACATACTCACACTCACACTCACACGCACACGCACACGCACACTCACACTCACACTCACACTCACACTCACACACGCACTCACACTCACACTCACACTCACACTCACACTCACACACGCACTCACTCACACTCACACTCACACTCACACTCACACTCACACACACACTCACACTCACACTCACACTCACACACGCAGCACTCACACTCACACTCACACTCACACTCACACTCACACACACACACACATACACACTCACTCACTCACACGCACACTCACACTCACACTCACACTCACACTCACACTCATACTCATACTCACACTCACACGCACACTCACACTCACACTCACACTCACACTCACACACGCACTCACACTCACACTCACACTCACACTCACACACGCACTCACACTCACACTCACACTCACACACGCACTCACACACACACACACACACGCACACACACACTCACCCCCCCCCAGACACACTCACACTGACACACACTCACCCCCCCACACACCCCCCCCCCACACACACTCACACTGACACCCCCCCACACACCCCCCCACACACACACTCACACCCGCCACACCCCCACACCCCCCCCCCTCCTCCTCCTCAGACCTCGCTAGGCGACCTGGAGCGGTACTTCCCCCCCCCTCCCCCCCCCCCCGTGCGTCTGGAAGCCGCAGCAGAGCGCGTAGAGCGAGCGCTGGATCTCCGCGTTACGGTAGGCGTAGATGATGGGGTTGATCATGGAGTTGTAG
>NC_137676.1:234153-236653 GCF_963989245.1 Nansenia antarctica
TCCTGATCAGACATTACCCTGGGTGGTGCTCCACATGTTCCTGAGCAGACATTACCCTGGGTGGTGCTCCACGTGTTCCTGATCAGCAGACATTACCCTGGGTGGTGCTCCACATGTTCCTGATCAGACATTACCCTGGGTGGTGCTCCACATGTTCCTGAGCAGACATTACCCTGGGTGGTGCTCCACGTGTTCCTGATCAGCAGACATTACCCTGGGTGGTGCTCCACGTGTTCCTGATCAGCAGACATTACCCTGGGTGGTGCTCCACATGTTCCTGATCAGCAGACATTACCCTGGGTGGTGCTCCACATGTTCCTCAGCAGACATTACCCTGGGTGGTGCTCCACGTGTTCCTGATCAGCAGACATTACCCTGGGTGGTGCTCCACATGTTCCTGATCAGACATTACCCTGGGTGGTGCTCCACATGTTCCTGATCAGCAGACATTACCCTGGGTGGTGCTCCACGTGTTCCTGATCAGCAGACATTACCCTGGGTGGTGCTCCACGTGTTCCTGATCAGCAGACATTACCCTGGGTGGTGCTCCACATGTTCCTGAGCAGACATTACCCTGGGTGGTGCTCCACGTGTTCCTGATCAGCAGACATTACCCTGGGTGGTGCTCCACGTGTTCCTGATCAGCAGACATTACCCTGGGTGGTGCTCCACGTGTTCCAGAGCAGACATTACCCTGGGTGGTGCTCCACGTGTTCCTGATCAGCAGACATTACCCTGGGTGGTGCTCCACGTGTTCCTGATCAGACATTACCCTGGGTGGTGCTCCACGTGTTCCTGATCAGACATTA
The DNA here is from genome assembly GCF_963989245.1 of Nansenia antarctica. Taxonomy (NCBI): domain Eukaryota; kingdom Metazoa; phylum Chordata; class Actinopteri; order Argentiniformes; family Microstomatidae; genus Nansenia; species Nansenia antarctica. The sequence goes on from NC_137676.1 coordinate 234,963, forward strand.
CCCTGGGTGGTGCTCCACATGTTCCTGATCAGCAGACATTACCCTGGGTGGTGCTCCACGTGTTCCTGATCAGACATTACCCTGGGTGGTGCTCCACATGTTCCTGAGTAGCAGACATTACCCTGGGTGGTGCTCCACATGTTCCTGAGTAGCAGACATTACCCTGGGTGGTGCTCCACATGTTCCTGATCAGCAGACATTACCCTGGGTGGTGCTCCACGTGTTCCTGATCAGCAGACATTACCCTGGGTGGTGCTCCACGTGTTCCTGATCAGACATTACCCTGGGTGGTGCTCCACATGTTCCTGATCAGCAGACATTCCCCTGGGTGGTGCTCCACATGTTCCTGATCAGCAGACATTACCCTGGGTGGTGCTCCAAGTGTTCCTGATCAGCAGACAGATGGGACATATCTTCTATTCTATTCTATTCTATTATGTTCTATTAAGTTATGTTATATTCTATTCTATTCTACAATACATAACATAACATGGCATAGCATAGCATAGCATAACATAATATAATATAACATAACATAACATAGCATAGCATAGCATAACATAACATAACATAACATAGCATAGCATAGCATAACATAATATAATATAACATAACATAACACAACACAATGAATGAATGAATGAATGGTCTTTATTGTCATTGATATAGTACAGGTACCATACAACGACATTTGGGAGGGGGGGCTCCCCTGGTGCTAGAAAAAAAAAACTAAAAACAAGAAGGGAAAAGAGCTGGTTTACATAAATAAAGGCTATGTACACTATCCACTATACTATACTATACAAATAAAACACTGTGCTGTACTCTATGCTATAAATATCCTAACATTTCCTATCTCTGAACCTTATGTACCCGAGGGTTGTCATATTGCACATAGTATTATTGCACATTCATTTAAAGTGTCGCAGTTTGCAGGTTTGAAATGTTCACAGTTGTGTTTCAGTATTGCACTTGATTACAATCTAGTAGCTGCCATCAAATTGTCTAGATTGTCCAGGGCCTAGAACCTAGTTCTTTGCTGTGTTCAGGGCCTGAATGGCCCTAGGGTAGAAGCTGAGCTTCAGTCTATTTGTCCTTGCGGACATGGTCCTGAACCGCCTGCCCGGGTGTTCGTGTTCGTTCCCAGGGTGGGATGGGTCTCTGGAGATCTTGGAGGCCTTCCTGAGGCAGCGTGTGTTGTACAGCTCTTCCAGAGAGGAGAGGGGGGCGCCGATGATCTTCTGGGCCGATCTCACGACTCTCTGTAGCGCTTTCCTCTCTGCGGCTGTGCAGCTGGAGAACCACACGCAGATGCAGTAGGTGAGGATGCTCTCCACTGTGCAGCGGTAGAAGGTCACAAGCAGCTCCTGTTTGAGGTGGTATTTCCTGAGGACTCTCAGGAAGTAGAGCCGCTGTTGTGCCTTCTTGATGATGGCTGCTGTGTTGGTCTTCCAGGACTGGTTATCCTGTATGTGCACCCCCAGGAATCGGAGGGTTGAGACTCTCTCCACGCTCCCTCCATCGACGAGCAGGGGCTGGACCTCAGATTTTTTCCTCCTGAAGTCCACGATGATTTCCTGGGTCTTTGACTGGTACAGCAGCAGGTTGTTAACCTTGCACAGCTTGCCCAGCTGCTCCACCTCATCCCTGTACGCCGCCTCGTCCCCCCCCCGAGATGCAGCCCACCACGG
>NC_137676.1:244153-254153 GCF_963989245.1 Nansenia antarctica
TACTTATGCTTTGACTTGTGTGTGTGTGTGTGGGGGGGGGGGGGTGTATTACAGGGTGAGGTCAGTAGGTCAACTACTTATGCTTTGTCAGTATGGGTGATGACTCATACAAGCAACAGTGGGGAAGGTGGAAGCTTGAAGTGTGTGAGGGGGGAGGGGGGCGGGGTTAGGTCAGGTCAGGGTTCGGGTCATCATCACAACACGTAAACACCAGCAGCCCCTGAGACCAGCCTCCGTCATGGAGCTGGAGACTGACTTGGAGCCTAAATGGAGTCTCATAGAGCTCCAGTGGAGGATTTGGAGCCAAAATGGAGTCTCATCGAGCTCCAGTGGAGGATTTGGAGCCAAAATGGAGTCTCATAGAGCTCCAGTGGAGGATTATGAGCCAAATTTGGAGCCAAAATGGAGTCTCATAGAGCTCGGGGAGCTGGGTTTGCGCTCTCTCCATCACACGTACAGGAACAGTGTGTGTCTGTACTACATGGAGCTCCTCAGAGTTCCAGAATGTCCATCTCTGGAGTTCCGGCACTGACAGGAACACCAGAACAGCCTTAACACTAGAACAGCTTAACACTAGAACAGCTTAACACTAGAACAGCCTTAACACTAGAACAGCTTAACACTAGAACAGTCTTAACACTAGAACAGCCTTAACACTAGAACAGCCTTGACACTAGAACAGCCTTAACACTAGAACAGCTTAACACTAGAACAGCCTTAACACTAGAACAGCCTAAACACTAAAACATCCGTGCCTTTTTACCTAATAGAACCCCCTCTTTACAATGCTAAGCTGCTACTTACACACATGACCACTAGTTGGCCGCTTGTAAATTAGCCTGCCTCCTACACAGAAAAACTGTAAAATAGCTTCATACTAGCTTATCCTGGTGTGATTTTTGAAAATGTAAGGATACTGGGTGGGAGAACACACATACCTAGGACAAGTCTATCGTTATAGATCTATCTCTGTACATCTATCGTTATAGATCTATCTCTGTACATCTATCTTTATACATCTATCTTTATAGATCTATATTTATACATCTATCTTTATACATCTATCTTTATAGATCTATATTTATAGATCTATCTTTATACATCTATCTTTATAGATCTATCTTTATAGATCTATCGTTATAGATAAGGACCCCAATTGAAATAAGCCAGTGGCTTTCTTGGGTTTTTATCCTGTTAGTTGACCTTGTATGTAATATGTACTGTCATGTACCTACTTCTGCAAATCTTCTAATAAAGTTTTCAATCAATCAATCAATCAATCTATCTCTGTACATCTATCTTTATATATCTATCTCTGTACATCTATCTTTATAGATCTATCTTTATACATCTATCTCTGTACGAGAGTCGTGAGAACAGCACAGAAGATCACCGGCGCCCCCCTCCCCTCTCTGGAAGAGCTGTACAACACACGCTGTCTCAGGAAGGCCTCCAAGATCTCCAGGGACCCGACCCACCCTGGGCACGTACACTTTATCAGGCTGCCCTCGAAAAGGAGGTACAGGACCCCGGCCGCTAAGACAAACAGACTGAAGAACAGCTTCTACCACAGGGCCGTCCAGGCCCTGAACACAGCAAAGACCTAAGTTCTGGGCCCTGGACAGTCTGGACGGATTGTATGGCAGCTGCTGGACTGAAGAAATCTGGTGTAGTGCTGAGGCACAAACATGTACATTTCAAGCCTGCAAACTGTGACACTTTAAATAACGTGAAAAAATACTATTGTGCAATATGACAACCCTAGTTTACTATCTGTGCAGTATAGTACAGTGGATTGTGTACATAGCCTTTATTTATGTAAACCAGCTCCTTACTTTCTTGTGATTTTATTCTTTTTCTAAAAGTTTTTTTTTTTCCCCTTTCCTAACACCAGGGGAGCCACCCCTCCTAAATTTCGTTGTTTGGTACCTGTACTGTAGCAATGACAATAAAGTCCATTCATTCATTCATTCATTCATTCATCTATCTTTATAGATCTTTCTCTGTACATCTAGCTCTGTACATCTATCGTTATAGATCTATCTCTGTACATCTATCTTTATATATCTATCTTTATAGATCTATCTTTATACATCTATCGTTATAGATCTATCTCTGTACATCTATCTTTATATATCTATCTTTATAGATCTATCTTTATACACCTATCCTTATAGATCTATCTCTGTACATCTATTTTTATAGACCTATTTTTATAGATCTATCTATGGGCATCTATCCCCCCCCCCCCCCACACACACACACAAACACACACACAGGCACAGACAGACACACACACACACACACACACACACACACAGAGAGAGACAGAGACACACACACACACACACACACATTTTAAATGCTTTATTTATGTCCACATACAAAGTATAATTCTAAAGGACATAAATACTAACAGTGCATTTTGACATCCTGGAAACAATTTGTTACAGTAATGCTGAGCCAACAACCAGTTCTGCCACACACAGGATGTTATTCGCACCAGACCAGTGGGTTGATCAATACTATAAGACAGACAGTATCCCGCTCATGGGTACAGGAAGCACCGCCTTCTCCATATTGAGCGGCTACCAATAATAGCGGATATTGAGCAGTATTTTGCTAACTGTTTGGCCCTTCTCTTAGGAAGACCAGCCATATGAAGGCCTCTAACAACAGACTTATGAACATGGCCCAGGCTGCCAAATATGAAAACTAAAAGTTGACATCTGTAGCCCAGTTGTGATATGGCCTGCTCCAGCTGTTGGTATTTTAAGATTTTGGTTAAAAAGGCTTCCTCTAGGCTATGGTCAAAGGTGCAGCCAACTTCTAAAATAAGCACCTCTCTTTTCGTTGACAATTACAACATCAGGGGTGTTTGCTGAAATATTGGAGAACACTCCTACTGACTCTTCGTCGCTACACAAACTGAACATGTGGGGCTTTACAGTGGAGTGCTTGTACAGCGTTGCGGCAGGCCTGAATATGGAAAAGACACCCTCTGAAATCAGATCCACAATTCGATCATGCCTACATACGTAGAGCCCTTTATACGCATGACAACCATTTAAGATGTGGGGCATGGTTTCAGTTATCTGCTGGTGACTGTGATGTATGCAGTGTGGGCTATGACTGTCAGGAAGCCAGATGGAAAGGTTTAGCTTCGTTGGTAAAACCTGCAGCCTAGCTTTTAGAGTGAAGGTGACAATACACTCGTCAAGAGTTACGCTTTTGAACACTGCGTGAGAGACAGAGTGATCAGCAGCAGGGAGACACACACACACACACACACACACACACACACACACACACACACACACACACACACACAGAGAGACATACACAGAGACACACAGAGACACATACACACACACAGAGACACACACACACACACACACACACACACACACAGAGACATACACAGAGACACACAGAGACACATACACGCACACACACAGACACACACACACACACACACACACACACAGAGACACACACACACACACAGAGATACACACACACTTCTTTGGACACCTTTCTCCATGTCTTCCGGTTGCTACGCCCCCCCCCCCCCCCTCAGTGACCCACTTCCACAATAAACACATTTACTTAACGTAACGACTTGTTAGTTTCCGCTTCGTAATCTTCCTCTTCTCCCTCCTGCGTGTCACTGACAGAGCACTGAGGACACGGTGGGTATGAACACTAGAACAGCCCATTCTATTACCACTATTAAAGACCCGCCTCTTTACAATGCTCAAGCGGCTACTTACACACAACGACCACTAGTCGGCGCGTCTTGTAAATCAGCCTGCCTCCTACACAGAAAAACTGCCCAAAAATATCTTCATACTAGCTTATCCTGATGTGATGTTGAACATGTCAGGATACTGGGTGGTAGAACGCACATATCTAGGACAAGTCATGAAAGGAGGGTCCTGAAATTTGATCGAGTGCAAAGCGCAAATAATGAATGTGAAGAAGAGAGACAGGGAGAGAGAGAGAGAGACAAAGGGGGGAGGGGAGAGAGGGAGAAGCCTTTATGTTATGTTAAACTGTTACGTAATGGCAGGAACACCTGCTGGACCTCTGAATAATAAGAGAGGGAGAGAGGGAGGGAGGGAGGGAGGGAGGGAGGGAGAGAGGGAGGGAGAGAGTGGGGGGCAGGGGGGGGTGAGAGATCGAGAGTGGGAGTGAGAGAAAGTGGGGAAGAGAGATGAGGGAGAGAGAGAGAGATGGATGAAGAGTGTGTGTGTGTGTGTGTGGGGGTAGATGTCCGTAGATAGATGTACAGAGATAGATCTACAGAGATAGATAAAAATAATATATAATAACTTTATTTGTATAGCGCTTTTCCTGCAAACGTTGCAGCTCAAAGTGCTTTAATCATTATATTATCTTAATTTAATTGTTTTGTAACTTACATGCAATATTAAAAGGATGGGTTTTTATAACCTTAATTTAATTATTTAGTCATTTAAAGGCAATATTAAAAAGATATCTATCTATAAAGATAGATGTACAGAGATAGATCTATAAAGATAGATCTATAAAGATCGATCTATAAAGATAGATGTATAAAGATAGATGTACAGAGATAGATCTATAAAGATAGATGTATAAAGATAGATCTATAAAGATATATGTACAGAGATAGATCTATAAAGATAGATCTATAAAGATGGATCTATAAAGATAGATGTACAGAGATAGATCTATAAAGATATATCTATAAAGATAGATGTATAAAGATATATGTACAGAGATAGATCTATAAAGATATATCTATAAAGATAGATGTACAGAGATAGATCTATAAAGATATATCTATAAAGATAGATGTATAAAGATAGATGTACAGAGATAGATCTATAAAGATATATCTATAAAGATAGATGTATAAAGATAGATGTACAGAGATAGATCTATAAACATAGATGTATAGAGATAGATGTATAAAGATAGATGTACAGAGATAGATGTATAAAGATAGATGTACAGAGATAGATGTATAAAGATAGATGTATAAAGATGAATCTAAAAAGATAGATGTATAAAGATAGATGTATAAAGATAGATGTACAGAGATAGCTGTATAAAGATAGAAGTAGGTATTGATTAATCCATCTGCACTGGAAGCACAGTTGGCTGGGGAACAGCCAGGCTTGGCTAACAGAGCTATTTAAGCCTCGATAGAGAACCCAGTGACATGGACAGACAGACAGACAGTGAGGAGGACAGACAGACAGACAGACAGACACACACACACACAGACAGACAAACAGACACACAGACAGAGAGACAGACAGACACACACACAGACAGACAAACAGACACACACACACAGACAGAGACAGACACACAGACAGAGAGACAGACAGACACACACACAGACAGACACACAGACAGAGAGACAGACAGAAACACACACACACACACACACACACACACACACACACACACACACAGACAGACACACAGACAGAGAGACAGACGGACACACACACAGACAGACAGACAGACACACAGACAGAGAGACAGACAGAAACACACACACACAGACACACAGACACACAGACAGAGAGACAGACAGAGAGACAGACAGACAGAGAGACAGACAGTGAGGAGGACAGACAGACACACACACACACAGACAGACACACAGACAGACAGACACACAGACAGAGAGACAGACAGACACACAGACAGAGAGACAGACAGACACACACACAGACAGAGAGACAGACAGACAGACAGACACACAGACAGACAGACACACAGACAGAGAGACAGACACACAGACAGACACACAGACAGACAAACAGACACACAGACAGAGAGAGAGACACACAGACAGACAGACAGACACACAGACAGAGAGATATGAGCCCCCCTTGAAGGCTCACAATCGCATCAGTTCCTTCTCTGTGGTCAAAAACATCATCCCTCCCTCTGTCTCTCTCTTTCTCTCCCTCCCTCTCCCTGTCTCTCTCTCCCTCCCTCTCTCTCTCTCTCTCCCTCTCCCTGTCTCTCTCTCTCCCTCTCCCTGTCTCCCTCTCCCTGTCTCTCTCTCACTCCCTCTCTCTCTCTCTCTTTCTCTCTCTCTCTCTCTCCCTCCCTCTCTCTCTCTCCCTCTCCCTGTCTCTCTCTCTCCCTCTCTCTCCCTCTCCCTGTCTCCCTCTCCCTGTCTCTCTCTCACTCCCTCTCTCTCTCTCTCTCTCTCTCTCACTCTCTCTCACTCCCTCTCTCTCTCTCTCTCTCTCTCTCTCTCTCTCTCTCTCTCTCTCCCTCTCTCCCTCCCTCCCTCCCTCCCTCCAGTAGACAGAGCTCATTAATTCAATGATTAACCAGGGAGGGAGGGAGGGAGGGAGGATATAGGATGGATGTGTGTATGTGTGTGTGTGTGTGTGTGTGTGTGTGTGTGTGTGTGTCAGACTTACAGGTGTATGTGGTTCTCCAGGTGTGTGTGCTGGGTTCTCTGGGTTCTCTCCACCTTGTGTTGGTTCTGGCCCAGGTGGGCGAACCTGCGGAGACACATCACACGCATCAGGACCAGGGTCACCCCGTCACCATGGCAACACCACCGCCGCCGGACACACACACACACACACACACACACACCGCACAGAGGAGACCCGCGTGGATTCCTGCGGCGTCTGAAATGAATCGACGGCATGACGCAGGGGAGAGAGAAAACCTCCACCGCGACACACACACACACAGACACAGACAGACAGACACAGACACACACACACACAGACACAGACACAGACACAGACACACACACACAGAGACACACACACACACACACCAGGGTTTCCGTTAACCGGTAATTACCGGTCTTTGTCCGATAAAATCTGTTGAAGTCCGACATATTTAAACCTCTTCGGTCATATTGTCCGGTGAAAATAACCGCTAAACACAGGTAGCCCATTCGGCGGTAACCCGCCCCATCTGGCAACCCTGTCTCTCAACGCGCGAGTACCGTAGTTTAGTCAGTTACCGTAATTTAGTTTGATCTAGTCTAAATAAAACCACTGCAGTGACCGGAGTCAAGGTTATTGTTCTGCGTGTTTTGGATGTGCTAGAGCACAGTGAATGACCACCGAGGGCCGTGAGATGCGGCTAGTAAAGGACGCTAGCGGCCATCTCAACCCCGTTCATTGATTGAGCTTGCCGTGCCCGTTCCAGCCCTGAGTCGGGAGAAGTACTACGGGAGTAGTGCGCTACTATCGACAACCTGGGCTACTGGTACCATAAGATTAGGATTGATTAGATTAGGTTGACAATACCACACTACATATGAGTTTAGGGATATCAATGTTATATATTTGTGTATGTTTTATCTTTATGTATTAAATGTTATAATTGTTTCACATTTGAGACCTGTCTTCCCCACTCAGTTATTCAGTCGGTGTCCATCATTTTAGTCTATCTATAGTGTTAGAGTTTAATTTGTGCCACTAAGGTGAAATAGTCCACGGGTGTGTATCCCCCCGATACATCCTCCCCATTCTCATACTCCCGAGTCCGAGAAAGTATGATTTGACAGGCAGCTAGACTTAATGCCTTCCCAATCAGCGAGACGTGGTTATAGAAATTACGTTGTTTTATTGATAAAAAGGGTAAAACTGGAAAGAGAATATAAAAAACGTACATTACTGTCGTGAAACTATTTAACACACTTCAGTTAACGTAATGTCCGTTCATTGATCGATCGATGCAGTCCGTTCAAATAGCCATCAAAAGCTAAACTAGGCATATTTAAAATTACCAATTACATACTCAAATCCCATTAATGCAATTGAAATAAACATCTTAAAGTAGCCTACAGTTCGTAATTCAAAGTAGCAAAGGTGACTAGGCTGCCCAGTGTGGCGCGCGTGCAGCCCTGGACATAATTTTTATGCCATAGCGCATGCGAATCATGAAAGCCTATATGTGTGGTGGCCTGGGAAAACCCGTCGGATGTCGCTGGCGTTCGTTTGTGGCAAAGAGCAAAAATAGATGGAAATCGCGATTTTGGCGATTTTGATATTATGTGGTATTCTAGTACTTTGAACTCCATACTACATTATGGTGAATAAACATTTTAAGAAAACAAAAGAGAAAGTACTTATTTTTACGTTTTTGTGGTGGGTAGTTTGCTAGCGAAACAACGTCACGTTGAACGTGTCTCATTCTCAGTTAAGCAACGCACGCACACATGAGCGAAAGGAGAGACGATACTTCCACCTGTGTTATTGCCAGTTTACTGATGCTCACAATAAGCATAAAGTAATACAATCTTAACTAGAAGACACACAAATGGATCTGTCCCTCGCATACCGACGAGGCGAGCAGACTAACACCGCATCACAAGCAGACAAACGAGACCGGCCGATCTGCATAGGCTCCTCCCCCGACCCGGAGGAGAAAGGGGAGGATTTCTTACCTTTCACTTTTTTTGACATGATACATTAAAATGCTCATAACTTTTTTAAAATAAAGGGCTATCTCAGTCATTCAACCAGTTATGAATAGCTTCATTATATAGTTCGCGATCTAATCGTATCGGATGAGAAATGGACATTAAATGGCCTATATAGGCTACACAACAGCTAATCACCGCGACAAACACCTATATTATATTCTAATATGATGACCGGAATTTTTCCCGTTTGTCCGACAAATTGAAATCTTCCCGGACACGTTGACCGGCACCACATTTTTCTAACGGAAACCCTGACACACACACACACACACACAGACACAGACACAGACACACACACACACACACACACACACACAGGACTATATACCACACCACACCCACACACACACACAGACACACACACACACACACACACAGAGAGACACACACACAGAGTTACACACACAGAGACACACACACACACACATACACAGACACACACACAGAGACACACACACACATACACATACACAGACACACACCCAGAGACACACACACAGAGACAGACACACACACACACACAGACACACACACACACACACACACACACACACACACACACACAGTACATCTAGAGAGAGTCCTCTTGAAAGTCAAGACTAAAAACCCATCTTTTAATATTGCCTTTAAATGACTAACTGATTAAATCAGGACTCTATAATGATTGGAGCACTTTGAGCTGCAACGCTTACAGAAGAAGCATGGAGCGGACATGGAGGTCAATCTTCACTACATTCTAGGATTTAGTACAGAGTCATCATGACAAGGTGTGTGTGTGTGAGTGTGTGTGTGTGTGAGTGTGTGCGTGAGTGTGTGTGTGTGTGTGTGTGTGTGTGTCTCTCTGTGTGTGTGTGTGTGTGTCTCTCTCTGTGTGTGTGTGTCTGTGTGTGTGTGTGTGTGTGTGAGTGTGTGTGAGTGTGAGTGTGTGTGTGTGTGTGTGTAGGTGTGTGTGTGTGTGTGTGTTTGTGTGTGTGTCTCTGTGTCTCTGTGTGTGTGTCTCTGTGTGTAGGTGTGTGTGTGTGTGTGTGTGTCTCTGTGTGTGTGTGTGTGTGTATGTGTGTGTGTGTGTGTGTGTGTGTGTGTGTGTCTCTGTGTGTGTGTCTCTCTGTGTGTGTGTGTGTGTGTGTGTGTGTGTGTGTACCTCTTGGTAGATGAGTAGGTCCTCCTCCACAGGCAGGTCGGCAAGGGTGAGGCCGTAGGGCGATGACCTCATATGCTGCTGGAGGTCAGAGGTCAGGGATGAGAGGAGGAGGAGGAGAAGAACAAACGGTAAACAGACTGACTTATATAGACTGACTTATATAGATGACTTATATAGATGACTTATATAGATGACTTATATAGACTGACTTATATAGATTACTTATATAGACTGTCTTATATAGATGACTTATATAGATGACTTATATAAACTGACTTATATAGACTGACTTATATAGATGACTTATATAGACTGACTTATATAGACTGTCTTATATAGACTGACATATATAGATGACTTATATAGACTGACTTATATAGACTGAC
>NC_137676.1:259153-273582 GCF_963989245.1 Nansenia antarctica
TGTGTGTGTTACCTACTATAAGAGTTTAACACTAGAACAGACGTGTCTATGTTACCTACTATAAGAGTTTAACACTAGAACAGCCGTGTCTATGTTACCTACTATAAGAGTTTAACACCAGAACAGCCGTGTCTATGTTACCTACTATAAGAGTTTAACACTAGAACAGCCGTGTCTATGTTACCTACTATAAGAGTTTAACACCAGAACAGCCGTGTCTGTGTTACCTACTATAAGAGTTTAACACTAGAACAGACGTGTGTGTGTTACCTACTATAAGAGTTTAACACTAGAACAGCCGTGTCTATGTTACCTACTATAAGAGTTTAACACTAGAACAGACGTGTCTATGTTACCTACTATAAGAGTTTAACACTAGAACAGCCGTGTCTATGTTATCTACTATAAGAGTTTAACACTAGAACAGCCGTGTCTATGTTACCTACTATAAGAGTTTAACACTAGAACAGCCGTGTCTATGTTACCTACTATAAGAGTTTAACACTAGAACAGCCGTGTCTATGTTACCTACTATAAGAGTTTAACACTAGAACAGCCGTGTCTATGTTACCTACTATAAGAGTTTAACACTAGAACAGCCGTGTCTATGTTACCTACTTTAAGAGTTTAACACTAGAACAGCCGTGTCTATGTTACCTACTATAAGAGTTTAACACTAGAACAGCCGTGTCTATGTTACCTACTATAAGAGTTTAACACTAGAACAGCCGTGTCTATGTTACCTACTATAAGAGTTTAACACTAGAACAGACGTGTCTATGTTACCTACTATAAGAGTTTAACACTAGAACAGCCGTGTCTGTGTTACCTACTATAAGAGTTTAACACTAGAACAGCCGTGTCTATGTTACCTACTATAAGAGTTTAACACTAGAACAGCCGTGTCTATGTTACCTACTATAAGAGTTTAACACTAGAACAGCCGTGTCTATGCTACCTACTATAAGAGTTTAACACTAGAACAGACGTGTCTGTGTTACCTACTATAAGAGCCACCTAGGGGGTCAAATGACCATAGTCTTTACAATGGGAAGCTGCTACTTACACACAACGACCACTAGTTGGCTGCTTGTAAATTAGCCTGCCTCCTCCTGTACAGAAAAACTGTAAAATATCTTCATACTAGCTTATCCTGATGTGATTTAGAAAGTGTAAGGATACTGGGTGGTAGAACGCACATATCTAGGACAAGTCATGAAAGGAGGGTCCTGAAATTTGATCGAGTGCAAATATATAACATGTTTCTTTTATACAACCCACGGCTGTTCTAGTGTTAAGAGGTGGTGTGTGTGTGTGTGTGTACTCTGTATGTGTGTGTGTCTGTGTGTGTGTGTGTGTGTGTGTGTGTACTCTGTGTGTGTGTGTGTGTGTGTGTGCGTGTGTGTGTGTACTCTGTGTGTGTGTGTGTACTCTGTGTGTGTGTGTACTCTGTGTGTGTTTGTGTGTCTGTGTGTGTGTGTGTACTCTCTCTGTGTGTGTGTGTGTGTGTGTCTGTGTGTGAGAGTGTGTGTGTACTCTGTGTACTCTGTGTGTGTGTGTGTACTCTATGTGTGTGAGAGTGAGTGTGTGTGTGTGTGTACTCTGTGTACTCTGTGTGTGTGTGTACTCTATGTGTGTGTGTGTGTGTGTGTGTGTGAGAGTGTGTGTGTGTGTCTGTGTGTGAGAGTGTGTGTGTGTGTCACCACAAGGCTCATGGTCAGGCTTACATTCTCCTCATTTCAGATTCCTCCCTCCCTCCCCCCTTCACCAGGGAGCACAATCAAAACACTCCTGTTGTCGTAGCAACCTGGAGAGACCTTGAGTCATACGCGGGGGCTGAGAGTCCTCTATGTTAGCTGGTGTGTGTGTGTGTGTGTGTGTGTGTGTGTGTATGTGTGTGTATGTGTGTGTATGTGTGTGTGTGTGTGTGGACATGTAAAAGGATCTGTCTCATGCGTTTCGTGTGTTCGTTGCAGCGGGTTCATTAACAGGTGACAACCCCCCCCTGAGATGGATGGAGAGATGAATCTGTTCTATATGAACACAGAGGAGAGAAGGAGAGGAGGGGAGAGGAGGAGAGGAGAGGAGAGGAGGGGAGAGGAGGGGAGAGGAGAGGAGAGGAGGGGAGAGGAGAGGAGGGGAGAGGAGAGGAGAGGAGGGGAGAGGAGAGGAGAGGAGAGGAGAGGAGAGGAGGGGAGAGGAAAGGAGAGGAGAGGAGAGGAGGGGAGAGGAAAGGAGAGGAGAGGAGGGGAGAGGAGAGGAGAGGAGGGGAAAGGAGGGAGAGGAGAGGAGGGGAGAGACAGAGACAGACAGAGAGAAACAGAGAGAGACAGAGACAGAGACAGACAGACAGACACCCCCCCCCCCCTACCCTCTCTCACCTCCTGGGTGCGGGGGTTCTCTCCCGGCCTCGGCCGTCCTGACGGGGGTGCAGCGCTGGGACCCGGCGGTGGGGGGGGGCCTCCTCCTCCTCCCTCCTCCTCCCCCCTCCCTCCCCCGCCTCCGCCCCCTCCCCCCCCCTCCTCCTCCCGGTCCTCCTCGGAGTCGTCCTCGGAGCTGCTGCTGACGACCTGCTCCTCGCTGGGGGGGGGCGGGGCGCTGGCCGCCACCTTCCTCTGGAGCACCCCCTCCTCCTTACTGCTCTTACTACACACACACACACACACACACACACACACACACACACACACACACACAGACACACAGAGACACACACACACACACAGAGAGACCACACACACAGAGACACACACACACACAGAGAGAGACACACACACACACACACACACACACACAGAGACACACACACACACACACAGACAGAGAAACAGACCGTTGGTTGATGGTGGTGGTGGTGTGTGTGTGTGGGGGGGGAGAGAGGGGGGAGAGGGGGGGGGGGGAGAGAGGGGAGAGAGAGGGGGGGAGAGAGAGAGAGAGGGGGGGGAGAGAGAGGGGGAGAGGGGGGGGGAGAGAGGGGAGAGAGAGGGGGGGGAGAGAGAGAGAGAGGGGGGGGAGAGAGAGAGGGGGAGATAGAGGGAGGGGAGAGAGAGAGAGAGAGGGTGGGAGAGAGACAGAGAGAGAGAGGGAGGGGGGGAGAGAGACAGAGAGAGAGAGGGAGGGTAAGACACAACAACGGGTAATAACAGCGAATAGCAAGAATGAAAAGAACAGATTATTGAGCTCATGGTGAAGTATATGTGTTACGGTACATGTGGGAATACGGTACATGTGGTGAAAACTAGGGTTAGGGTTGGCATGTCTAACCCTAACCCTAATCCTAATCCTAACCCTAACCCTAACCGTAGCACCCTAGCACCTAACCCTAACCCTAGTTTTCCCACATGTACCGTTTTCCCACATGTACCGTAACATATACTGGGCTCTCAAGTCTCACGCATTGGGCGTGAGACACATGCGGCGTGTGAGCGTGTGAACGGGTTGAAATGCGTGTTTCTCACGCCCAATGCGTGAGACTTGAGAGCCCTGCATATACGTATATACGTATACTGTATATATAGGGTATATTTCACACAAAAGAACACGTGTGTTTCTGATCCGTGACGGAACCAAAGAGCCTGATTGACACCGACGTTCCGACACAAACAAACAAACAGAAGCGCCGCCGCTTGAAGCGCCGCCTGAAGCGCCGCCGCTGAAACAGACCAATCAAGACACGCTTAGAGGGAAGAAAGACCCGGAGGATAGCTAGCTACACAACACAACACTCAGGAGGCTAGCTACACAACACTCAGGAGGCTAGCTACACAACACTCAGGAGGCTAGCTACACATTCAAGGTTACCTAGAAAAACAGTACCTAGCGAGAGATATACATACAGAGAGAGAGAGAGAAAATCTCCCTTAATAATCTCTCCGTGCGTGTGTGTGTGTGTGTGTATGTGTGTGTGTGCATGTGTGTGTGTGCGTGTGCGTGCGTGTGTGTGTGTGTGTGTGTGTCTGGACTGTGTGTGTGTGTGTGCATGCGTGTGTGTGTGTGTGTGTGTGTCTGGACTGTGCGTGCGTGTGTGTGTGTGTGTGTGTGCATGTGTGTGTGTGTGTGTGTGTGTGTGTGTGTGTGTGTCTGGACTGTAAGTGTGTGTGTGTGTGTGTGTGTGTGCGTGTGTGTGTGAGTGTGAGTATGTGTGTGCGTATGTGTGTGTGTGTGTGTGTGTGTGTGTGTGTGTCTGACTGTGTGTGTTTGTGTGCATGTGTGTGTGTGTGTGTTAGGGCTGCACGATTAATCGATTTTAAATCGAAATCGCGATTTGAGATGGTGCGATTAGCAAATCGCAAAGCCTGCGATTTGGGATACATTATACAGCGCGTCGGATTCAACGTCAATGAACGCACACACCCAAGAACAACAACACTGCACGTGAAACGCCCACGTGTGAATCTGTGAAGACGTTTCAGTAGCTAGCAACATTAATGGTGTGGATTAGTGTTGCACGATATACCGGTACCAACGATATACCGCGGTGCCAAAATGTCACGGTGCCTACTATACCATAAGCTTTATACAACGGTACTACCGTGGAATACTATACTACCGTGTTGAACACGGTTCCAGCGGGGCAACTCATAACACTTTCGGCTGCGTTCGTCAATTCGCTCCGAGAGCGCCGGAGCGCACACTGGGTGCAACGTCACAGAGCGACCGATTCGTTTGATTGGACGAGAGGCGTTCCGCGAGTGCGGGTCAGATTTCCAGAGCGAATTGACGAACGCAGCCTTTTTCGCGACTACCCATCGCGTTAGCTTTGTCGGCTAACAGGTTAGCAACCTCAAACGTTGTTCCTATGGTTCCTGCGAGCTCAGTGGGCATTAACTAGAAAATTAAAACCACTGAGTTTTCTTAAGTTGAGTTAAGTCTTGAGCTACAGTTTGGAAGTAGCCCTCTATTTTTTTGATATGCCAGTGTTTGCTTTTACTTTTCAAGTTCGTGAAAAAGATCCCACAGACGGACAGACATACAGACACAGAAAGACAGACAGACAGACAGACAGTTACACACACACACACACACACACACACACACACACACCTACTTTGCTATACTCTTGCAAAAGGCCAGTTGGTCTGTTTGATGTTTCAAACTACTTATTAATAAACATGTTATTCACAAAAATATCGGTTTCAGTACTTTTACTTACCTGTAGAGTTACAGTGTAATGCATTAAATGCATGTTATTCATGCACCACTCATTAAGTTATTGTAACTTGTATAAATACATTGCATGTTCATAAAAATAAAAAGTGTTACAAAAGTGCCGCGGTATCGCGATACTACTCAGTATCGTGATACTTGGGCTGGTATAGTATCGCAGGGTAAAATATTGGTATCGTGACAACACTAGTGTGGATAAATGGCTTCAGCAGAGCCAGAAGCAACGATTTAGTCCCGAAGAAAACAGCACTTCTGTTGTAAGTATTTCGGGTTTAGGACGACAGATGTGCAATAAAAGCAGGTGTTGCACACGACCTGTCGTGGAACAATCGCTACATCCAGAGGCAACACCACAAACCTGTATCAGCACTTGAAAAAGTACCACGGGCAGCTCTATGACGAGTGTACGGTCAGAAACGGAGAGTTAAGTGAAAGTCCCGTAGCCCAGTCTAACGTTAAGCAAACTAGAGTTTTAGAGTCGTTTGTGGCTGTTACGCCGTATGAAAAGGGCTCACGAAGGCACCGTGAAATAACCAATTCCATCACGCATTACCTTGCTAAAGACATGGTGTCTATTAACACTGTGAGCAACGAAGAGTTTAAAAAACGAATCCAAACGCTGGATAAAAGATAATGTGATTCCCTCCCGCACGTACGGAGCTGAACAATTTGGAGTACTATGCAACAACAACCGATCTGCGGTCGAGCCGTGCACTTACATACATTACGACGAGTTGAAGAGCTTTATCTATTTCAATGTTTACAGAAAGGACCTATTCTTTTTTACTGGACATTTTTATTATCACTTTATTTAACTTGATTGCAGTATGTGCAATATTTAGATGCTGCTCCTGAGCCATAATTAAATAACCTTGTTTGTAGAAAGGTCCTATTTTATTTTCATATTGGAATAGTTCCATTTTTTTGACACTTGAGAGAAACAAAATGGCAGCTGTTTAAAAAACCCATACATAAATATGTTGTTCCAATTCATATCTTTTAAGTTCTCATCCTTGCATTAGAACAGTTTGATGGCATTAGAGCAGTTAACAGTTTGATGGTATCATGTGGTAATGCTCTCTGAAATTAGCCCATGATAGAAGGTGATAGACAGATTCATCCAATCACCTGCCAAGTATTTTTGAAAGTACCTGCCCTTTTCCAAACAGCTTCCAATTAAGCTTTCCTAGATGGTTGTGTGAAACAAACCACCTGAGTCAGGTTAGTAATGCTCCATCACATGTTTTAATCTGAAGCTTGATTTTAAAGCAACCCAACTTTAAAGCAACCCAAGTTTAGTTCTTTCACTCGTAGCTCGGGCTGTGGGGGTGTCAAGTCCCCTGAAGACGTACAAACAAACTGCACGTTGATACGACCTTCCTAGCCGGAGATATGGCCACACTTTACAAAAACTTCCTTTGGGTCGCTTTAAAAAAAAAAAATCGCAAATTAAATCGCAATCGCAATATCTGTCCAAATAATCGCAATTAGATTTTTTCCCCCAAAATCGTGCAGCCCTAGTGTGTGTGTGTCTGTACTGTGTGTGTGTGTGTGTGTGTGTGTGTCTGTACTGTGTGTGTGTGTGTGTCTGTACTGTGTGTGTGTGTGTGTGTGCTGCTCCACTGACACCTAACAGCAGAAAAACACAACAACAACAACCACACATGTACCAACCATGTGAACACACACGTGTTACACCCACCCACACACACGCACGCACGCACGCACGCACGCACGCACGCACGCACGCACGCACGCACGCACGCACGCACGCACGCACGCACGCACGCACGCACGCACACACACACACACACACACACACACACACACACACACACACACACACACACACACACACACACACACCTTGGCACAGACTTTCCCGTCTCCTCTGGCTTGCGCACGGTGAAGGGGCTAGGGTCCACACCCACCGTCTTGGGCATAAACTCCCTTTAGAGAGAGAGAGAGAGGGGGAGAGAGAGGGGGGAGGGAGGGAGGAGAGAGAGGAGGGGGGGGGAGAGAGAGAGGGGGGGGGAGAGAGAGAGGGGGGGGGGGGAGAGAGGGGGGGGAGGGAGGGAGGAGAGAGGGGGGGGGAGGGAGGAGAGAGGGGGGGGAGGGAGGAGAGAGAGAGGGGAGGGAGGAGGAGAGAGAGAGGGGGGGGGAGGGAGGAGAGAGAGAGGGGGGGGAGGGAGGGAGGAGAGAGAGAGGGGGCGGGGAGGGGGGAGAGAGGAGGGGGGGAGGGGGGGAGAGAGAGAGGGGGGGGAGAGAGAGAGGGGGAGGGAGGAGAGAGAGAGGGGGGGGAGGGGAGAGAGAGGGGGGGGGGGAGGGAGGGAGGAGAGAGAGGGGGGGGGAGGGGAGAGGGGGGGGGAGGGGGAGAGAGGGGGCGGGGAGGGAGGAGAGAGAGAGAGGGGGCGGGGAGGGGGGAGAGAGGGGGGGAGAGGGGGAGAGAGGGAGGGGGGAGAGAGAGGGGGGGAGGAGAGAAGAGAGAGGGGGGGAGAGAGGGAGGGGGGGGGAGAGAGGGGGCGGGGAGGAGAGGAGAGAGAGGGGAGGGGGGAGGGGGGGAGAGAGAGAGGGGGGAGAGAGAGAGGGGGGGAGGAGAGGAGAGAGAGACACATCAGCATCCCAGCAGCAGCATCTTGGAGGTACACAGCTACAGTATAATATATATACAGTATATATATATAGAGAGTATACAGTATAATATATATACAGTATATATATAGAGAGAGAGTATACAGTATAATATATATACAGTATATATATAGAGAGAGTATACAGTATAATATATATATATATTAGGGGTGTAACGGATCACCTAACTCACGGATCGGATCGGGTCACGGTTTTTGAGTCACGGATCGGATCATTTTTCGGATCAACACAAACATTTTTTTTTTTTAATAAAAACAGCTTTTTCCTTGAATTCTGTAAAAACACCTCTTTTATTATGTGAAAAAAAACAAAAACATTCAAGATGTCAAAACTGGTAATATATATATATATATATATATATATATATATATATATATACATATATATAAAAAACATATTCTACACTCAAACATTACATATTATACTGAAATACACATTCAACTTAAATTATAAGTAGTGCAATATGAAAGAGGGAGGCGCCTGGTTGCAGCAGTGAATCACTGGGCTCTTTAAAGCAGACGAATAAACATGTTTTATGCCACTTTTAACTAAATAATAAAGTGAACCCATATTTTGAACATGGTATTGTAGCAACCCTGTTCATTAATGTTCATTAATGCTTGAGTTCATGTTCATGTTCGCACTGTTACTGTGTTGTGTGCCAATGCACCCCTGTGATTGGTGGAGGTCACGGGGGGGGCGGGTGCTGTGTGTGTGGTTGAGACGGTTGGGAGAGAGAGCTCCGGTGAACTAAGAAAGTTGTGTATGAGATAGTTTACAATTAAACGCACAGATTACATGAGAGAAGCTATCTGTCATTATTTCAACCACTGTCCAAGTCGGGACGTTACAGTATGAAAAAAATGCCTTCATTATCAGAAGTTGTCGAGCTACCTAGTTGTCGACCAAGTAATTTGATTGGACAAGAGGCGTTCCTTGAATGCTGATCAGATTCCAGAGCGAATTTACGAACGCAGCCTTGTTGTTGTGGATTCCCAGCTTCACGTGTAGTGAGTAAACAACAGATTCTTTTTTTTTCGCATTATCAACCTATCATTGCGCTTTAGAGTAAAACAAAGCACGCAACTCTACACGTCTATCTTTTCATGGCAACTCTACATTGTGATTTACAAGAGATATTAAGTAATATATTAAGTAATATTATTACTTGTTAACATTTTGCAATTGATCCGCGGTACACATGCGTGCCGAACCGTGGGGGGCGATCCGTTACACCCCTAATATATATAGAGAGAGTATAGAGTATAACATATATATATATATATATATATATATATATATAGAGAGAGTATACAGTATACTATATATATATATATAGAGATAGTATACAGTATAATATATATATATCCGTACGGATCACGGATTATCTGTGATCCGTTACACCCCTAATATATATAGAGAGTATAGTATAGAGTATAATATATATATATATATATATAGAGAGAGAGTATACAGTATAATATATATATATAGAGAGAGAGAGTATACAGTATAATATATATATATAGAGAGAGTATACAGTATAATATATACAGTATATATATAGAGAGAGTATACAGTATAATATATATAGAGTATACAGTATAATATATATATATATAGAGAGAGAGTATACAGTATAATATATATATAGAGAGAGTATACAGTATAATATATATATAGAGAGTATACAGTATAATATATACAGTATATATAGAGAGAGTATACAGTATAATATATATAGAGTATACAGTATAATATATATATATATATATTATATATATATATATATATAGAGAGAGAGTATACAGTATAATATATATATATATATATATATATATATAGAGAGAGAGTATACAGTATAATATATATAGAGAGTATACAGTACAAATTTCGTTGTTTGGTACCTGTACTATATCAATGACAATAAAGACCATTCATTCATTCATTCATAATATATATACGTATAAACATAGAGTATACAGTATAATATATATACATAGAGTATACAGTATAACATATATAGAGAGAGAGTATACAGTATAATATATATATATATATATATATATATATATATATATATACGTATATAGAGAGAGAGAGTATACAGTATAATATATATACTGTATATATACTGTATATATATAGAGAGAGTCTAGAGTGTTTGTTTACAAAGACATGAACATAGGGTTAGGGTCAGGGTTAGTCTAGAGCAGGGGTCGGCAATTAGGTTTGGCCTCGGGCCAACATTTTTTTGAGCCACTAGATGGCGGGCCAGAACATAATCAAAGGCTAATTTAAGTAATTGATTGTTTAAAAAATGTGACACGTTCTAATACTTGTACACATTGCTAGTCAACTAACACAGCTTGTTTTGTGAGCCTGCTAACAATGTAAAGTAGTGTTATAGTTAACTAGGTAGTAGTCCAATCCATTACGTTGCAGTATTAGGCTTGACTAGCGAGTTTGTGTTGTGATTCTCAACAACGTTGAAACGTAGTTTCACCCTCTTCCATAGTTTTGAATAATAAATGTGTGGACTGACGATGTATCGCAGCCTAACTTATTCTAATAATTATTTAACATAGTTTTATTCAGATAATTATTCCCCCCTCCTCCCAGACAAGGTCACATTATTATTGGATTGGTTGTTTGCGTGTCGGGTGAAGTTAGCTAAACATTTAACCTGCTAGCAAGAGAAACATCATGTCACTCTCCAAAGGTCTAAAGAGGAAAGTTGACGGTGAAAACAGGGCATTTAAAGAGGAATGGACAGCGAACTATATATCCTACCTGGTTTCATCAATGCAAAGCCGTTGTGAGACTCATTTTCCGTGCTCACAATGTTCCCTTTCTATACATGCGAGTCGTCCTTTTCGTCAATGAATGTGATAAAGACGCACGAGAGGAATCGATTGATGCATAAAAAATAAAAATAAACTGCCTGCGGATGGCGGTATACCCTTCAAATAACAAACAATCTCTGCATGTCTCGCGGACATCTCAACATGGATCCATGTCGTTATCATAATGGTCTTATTAATTAGTAATCACTGAGTATGAAAGCATAGTGGGACTGTCAAATTAGTCCAGAAATCTCCTCAGTAAAGTTTTGTGTCAATCCAGGAGGAACTCCAGACAGCTCTGAACCCCTTACAGGAGATCGTTGCATCGTAGAAAGAAGGTTGCGGCGGTGCATAAACTATAGAGTTGCGATAGTTGAGACTCTCTCTAATTAATTTGAAATACAGTGTCCGTTATTACAAACCTGCCTAAATGTCCCTTTGAAAACACTCAAGTTATCACTATTATCAATAATCAAATCAAGAATATTATTAGTTTTCAAAACAACCGCGGATTAAAGTGACGTCAATCACCAGATATCAAGCAAATACTGACCGATGGGAGATGCCACTTTTCACATTACGTGAGTACCAAGCCTGTCGTTATTGTATTTAATAACCTAATTGTATTTTGTATATTTTGAATGAATGGCTTATGGCTCATTGTACTTATTATCCCTAATAGCGCGTTTGCTCTGTCGTTTCAGGAGCATAGGCCTACCACCACTTTTGCGCCGATTTTGTTGTTAATGTTTTTCAGAAAATTAAACAGAATTTGCTTTGTTACTGTTCATATGTGTGTTGCAGTCACATACGTAAACATTACGTTTGAATGATTTAATGAGCTAATGTTATTTTTTTCAAACCACACACGCTATTTCAGCACCACGCCTTGTCCACCTACTTATGATTCACTCTGAGGGGTTCAGCGTCAGTGCGCTTCGCTGCCTGATTGTCTGTCCCTGTGTCATTCACTCTCAACATGAATAAAAGTACAATACGCATTATTCAGGTGGAGGTCGATTCTCTATTCGGACATTATAGGCGTGGTGTGGGACTGTCGGTCCGATATTGTAAAAAAAAAAAGAAAGAAAAAAAAAAAAAAAAAAGTGGATTCTCAAAATAATCTGCTGGGCCAAATATTATTGGTGACGGGCCAGCAATGGCCCACGGGCCGCCTATTGCCGACCCCTGGTCTAGAGGGTCAGAGTTAGCGTTAGCGTACCGGGCTGAGTTGGTCATGGTGATGCAGAAGGTGTCGTCGAAGGAGGTGAGCTCGTAGGGCTTGAAGAACTCCGTGTACGTGTCGATGCTCTCGTCATACCGGCTCACCCTCCTCACCACCACCCTCCTCATGTTCTCCTCACAGGGCACTGCACACACACACACACACACACACACACACACACACGCACACGCACACGCACACGCACACGCACACACACACAATATAATCTATCTTTGCACTCGATCAAATTTCAGAACCCTCCTTTTATGACTTTTCCTAGATATGTGCGTTCTACTACCCCAGTATCTTTACATTTAGGGTTAGGTTAGGGTTATCACATCAGGATAAGCTAGTATGAAGCTATGTTGCTGTTTTTCTGTGTAGGAGGCAGGCTCATTTACAAGATGGCCAACTAGTGGTCGTTGTGTGTAAATAGCAGATTTACATTCTAAAAAGGGGGTCTATTTGACCCCCAAGGCGACTCTACTAGTAGGTAAAATAGGCACGGCTGTTCTAGCGTTAAGGGAACATGATGGAAGACAGAACAGAGTAAATACCTTCATCGTAGGGCAGAGGCAGGTAGGCCAGGATCCCCTCAGACCACCAGTATGTGTAGCTGCACAACAACAACAACAACAACAAGGACACACTTAAGCGTTATGGAACGAGAAGCCTTGGTATATGGTGGATATCGGCACAGCTAGCGGGGTGCCGTTATATATCCACCCCCTTTTATACAACGGTTACCACATTTATCTATCAACATTTCACAGAAGAAAGAGATGACAAACTTTTAATTCATGTATTTTAATGGAACTATGTTTTATTGTAAGTGTATTCATCCGGCTGGCCACATGTCGAGGTGTCCTTGGGCAAGACAATGAACCCCATTGCTCCCAGTGAGCGGGCCGGCGCCTTGCATGGTAGCTTGCCGCTATTGGTGTGTGAATGTGTGTGTGAATGGGTGAATGAGAGGCCGTTGTAAAGCGCTTTGGATAAAGGCGCTATATAAGTGCAGTCTGTTTACCATTTGTGACTGCTCCTGGTGTTTCTGGACACCTCTCGGAAATGAGAAAGACGTCAAATTCGTCTTTATTTTTTTCATTTTTTTTTTTCAGATTTTCGTTTTTTTAGCTAACATTCAACTCGAAGATGTGAAGTACCCACTCGTTATTTTTCCGAACCGTTTTACGTTCATTAAATAAGTGTAATCTATAACACAATGACTTCGTTTCTTGTTGTTTGATGGGGATTCATTATCTTTGATGGGGATTTTATGTGCTTAGTGATTTCCGGTGTAGCAACTTTCAAATACTCATGTCGTCTTCAATTTGTTTCCGATTTCAATGTATGATGCATCATTTGAAAGCTTACAATCTGTAGTTTAAGCACATGAAAAAAACTGAAAAATGATTTCGCCTACAGGTAGCCCTTTTCATTGGGCTGTGTCACATTTACCAGAGACAGGACTGGATCCATCCGTTGTATAAGGCCCATTAAACAAGCTTACGTTAAAAAAAAGAACAGGGTTGACGTCTGGCTCTCTGCCTCTCTGTCTCCACAACA
The DNA here is from genome assembly GCF_963989245.1 of Nansenia antarctica. Taxonomy (NCBI): domain Eukaryota; kingdom Metazoa; phylum Chordata; class Actinopteri; order Argentiniformes; family Microstomatidae; genus Nansenia; species Nansenia antarctica. The sequence goes on from NC_137676.1 coordinate 272,609, forward strand.
ACAGCACATCCCATAACCCAGGCATGAGAAAATTGGTCTGTAAACAGCCTTAATAATAATAATAATAATAATAACTTTATTTGTATAGCACTTTTCCTGCAAGCGTTGCAGCTCAAAGTGCTCCAATCATTATATAATCATCATGTAATCATTTAGTCATTTAAAGGCAATATTAAAAAGATGGGTTTTTAGTCTTGACTTGAACATATGTGCTAAGGTTGCATCCCTAATGTAAACTGGCAGTGAGACACAATCTGGAGCATGAAATGAGAATGCAGCCTCACCAAATCTCTTCTTTTGTACATGTGGTACACAGAGAAAACCAGCGTCAGAAGACCTGAGAGCTCTATTGGCCTGATATGCAAGCAGAAGACCTGAGAGCTCTATTGGGCTGATATGCTAGCAGAAGACCTGAGAGCTCTATTGGGCTGATATGCTAGCAGAAGACCTGAGAGCTCTATTGGGCTGATATGCTAGCAGAAGACCTGAGAGCTCTATTGGGCTGATATGCTAGCAGAAGACCTGAGAGCTCTATTGGGCTGATATGGGGTTGACGTTTTGGTACTCAGCTCGTCCCGTAACCCAGATATGAAAGGTTGGTCGTTAAACAGCCGTACTCTAAACTGGTCAGGGTCAGTGTCTGTGGGCTAGAGGAATGGGTTAGGGGGGTCCACACCATGCTGAAGAGGGGGGGGGGGGCAGAGACAGAGCTACCTCCATTGTCACTCCATGGACTCAGACGGTAATTTGGCTGTAAGGAGAGGAGAGGCACAGGTCACACCCAGAACTGGGTCACAACACAAAGAGACAGAGAGAGGGAGGGAGAGAGAGAGAGACAGAGAGAGAGAGGGGAGAGAGAGGAGAGAGACAGAGAGAGAGAGAGAGACAGAGAGAGAGAGGGAGAGGGAGACAGAGAGGAGAGAGGAGAGAGAGACAGAGAGGAGAGAGAGAGAGAGATAGAGAGGGAGAGAGAC
>NC_137676.1:283782-298782 GCF_963989245.1 Nansenia antarctica
GGGGAGAGTGTGTGTGTGTACCAGGGGTGCCAGTAGTGCGGGGCAGAGTGTGTGTGTGTACCAGGGGTGCCAGTAGTGAGGGGGAGAGTGTGTGTGTGTACCAGGGGTGCCAGTAGTGAGGGGGAGAGTGTGTGTGTGTACCAGGGGTGCCAGTAGTGAGGGGGAGAGAGTGTGTGTACCAGGGGGAGAGTGTGTGTGTGTACCAGGGGTGCCAGTAGTGAGGGGGAGAGAGTGTGTGTACCAGGGGGAGAGTGTGTGTGTGTACCAGGGGTGCCAGTAGTGAGGGGGAGAGAGTGTGTGTGTACCAGGGGTGCCAGTAGTGAGGGGGAGAGAGTGTGTGTACCAGGGGGAGAGTGTGTGTGTGTACCAGGGGTGCCAGTAGTGAGGGGGAGAGAGTGTGTGTGTACCAGGGGTGCTAGTAGTGGGAGGGGAGAGTGTGTGTGGCATTCAGCTGACGCTTTCATCCAAAGAGACGGCGTGCGCGTGCGTGTGTCTGTCTGTCTGTCTGTCTGTCTGTCTACTAACACACTACAAGCCAGTAACACATTTACATTCCAATTCCCACAGTTACTGTGGATGTCCGTGCAACGCCAGAGAACGTTCCATTTCAAAGTTTAAAGTAAAGTGGTCACGTCATTTATGGGGCTTTTCCACTAGACGGCTGACCCGGGTCAGCCCAGGCTGGCCTGCTTCTTTGGCGCTTTTCCATTTGTCGGCCTGGATCAGCACGGCGCGGTACGGCACGCTTCTTTACACTAGAACAGCCGTGAGGTGTTAAACAGCACCAGTGAGTACAAAAAAAATTCTACCTTTGCACTCGATCACATTTCAGGACCCTCCTTTCATGACTTTTCCTAGATATGTGCGTTCTACCACCCAGCATTTTTACATTTTCAAAATCGAGTTAGTATAAAGCGTTTTAGCAGTATTTCTGTGTGTGTCTGTGTATTTGTGGCTGCCATCTTTTTCTCCAAGCCTGCAATTCTCTTTTATATCAGCAGAGGTAGCAAGGGGGCACACACTGTGCTCAAATTCAGGCTTCAGTGCTGAATGAGACACAGTGCATAAGACTGATATTTGTGTTTATATATAGGCTACAATAACAATCCAAATAAGATATGTATATGTGCAGACAGTTATGAAAATGATAAAACTGTACAGTATGTCTCCCAATCAATGTTCGTTCAGACAATACAACCAAAGGCGTAAAAATACTGATGTTCTCATAATGTAATTATAGATATAGCTAAATTAGACTGTAGACTGCTATGGAGGTATATTGAAACCAATATATAGATTATATATATAGATTATATATACAACCTGATTGGATTAAATAAGATTCTGTTGTGATTGTGTTGACATTGTTGTGATTGCAAAATAAATCTTGGTTATGTAATGTGTAAAGAACATGATGACACGAATGCCTAATGTCTTTTTTGTATATCACTGTAGACCACGTTGTAGTAGTAGCCTATATATAGCATTGAATGACACTATGTACAGCACTGTCAATTTTTAAATAATGCAATAGGCTATATATATGAATGTTCAGTTGTGATATGAAGTAGCCAACAATTCTCATGTCGACCATGATAATAATAGGCTACAACAAGGTTGTACATAGATATACGCAGATTCATATTTGGATAGTTGATTCTTTTTTAATAATGATAATCAACTTTCATTCATTAGTAAAGCTCCCGCAGTCTCAATCAATCTCCTCTCCATATATAGCATTTAATCTGTTCCATAGTTCGTTCTCAGCTGACTCAAGCTTCATATCAGATTTCTCTAATAATTTCCCCACTTCTCTGCTTATAGGAACTTTATGCATTTTAGAGAAACATGCAGAGCATGTATTTGACAAAGAAACGTGTAGGCTAAGAACTAGTTTCTAAAGTGAGTATCACTTGACTTCATACAATCACTTGATGCACGGGGGAGGGTAATCTTATTGATCGTTTACCATTAGCAAACAATAGCTGCCAATTCATGAGCGAGCCAAGCGGGTTTCAAAGCTGCCAAGCAGGTTTCAACGCTTACACGCTTACAGCAGTCGATTGTCTGCTGATGTTACGGGCACGGCCGGCGTGAAGTTCACGATAAACAGACTTTATCACTGTGAAGCTCATAACTATGATAACACAATATTGCAATATTTATTACTATTATTTTTGTATAATAATAATCAACCACCATTCGTTAGTAATGAAAACTCCTGCAGTTCCGATCAATCTCCTCTCCACTTTACACATTACATAACCAACATCTCTTTTGACATCACAACAATGTCAACACAATCACAACAGAATCTTATTTTATCCAACCAGGTTTTATATTTTGATTATGACATCATGTCTTTCAACATTGTCACACTTTTCATTACACACATTAGCGGCATCAAAAATGATGGGCGTGCGAGGGAGCGTGCTTATTCTGGCAGATTGTGAAATATTAAAACCAATAACATTCTGAATGATTTATCATTCTGTACTCTTTCTCTCCTTTCTTTCATGTATTTTCTTTTCCTTTTCTCAATTAGTAGTCTCCTAATCTCGCTACAGTTTGAGCGAGACTGTAACTGTCATTGTTTGAATGAATGAATGGTCTTTATTTGTCATTGATATAGTACAGGTACCAAACAACGAAATTTGGGAGGGGGGGCTCCCCTGGTGCTAGGAAACTAGGTGCTAGGAACTGGTGCTATAACTGTGTTCATGTTATAATGTTTAGTGAACGAACAATTGTTGGGTGTTTGCCACAAATCGGAATTCTCTTGCCGTGAAATGTGTACATCAAATAACATGATGTCGACGATCTACTAGAACTGCGGGACGACTGCAATGTAGCTACCACTTGACTTCATACAATCACTTGATGCACGGGGGAGGGTAATCTTATTGATCGTTTTCCATTAGCAAACAATAGCTGCCAATTCATGAGCGAGCCAAGCGGGTTTCAAAGCTGCCAAGCAGGTTTCAACGCTTACACGCTTACAGCAGTCGATTGTCTGCTGATGTTACGGGCACGGCCGGCGTGAAGTTCACGATAAACAGACTTTATCACTGTGAAGCTCATAACTATGATAACACAATATTGCAATATTTATTACTATTATTTTTGTATAATAATAATCAACCATCATTCGTTAGTAATGAAAACTCCTGCAGTTCCGATCAATCTCCTCTCCACTTTACACATTACATAACCAACATCTCTTTTGACATCACAACAATGTCAACACAATCACAACAGAATCTTATTTTATCCAACCAGGTTTTATATTTTGATTATGACATCATGTCTTTCAACATTGTCACACTTTTCATTACACACATTAGCGGCATCAAAAATGATGGGCTGGGCGTGCGAGGGAGCGTGCTTATTCTGGCAGATTGTGAAATATTAAAACCAATAACATTCTGAATGATTTATCATTCTGTACTCTTTCTCTCCTTTCTTTCATGTATTTTCTTTTCCTTTTCTCAATTAGTAGTCTCCTAATCTCGCTACAGTTTGAGCGAGACTGTAACTGTCATTGTTTGAATGAATGAATGGTCTTTATTTGTCATTGATATAGTACAGGTACCAAACGACGAAATTTGGGAGGGGGGGCTCCCCTGGTGCTAGGAAACTAGGTGCTAGGAACTGGTGCTATAACTGTGTTCATGTTATAATGTTTAGTGAACGAACAATTGTTGGGTGTTTGCCACAAATCGGAATTCTCTTGCCGTGAAATGTGTACATCAAATAACATGATGTCGACGATCTACTAGAACTGCGGGACGACTGCAATGTAGCTACCACTTGACTTCATACAATCACTTGATGCACGGGGGAGGGTAATCTTATTGATCGTTTTCCATTAGCAAACAATAGCTGCCAATTCATGAGCGAGCCAAGCGGGTTTCAAAGCTGCCAAGCAGGTTTCAACGCTTACACGCTTACAGCAGTCGATTGTCTGCTGATGTTACGGGCACGGCCGGCGTGAAGTTCACGATAAACAGACTTTATCACTGTGAAGCTCATAACTATGATAACACAATATTGCAATATTTATTACTATTATTTTTGTATAATAATAATCAACCATCATTCGTTAGTAATGAAAACTCCTGCAGTTCCGATCAATCTCCTCTCCACTTTACACATTACATAACCAACATCTCTTTTGACATCACAACAATGTCAACACAATCACAACAGAATCTTATTTTATCCAACCAGGTTTTATATTTTGATTATGACATCATGTCTTTCAACATTGTCACACTTTTCATTACACACATTAGCGGCATCAAAAATGATGGGCTGGGCGTGCGAGGGAGCGTGCTTATTCTGGCAGATTGTGAAATATTAAAACCAATAACATTCTGAATGATTTATCATTCTGTACTCTTTCTCTCCTTTCTTTCATGTATTTTCTTTTCCTTTTCTCAATTAGTAGTCTCCTAATCTCGCTACAGTTTGAGCGAGACTGTAACTGTCATTGTTTGAATGAATGAATGGTCTTTATTTGTCATTGATATAGTACAGGTACCAAACAACGAAATTTGGGAGGGGGGGCTCCCCTGGTGCTAGGAAACTAGGTGCTAGGAACTGGTGCTATAACTGTGTTCATGTTATAATGTTTAGTGAACGAACAATTGTTGGGTGTTTGCCACAAATCGGAATTCTCTTGCCGTGAAATGTGTACATCAAATAACATGATGTCGACGATCTACTAGAACTGCGGGACGACTGCAATGTAGCTACCACTTGACTTCATACAATCACTTGATGCACGGGGGAGGGTAATCTTATTGATCGTTTTCCATTAGCAAACAATAGCTGCCAATTCATGAGCGAGCCAAGCGGGTTTCAAAGCTGCCAAGCAGGTTTCAACGCTTACACGCTTACAGCAGTCGATTGTCTGCTGATGTTACGGGCACGGCCGGCGTGAAGTTCACGATAAACAGACTTTATCACTGTGAAGCTCATAACTATGATAACACAATATTGCAATATTTATTACTATTATTTTTGTATAATAATAATCAACCATCATTCGTTAGTAATGAAAACTCCTGCAGTTCCGATCAATCTCCTCTCCACTTTACACATTACATAACCAACATCTCTTTTGACATCACAACAATGTCAACACAATCACAACAGAATCTTATTTTATCCAACCAGGTTTTATATTTTGATTATGACATCATGTCTTTCAACATTGTCACACTTTTCATTACACACATTAGCGGCATCAAAAATGATGGGCTGGGCGTGCGAGGGAGCGTGCTTATTCTGGCAGATTGTGAAATATTAAAACCAATAACATTCTGAATGATTTATCATTCTGTACTCTTTCTCTCCTTTCTTTCATGTATTTTCTTTTCCTTTTCTCAATTAGTAGTCTCCTAATCTCGCTACAGTTTGAGCGAGACTGTAACTGTCATTGTTTGAATGAATGAATGAATGGTCTTTATTTGTCATTGATATAGTACAGGTACCAAACGACGAAATTTGGGAGGGGGGGCTCCCCTGGTGCTAGGAAACTAGGTGCTAGGAACTGGTGCTATAACTGTGTTCATGTTATAATGTTTAGTGAACGAACAATTGTTGGGTGTTTGCCACAAATCGGAATTCTCTTGCCGTGAAATGTGTACATCAAATAACATGATGTCGGCGATCTACTAGAACTGCGGGACGACTGCAATGTAGGCTACCATATCATACCGTTTTATATTGAAAAATATGATGGTAAATAAATACATGTGGGACCGATGTATGATGGCAGAGGTGTGGTGTGTATCAGTCAGTCTTGTTCCAGTGATAAGACATGCGCTCTGATCAATGAACAGAGATCGGGTTTCCCCCGGGTGTGTTGGGTGTTCACGCTTCTTGCGTGACATCGCCCTCCAGCGATCTTTGTGCGTCAGTACACTCTTCTCTATGTTAAACTATCATAGTGCTGAAGCACACCTCATCGCGCTTGAATAAGGTCGCGATCCGCTGCGCTCCCAGTGAGGGGCAGAGTGTGTGTGTGTACCAGGGGTGCCAGTAGTGAGGGGGAGAGTGTGTGTGTACCAGGGGTGCCAGTAGTGAGGGGCAGAGTGTGTGTGTGTACCAGGGGTGCCAGTAGTGAGGGGGAGAGAGTGTGTGTACCAGGGGTGCCAGTAGTGAGGGGCAGAGTGTGTGTGTGTACCAGGGGTGCCAGTAGTGCGAGGGGGAGAGTGTGTGTGTGTACCAGGGGCAGAGTGTGTGTGTGTACCAGGGGGAGAGTGTGTGTGTGTACCAGGGGGAGAGTGTGTGTGTGTACCAGGGGGAGTGTGTGTGTGTGTACCAGGGGGAGAGTGTGTGTGTGTACCAGGGGTGCCAGTAGTGCGGGGCAGAGTGTGTGTGTGTACCAGGGGTGCCAGTAGTGAGGGGGAGAGTGTGTGTGTGTACCAGGGGTGCCAGTAGTGAGGGGGAGAGTGTGTGTGTGTACCAGGGGTGCCAGTAGTGAGGGGGAGAGAGTGTGTGTACCAGGGGGAGAGTGTGTGTGTGTACCAGGGGTGCCAGTAGTGAGGGGGAGAGAGTGTGTGTACCAGGGGGAGAGTGTGTGTGTGTACCAGGGGTGCCAGTAGTGAGGGGGAGAGAGTGTGTGTGTACCAGGGGTGCCAGTAGTGAGGGGGAGAGAGTGTGTGTACCAGGGGGAGAGTGTGTGTGTGTACCAGGGGTGCCAGTAGTGAGGGGGAGAGAGTGTGTGTGTACCAGGGGTGCTAGTAGTGGGAGGGGAGAGTGTGTGTGGCATTCAGCTGACGCTTTCATCCAAAGAGACGGCGTGCGCGTGCGTGTGTCTGTCTGTCTGTCTGTCTGTCTGTCTACTAACACACTACAAGCCAGTAACACATTTACATTCCAATTCCCACAGTTACTGTGGATGTCCGTGCAACGCCAGAGAACGTTCCATTTCAAAGTTTAAAGTAAAGTGGTCACGTCATTTATGGGGCTTTTCCACTAGACGGCTGACCCGGGTCAGCCCAGGCTGGCCTGCTTCTTTGGCGCTTTTCCATTTGTCGGCCTGGATCAGCACGGCGCGGTACGGCACGCTTCTTTAGCTACCCTTCGAGGGCAGGAACCTTTTTGAGAGCCGGAACCTTTTTGCCAGGCTGCGTGTGACGTGTGACGCTGCACACCGTTGATTGGTCAATGGAAATCGTCATCCCATGTTCATAGATTTCATCACTAACCGCCATTTTTAAATACCAAAACAGATTTCGCTCTAGGAAAATGTCACTTACAGTTTCTATAATAACGTATTAATAAAGATTTGAAAAAATATGATAACCATCGTATTATCTTAGTTTAATGTCATTTCAATGCATCATAGAACTTTTATTTACAACAAGCATAACAAAAAATCGCTATTATGGCGATGTCCTGTAGAACTGAAAGCGGCAGTTAACAGGCAGGTAACATCCATATGCTGTATATATAAATAATGTCGGTGTCGACCGTGATAGCAGTGTCGTATCGACACCATTCAAATGGTTTTGGATTCCCTGTCCTCTCCCCTATCCGGACACATTTGAATTGTTATCCTAACCCACGGTAAATCACAGTTATTAACCCGCAAAGGGTGCCTCCGGGCACCGTGTTTGTCCGTGAATAACACCGGCTATGAAGGTGGTACAATCACAATACTCCTTTGCTAACTTCACCATCGGTATACGGTCATTTTGAGCCCTGAACCACCGCGCTGACACCCCGAGAAGATATGCTTTTAACCGTAAACTCAATGAACCGGGAGTTCACCCGCTGCTGCAAGCATATCTATAACAAACGCGGAGATGGTATGAGCCCCGCGTCAGTCAGCCTTTCCGTAGAAATACATCGCTCCGTTATATATCTAACGCTACATGTTTTAAGGCTGATCTGTGCATGATAGTGCTGCATTATGTTGATCTATTTATATCGATCTATTCTTGCCAATTCCTTATTACCAGTGGAAAGGGGGAAGACTAAAACACTTTGAATGGGATAGATAGGACTTTCCGTTCAATGGAGGAAGCATGATACTTCAAACTACCGTAATTCATGAACTATATGCCCAATCTAATCTTTTAGGCTTATTACGGTAGTTCACCAACAAAAAAAGCACAGTGCTCAACGTGTCAGGAGACACGCATTTCCCCCCGCTGATCTGTATAGCGGGGGGGGGGGGAATCTTATGACACGTAACTCCTCCTTGTCCCGGGTCGCTCAGTATAATGGAGAAGCGTTTCTCAAAGTACGGCACGGCACGGCACGGCTCGGATACAAATGCGGCCCGGTTCGGGTCTGTAGTGGAAAAGCGCCATTAATGACTGTGTGCTCTGCCAGTGTTAGTGTGTTGATTCAAAGGCTTCAGTGACGTGCCAGATTCTCTAGGCATGATTGTTTTGATTTTGAGTTATTTAATGAAGTTGAATTTGGTTTGGGGAATTTGAAATTATAATCAATATTATCAATTAATTAGTTGTGTTCTTATTTGTTGATAATCCAAGGTGACAACTTGCCCGACGTAGTGGAACACTTTACCCGCTGACGGGGCAAATTGTCACAAATGCACCCTCTCTATTTAACGGTCTACAGCTCCGTACTGAAATAAGATATGAAGATATAATCAATATAAAATATGTGCCCAAGTCTTCCTTCTTATGGTATGACATTTATACCATTGTGATGTATTGTGCCCAGTAAATGTTAGACAGCGTGACAACATACCCCGCACTCCCCTACTCAGCGGACATAGATTTTTTTACAAGGCAGCTACATTGACAAGGCAGCTACATTGACAAGGCAGCTACAAATTTGACAAGGCAGCTACATTGACAAGGCAGCTACATTAACAAGGCAGCTACATTGACAAGGCAGCTACATTGACAAGGCAGCAGACATTGACAAGGCAGCCACATTGACAAGGCAGCAGACATTGACAAGGCAGCTACATTGACAAGGCAGCTACATTAACAAGGCAGCTACATTGACAAGGCAGCTACATTGACAAGGCAGGAGACATTGACAAGGCAGCTACATTGACAAGGCAGCTACATTGACATGGCAGCAGGTGTTTTGTCCGATGACATTTTGCGTTTCCCGCTTTTCCTGGCACCTGGCCAGTTTTAGGTTGGCCAGTTATTTCCCGCAATCACCGTGAGACTCACGCATTTCAACCAGTTCTCACGCTCTCACGCCGCATCTCTATTTCTCACGGCGAGAAATAACAATTGTTTTACGGGACTTTTATTTTTGAAATTCCTTGAAAGAAAGCTACCGGACATGAGTTTCGTGGCATCTTTCTACACGCGCATTAACTTGAGTCTGCAATCGAAGCGGCAGGCGAGCGCTGATGGAAGAACCTGTGTTCATGCGAGCTGCAAGAACGTAGCAAGCAGTGTTGCCAGATTGGGCTACTTTTGGTACTGGACGGGTGGATTCGGCAGCTTTTAGACCGGTTGGGCTGGACATTGTCAATTCCGTCTGGCAACCGTGGTAGCAAAATATGTGCATACATTACAACATCGTATCTGGTAGCCTACTGGACTGGGTTGCACCAATATGGCGTAAGTCATTATAAATGCAGGCATTTAGTAGTTACTAAACCCCTAGTTTTTTACTAGCTAGTTTCAAACTAGTTGTTTACTAATTTCGGTTGCACCACGCCAATCTTTTGACAATCTTAGCTAGTAAATACTCCGTTTTGGTAACTGTTTTTTGTTTCTCTACTGTAACATAACCAGGTACATTAATAATAATTATTATTATTAATAATTACAATTTACAATACAAATACAACAATTGGGGGTCCCTCAAATTTTTTGGGGGGATTTGACAAAATCACCCACCAAGCCCTCATTCTGACCCAGGAAAAACCCTGGTATGTACTGTATAACATGATAACCATCTATGAGCAATGCACTGTAACATGATGACCACGGGTCTTTCTGCTGCTGACCAAGGGGCTGAGTCCTGTTGATGGGGCCAATTTTTCTTTTAGAGTCTGTAGGCTACTGTATTTGTTTATTAAGATTTCATAAATATGATATATTGTCTGAATTGTTTTATTGTTTTATAAAATGTTAATTATTTTCATTTCTTGTGCTGGTTTATTATGAACAACATGTAAAATTGCAGGAAACTAGCACAAATAATTGGGTGGGAGAGAGGGGCTGCCGCTGCTAAAACGTGCACAGTTTTGGGTCGCTCCACCGCCAAAAAATCTCACTCCAAACTTTTGGTGAAACTTGGCAGCCCTGAATACATTAATTAATGTTTTGCGGATATGAATACATATTGATTTATTTATTATTTACATAAGATTGCATGATTGAGTGTAAACGGTCCCAGCGAGAATCGAACCCACAACCTAAGTGTTGTCAGTGCCTTAATCTGCTACAGTAGGTGGGCGCCAATAACAGCTTCTCTGATTGGGCACTGGCACGTGTGTGCGTGGTGTGTGTGTGTGTGTGTGTGTGTGTGTGTGTGTGTGTGTGTGTGTGTTGGGTCATACTGTACCTGAACACGTCCAGTCAGAGTGAGATGTCCCCCCAGGTCTCCCCACCTGAGAGAGAGAAGAGGAGATGAAACCTTGTTGGATCGCAAGGTTGGCAGATCGGCGGTTCGAGCCCCGGCTGGCCACATGTCGAAGTGTCCTTGGGCAAGACACTCCCCTCCCCTCCCCTGCCCCCCCCCCCCCCCCCCCCCCCGTCCCTCCCCTCCCCTGTGTGTGTGTGTGTATCTCTCGTCAGGTCTCAGTGTGTGTGTGTGTGTGTGTGTGTGTGTCTGTGTGTGTGTGTGTGTGTGTGTGTGTGTGTGTGTGTCTGTGTGTGTGTGTGTGTGTGTGTGTGTGTGTACCTGTCGTCAGGCCTCAGGGTGTGACAGTAGAAGTCGGAGCGGTTGATGAAGAAGCCGGTCTTCCTCACCACGCTCTCCGCTATGGTGCTGAGACGGTCCAACACGTTACACAGCTTACTGAGGGGGGGAGGGAGGGAGGGAGGGAGGGGGGGGAGGGAGGGAGGGAGGGAAGGAGGGAGGGAGAGAGGGAGGGAGGGAGGGAGAGAGGGAGAGAGGGAGGGGGGGAGAGAGGGAGGGGGAGGGAGAGAGGGAGGGGGGGGGAGAGGGAGAGACAGGAAGACAAAAAAGAAGAACAGGAAGGTCAGAGTGCATTGTGGAACAGCAGGAGACGTCCTCCCAGGCAGAACTGAGTCCTTGAGAATCAAGGTCCTTGAGAATCAAGGTCCTTGGCTTTCTTGGGTTTTTATCCTGTTAGTTGACCTTGTATGTAATATGTACTTTCATGTACCTACTTCTGCAAATCTTCTAATAAAGTTTTCAATCAATCAATCAATCAATCAAAACTAGCTGCTGGCAGAGACGTGATCTCTGGGTTCACAGGGAGTAAGCTAACCTCTTGGTGTAGCGGGCCATGTATGCTAGGCTAACCTCTTGGTGTAGCGGGCCATGTATGCTAGGCTAACCTCTTGGTGTAGCCATGTGTGCTAGGCTAACCTCTTGGTGTAGCGGGCCATGTATGCTAGGCTAACCTCTTGGTGTAGCGGGCCATGGATGCTAGGCTAACCTCTTGGTGTAGCGGGCCATGTCCCAGGCTAGGCTAGGCTAACCTCTTGGTGTAGCGGGCCATGTCCCAGGCTAAGCTAGGCTAACCTCTTGGTGTAGCGGGCCATGTCCCAGGCTAGGCTAGGCTAGGCTAGGCTAACCTCTTGGTCTAGTATGTATATGATACGGCGACCAGACGCCCCCGATTTCCGGGGGCAATCCCCGGTTTGGACGACCTGTCCCCGGCAACAAACTGTCCCCGGAAAAGTCCCCGTTTCAAGCATTTTTTTTTTTTTAAATCTTGGCTTGTATTGTCACCGAACCTGCTGCCAAGGGTCCTACCCATGGGGTCCTCCACCCCTTTATAACGTCAATGTATGCATATTACCCGTTAATGGACGATCGTTACATTCAATAGAAAGCATTTCATTCCCGATTGTTCCCCATTAACGAGCTCATTATGATTGAATGGAGCAATAACAAGGTCATTCTTCACCACTCAGTGAATTACATCCAAGCGTGGGGAAAGCACGCAGACAGTCTCAATGATAATACAATGAAATATATGCAGTGGGTGTATAAAGTTGTTTTAAATTATTAATAAAAATACAATACAATAGTCAATATACAGAATTTTGACAACATCATTAGTCTTATGTTAGGCTTAAACATTATGTTAGGCTTAAAGTATGAGTAGGGTAGTGGAGATAAAAAAATGGGCATAAAAAGCACAATAGTGTGTACAAATTCACCAGAATGCAGGAAATTAAGTGTTAAATCCTCTTTTTTTCTGGGGGAGGACACCCAGACCCCCCGCTTGGTTGATGGTTGGCTCGTCAACCTGAACAGTTCTAAGAATTACTTTTAATACCACTTACAGTACACTGACACTAATGTTGAGAGGCACATTCCAGTTGTTACACTTGAGTATTCTTGCTTGAATGTGTATACATTGGTCAAAATAAGGTCAAAATAAATGAAACAGCAATTGTCCCCGTTTCTGTATTTCATCATGATAAAATGTATACATTTTTCCTAAAAAGTTGGAAATGTCCCCAGATTGCATCTGAGAAATCTGGTCACCTTAGTATATGTATGCTAAGCTAACCTCTTGGTGTAGCGGGCCATGTCCCAGGCGATGTAGTCGATGCAGTGCGCCGGGGGGAGGAACTGGTTGAGGTTGATGACGGCGGGGTAGAGCTCCTCGCTCAGCAGCTTCTCGTGCTTCCTCTTCTCCCGCTTCTACACAACGAACACACCACACATATATATATATATATATATATATATATATATATATAACACACCTCCTCTTCTACACAACGAACACACCACATATATATATATAACACACCTCCTCTTCTACACAACGAACACACCACATATATATATATATATATATATATATATATATATATATATATATATAACACACTCCTCTTCTCTCACTTCTACACAACGAACACACCACATAATATATTTAAGCAATATCACACGAGAGGGAGTGTGTTATACTGAATATCAGCACAGTGATTCGGTCGTAGGTACGAGGCCGCAGGAGGGGGAGGGAGAGGGGGAGGGAGAGAGGGGGGGGGGGGGGAGGGGGGGGGGAGGGAGGGAGGGAGGGAGAGGGAGAGAGGGAGGGGGAGGGAGAGGGAGAGAGAGAGAGGGATAGGGAGAGAGGGAGAGGGAGAGAGAGGGAGGGAGAGGAGAGAGGGAGAGAGAGAGAGGGAGAGGGGGTGAGAGGGAGAGAGAGAGAGAGAGTGTTACAAAGTTCGTGACGCCATTTGATATAAGGAGATCTTTCTTGGTCACGTGGCCGGAAATTATATATTGATGACTCAGAGAGAAGGTTGAATCGTAATCATTGTATTAGGCAGATCTGGGTTGCATTCCCATGTACAGATGTTTCCAAGACAGCATGCTCTGATAAGTCCAAACTTCAAGCATGGCTACGACATGGCTGGTGCCGAGCCTGGCTGTGGCATAGAGATGCCAAGCAAAGTACTGATGTTTGTTACAGCTTATATACAGTTCTCAGAGAGGGAAATAGCTTTACCTCGTAACTTACAATATTGACATTAGTTCCCATACATGGCTCTATCCTGTGTTCATGCTGCTCTGCTTTGCTGCTGACCACTGGGCTAAGGCTCCTATGTCCTTTAGAGTTAAACTGGTCTCACTGTTACTTGATATGGTATGTGCCTGCTCCTAAAGAATGTTGTTTACTACTGAGAGTGGGCACACATAACATATGTTTAAGGTTAAACAATGAGTATTGCAATATTTGATAGGCACACAACATTTTGCATATAGTCACACAAAAACGCATCATATCAGCTCACTCTTTTTTTTTCCCATGATGTAAGATTAATTTGACTGGTAAATTATTTCTATTGAAAAACATGTGGAGTTCTTAGCAAAGTCAATGAATGGCCACATCAGAAATAAATTAGGCATTGGTTCCATCATACAAAGTACATTATATGTCAATATAACAATGTCTGGAAGTAGATCTTCAATCAAAGGAACGGCCTTGTGTTTCTGGTAACAAGGAGTGCTATTTGATTCTTTGATGGTCATCAGTCTTGCACGTGTTCTTGCCTCTGTTCACAGCGTTAATAGGTTTTATTAACTTAAGACAATTTTAGCATTATCATTACACTACACCCCTCCTTTTCTTGACTTAAGTCTATAAAATCTTAAGCTTTCCATCAATTGATTGTGGAATTAACCTGCTCAGAAACAGTTGGAAACAAAAATACAGATGTTAAGCATAAGTTTGTTAATTGGGTTATCTGGACTGTTGTTCCCGTCCCTTAGAATTCCTAGAAGAAAGTTTGTAAGTTCATGCCATGAATAGTGTGTGCATGGTATAATTCAGCTGTTTACCGCTGATGACACTGTTAGTTGTGTGCGTCAGTACAATTGAACAATTACGACTACATAAAAGTATGTGTAAGTCTCTCTTGTCATCATCATGTCTCTGTCTTAAATCATAAGAATTAACATTTCCATTGTTTGTCACATTGAAATGTCATTAGTTTGTCTCATTTCTCTTGTTTCATCCGGCAATAGCTTCCTTCAGCATCTGCAACATTCTCTCCCCACTTCTGCAATGGTTAATATAGACCAGATCTGAACATCATCTCGGTCTCTGAGTCCTTCGCTCAATGTCTCTTGATTTCCTTGATTCTGTCAGGAAATAGAATCGACAGGCATTGTCAGAATACATTCCAGGTCTTTCTTGCTGAATTGTGTTTTCTCCATCAGAAATGTCCTCCTTTGATGTTTCACAGTCTTAGAGTCTTAATGCGTATTTCTCTGTTCACTAAATCAATCAAAATGTTATATGTCTGCTGAATCAACACAGATTTGCATGATAATTTCAATATGAGACAAATTTGTCTAGTTGTTGTATGTTGTAGCTCT
>NC_137676.1:303782-313782 GCF_963989245.1 Nansenia antarctica
ACTGAACCCTCTACCTGCTGTCTGTCTGTCTGATCAGACTGAACCCTCTACCTGCTGTCTGTCTGTCTGTCTGTCTGACTGATCAGACTGAACCCTCTACCTGCTGTCTGTCTGTCTGTCTGATCAGACTGAACCCTCTACCTGCTGTCTGTCTGTCTGTCTGTCTGATCAGACTGAACCCTCTACCTGCTGTCTGTCTGTCTGTCTGTCTGACTGAACCCTCTACCTGCTGTCTGTCTGTCTGTCTGATCAGACTGAACCCTCTACCTGCTGTCTGTCTGTCTGTCTGATCAGACTGAACCCTCTACCTGCTGTCTGTCTGTCTGTCTGTCTGTCTGATCAGACTGAACCCTCTACCTGCTGTCTGTCTGTCTGTCTGTCTGATCAGACTGAACCCTCTACCTGCTGTCTGTCTGTCTGTCTGTCTGATCAGACTGAACCCTCTACCTGCTGTCTGTCTGTCTGTCTGTCTGATCAGACTGAACCCTCTACCTGCTGTCTGTCTGTCTGTCTGACTGAACCCTCTACCTGCTGTCTGTCTGTCTGTCTGTCTGTCTGTCTGACTGAACCCTCTACCTGCTGTCTGTCTGTCTGTCTGTCTGTCTGTCTGATCAGACTGAACCCTCTACCTGCTGTCTGTCTGTCTGTCTGATCAGACTGAACCCTCTACCTGCTGTCTGTCTGTCTGTCTGATCAGACTGAACCCTCTACCTGCTGTCTGTCTGTCTGTCTGTCTGACTGAACCCTCTACCTGCTGTCTGTCTGTCTGTCTGATCAGACTGAACCCTCTACCTGCTGTCTGTCTGTCTGTCTGATCAGACTGAACCCTCTACCTGCTGTCTGTCTGTCTGTCTGTCTGATCAGACTGAACCCTCTACCTGCTGTCTGTCTGTCTGTCTGATCAGACTGGACCCTCTACCTGCTGTCTGTCTGTCTGTCTGTCTGATCAGACTGAACCCTCTACCTGCTGTCTGTCTGTCTGTCTGTCTGATCAGACTGAACCCTCTACCTGCTGTCTGTCTGTCTGTCTGTCTGATCAGACTGGACCCTCTACCTGCTGTCTGTCTGTCTGTCTGTCTGATCAGACTGAACCCTCTACCTGCTGTCTGTCTGTCTGTCTGATCAGACTGAACCCTCTACCTGCTGTCTGTCTGTCTGTCTGTCTGTCTGACTGAACCCTCTACCTGCTGTCTGTCTGTCTGTCTGTCTGATCAGACTGAACCCTCTACCTGCTGTCTGTCTGTCTGTCTGTCTGATCAGACTGAACCCTCTACCTGCTGTCTGTCTGTCTGTCTGATCAGACTGAACCCTCTACCTGCTGTCTGTCTGTCTGTCTGATCAGACTGAACCCTCTACCTGCTGTCTGTCTGTCTGTCTGTCTGATCAGACTGACTGAACCCTCTACCTGCTGTCTGTCTGTCTGTCTGATCAGACTGGACCCTCTACCTGCTGTCTGTCTGTCTGTCTGTCTGATCAGACTGAACCCTCTACCTGCTGTCTGTCTGTCTGTCTGATCAGACTGAACCCTCTACCTGCTGTCTGTCTGTCTGTCTGATCAGACTGAACCCTCTACCTGCTGTCTGTCTGTCTGATCAGACTGAACCCTCTACCTGCTGTCTGTCTGTCTGTCTGTCTGATCAGACTGAACCCTCTACCTGCTGTCTGTCTGTCTGTCTGATCAGACTGAACCCTCTACCTGCTGTCTGTCTGTCTGTCTGTCTGATCAGACTGAACCCTCTACCTGCTGTCTGTCTGTCTGTCTGTCTGATCAGACTGAACCCTCTACCTGCTGTCTGTCTGTCTGTCTGATCAGACTGACTGAACCCTCTACCTGCTGTCTGTCTGTCTGTCTGATCAGACTGAACCCTCTACCTGCTGTCTGTCTGTCTGTCTGATCAGACTGAACCCTCTACCTGCTGTCTGTCTGTCTGTCTGTCTGATCAGACTGAACCCTCTACCAGCTGTCTGTCTGTCTGTCTGATCAGACTGAACCCTCTACCTGCTGTCTGTCTGTCTGTCTGTCTGATCAGACTGAACCCTCTACCTGCTGTCTGTCTGTCTGTCTGTCTGATCAGACTGACTGAACCCTCTACCTGCTGTCTGTCTGTCTGTCTGATCAGACTGAACCCTCTACCTGCTGTCTGTCTGTCTGTCTGTCTGATCAGACTGAACCCTCTACCAGCTGTCTGTCTGTCTGTCTGATCAGACTGAACCCTCTACCTGCTGTCTGTCTGTCTGTCTGATCAGACTGAACCCTCTACCTGCTGTCTGTCTGTCTGTCTGTCTGATCAGACTGACTGAACCCTCTACCTGCTGTCTGTCTGTCTGTCTGATCAGACTGAACCCTCTACCTGCTGTCTGTCTGTCTGTCTGATCAGACTGAACCCTCTACCTGCTGTCTGTCTGTCTGTCTGTCTGATCAGACTGAACCCTCTACCAGCTGTCTGTCTGTCTGTCTGATCAGACTGAACCCTCTACCTGCTGTCTGTCTGTCTGTCTGTCTGATCAGACTGAACCCTCTACCTGCTGTCTGTCTGTCTGTCTGTCTGATCAGACTGACTGAACCCTCTACCTGCTGTCTGTCTGTCTGTCTGATCAGACTGAACCCTCTACCTGCTGTCTGTCTGTCTGTCTGATCAGACTGAACCCTCTACCTGCTGTCTGTCTGTCTGTCTGTCTGATCAGACTGAACCCTCTACCAGCTGTCTGTCTGTCTGTCTGATCAGACTGAACCCTCTACCTGCTGTCTGTCTGTCTGTCTGATCAGACTGAACCCTCTACCTGCTGTCTGTCTGTCTGTCTGATCAGACTGAACCCTCTACCTGCTGTCTGTCTGTCTGTCTGATCAGACTGAACCCTCTACCTGCTGTCTGTCTGTCTGTCTGATCAGACTGAACCCTCTACCAGCTGTCTGATCAGACTGTCTTTCTTTCTCTTCCTCTCTCTGATCCTGTCTTTTATCTTTCCTTTTAATCTTTTTATTCATTGGACGATCTTACGACTCCATGTGCAGAGGCACGCACGCACACAGACAGATAGACAGACAGACAGACACACAGAGAGACAGTCAGAGAGACAGAGAGACAGACAGACACTCAGAGAGACAGACAGACAGACACACAGACAGACAGACAGACAGACAGACGGCCAGTGAGAGGGATGGCGCCTTGCATGGCAGCTTGCCGCAATTGGTGTGTGAATGTGTGTGTGAATGGGTGAATGAGAGGCCGTTGTAAAGCGCTTTGGAGCAGCAAAAAAGGCGCTATATACTGTAAGTGCAGTCCATTTACCATTACTCTATCTCTCTACCCATCCCAGTAATTTCTCTACCCATCCCTCTATCTCTTTATCATTGGGAGGACTCTCGGGAGAGACGAGAAATAAACAAAACAAATTGTATATTTCGTCCCTTTCCACTTTAAGCGTCACAGTGACTACTGTGACAACACATAAACACCCAACCCCATCTCTGACTGCAGTCACCAGAGGAGCTGAAGACCCACTACTGTCGTCAACTAGGCTACTGAGATGTTCCTGGTGTGTTACAGTACGAACGTCTGTCTCTAAATGTGTGTGGTTATGAACGTCTGTCTCTAAATGTGTGTGGTTATGAATGTTAGACGTCCTCTGTGTATATTTTGTTTGTTTACGTTGTCGTCATAACCCGTCTCTCTCTGTGTTTTAGAGTCCGCGTCCCGGGTTTCATAATGAGAAAGAAGGGAGGGATAAAAAGAGGAGTGCGACGGGGCGTGCGTGCGTGTCTGCGTCTTTCTTCTGTCTCCCAGCTCCTCATACGTAAGGCCCTTGAGAAGGGCCGGGGGTGGAGAGGTTCTGGTTGGTTCTGATGAGGTGGTGGTGGAGGGGTTCTGGTTGGTTCTGATGAGGTGGTGGTGGAGGGGTTCTGGTTGGTTCTGATGAGGTGGTGGAGGGGTTCTGGTTGGTTCTGATGAGGTGGTGTTGGGGTTCTGGTTGGTTCTGATGAGGTGGTGGTGGAGGAGTTCTGGTTGGTTCTGGTTGGTTCTGATGAGGTGGTGGTAGAGGGGTTCTGGTTGGTTCTGATGAGGTGGTGGTGGGGTTCTGGTTGGTTCTGATGAGGTGGCGGTGGAGGGGTTCTGGTTGGTTCTGATCAGGTGGTGGAGGAGGGGTTCTGGTTGGTTCTGGTTGGTTCTGATGAGGTGGTGGAGGAGGGGTTCTGGTTGGTTCTGATGAGGTGGTGGTGGAGGGGTTCTGGTTGGTTCTGATCAGGTGGTGGAGGAGGGGTTCTGGTTGGTTCTGGTGAGGTCTATTTGTCTTATTAGCAGCCAGCCAGAGAGAAGCAGCATTGTGAGTGTTCTGCTCTGTGGGTCGTCTATGTCAAGCAGCACCAGGGATAGCATCTCTATCAGACGGAGTCTGTGTTCTTATTATAGCCACGCAAAACACAGTCCTAATAGTCGCCACTGACGCAAGCCCTGTCTCCGTGAAATGTCAAGTGTTTTTTTGTTTTGAAAGAAGACGTGAATTATGTGTGTTTCCATGAACT
This sequence comes from Nansenia antarctica, assembly GCF_963989245.1. NCBI lineage: Eukaryota > Metazoa > Chordata > Actinopteri > Argentiniformes > Microstomatidae > Nansenia > Nansenia antarctica. The sequence continues at coordinate 308,305 of NC_137676.1, forward strand.
GGTTTGGGGCGAATAATCTAGTCTACATGAAGAAGCGTGATTTAGTCAGAGGATGACGCAGTAAAGGCTACTTACACATACTGTATAACATGACCCTCTCCCCTCCTCCCTTTAACTCTCCTCTCCTCTCTCCTCCTCTTCTCTCTCCTCCTCTCTCCCCTCCTCTTCTCTCTCCTCCTCTCTCCCCTCCTCCCTTTAACTCTCCTCTCCTCTCTCCTCCTCTTCTCTCTCCTCCTCTCTCCCCTCCTCCCTTTAACTCTCCTCTCCTCTCTCCTCCTCTTCTCTCCTCCTCTCTCCCTCCTCTCTTAACTCTCCTCCTCTCTTAACTCTCCTCCCTTAACTCTCCTCTTCTCTCTCCCCTCCTCTCTTAACTCTCCTCCTCTCTTAACTCTCCTCTCTCTTAACTCTCCTCCTCTCTTAACTCTCCTCCTCTCTTAACTCTCCTCTCTCTTTAACTCTCCTCCTCTCTTAACTCTCCTCCTCTCTTTAACTCTCCTCCTCTCTTAACTCTCCTCCTCTCTTTAACTCTCCTCCTCTCTTAACTCTCCTCCTCTCTTTAACTCTCCTCCTCTCTTAACTCTCCTCCTCTCTTTAACTCTCCTCCTCTCTTTAACTCTCCTCCTCTCTTTAACTCTCCTCTTCTCTTTAACTCTCCTCCTCTCTTTAACTCTCCTCCTCTCTTTAACTCTCCTCCTCTCTTTAACTCTCCTCCTCTCTTTAACTCTCTTCCTCTCTTTAACTCTCCTCCTCTCTTAACTCCCCTCCTCTCTTTAACTCTCCTCCTCTCTTTAACTCTCCTCCTCTCTTTAACTCTCCTCTTCTCTTTAACTCTCCTCCTCTCTTAACTCTCCTCCTCTCTTTAACTCTCCTCTCTCTTTAACTCTCCTCCTCTCTTTAACTCTCCTCCTCTCTTTAACTCTCCTCCTCTCTTTAACTCTCCTCCTCTCTTTAACTCTCTTCCTCTCTTTAACTCTCCTCCTCTCTCCTCTCTTAACTCTCCTCCTCTCTTTAACTCTCCTCCTCTCTTTAACTCTCCTCTCTCTTTAACTCTCCTCTTCTCTCTCCCTCCTCTCTTTAACTCTCCTCTCTCTCCCCTCCTCTCTTAACTCTCCTCCTCTCTTTAACTCTCCTCTTCTCTTAACTCTCCTCCTCTCTTAACTCTCCTCCTCTCTTTAACTCTCCTCCTCTCTCTCCTCCTCTCTTTAACTCTCCTCTTCTCTCCTCTCCTCTTCTCTCTCCTCCTCTCTTTAACTCTCCTCCTCTCTTAACTCTCCTCCTCTCTTTAACTCTCCTCCTCTTTAACTCTCCTCTTCTCTTTAACTCTCCTCTTCTCTTTAACTCTCCTCCTCTCTTTAACTCTCCTCCTCTCTCCCTCCTCTCTTAACTCTCCTCCTCTCTTTAACTCTCCTCCTCTTTAACTCTCCTCCTCTCTTTAACTCTCCTCCTCTCCTTAACTCTCCTCTTCTCTTTAACTCTCCTCCTCTCTTTAACTCTCCTCTTCTCTCTCTTCCTCTCTTTAACTCTCATCCTCTCTTTAACTCTCCTCTTCTCTCTCCTCCTCTCTTTAACTCTCCTCCTCTCTTTAACTCTCCTCTTCTCTCTCCTCCTCTCTTTAACTCTCCTCCTCTCTTTAACTCCCTCCTCTCTTTAACTCTCCTCCTCTCTTTAACTCTCCTCTCCTCTTTAACTCTCCTCTTCTCTTTAACTCTCCTCTTCTCTTTAACTCTCCTCCTCTCTTTAACTCTCCTCCTCTCTTTAACTCTCCTCTTCTCTTTAACTCTCCTCCTCTCTTTAACTCTCTTCCTCTCTTTAACTCTCCTCCTCTCTTTAACTCTCTTCCTCTCTTTAACTCTCTTCCTCTCTTTAACTCTCCTCTTCTCTTTAACTCTCCTCCTCTTTAACTCTCCTCCTCTCTTTAACTCTCCTCTTCTCTTTAACTCTCCTCCTCTCTTTAACTCTCCTCCTCTCTTTAACTCTCCTCTTCTCTTTAACTCTCTTCCTCTCTTTAACTCTCCTCCTCTCTTTAACTCTCCTCTTCTCTTTAACTCTCCTCCTCTCTTTAACTCTCCTCCTCTCTTTAACTCTCCTCTTCTCTTTAACTCTCCTCCTCTCTTTAACTCTCCTCTTCTCTTTAACTCTCCTCCTCTCTTTAACTCTCCTCTTCTCTTTAACTCTCCTCCTCTCTTTAACTCTCCTCCTCTCTTTAACTCTCCTCTTCTCTTTAACTCTCCTCTTCTCTTTAACTCTCCTCCTCTCTTTAACTCCCCTCCTCTCTTTAACTCTCCTCTTCTCTTTAACTCTCCTCCTCTCTTTAACTCTCCTCCTCTCTTTAACTCTCCTCTTCTCTTTAACTCTCCTCTTCTCTCTCCTCCTCTCTTTAACTCTCCTCCTCTCTTTAACTCCCCTCCTCTCTTTAACTCTCCTCCTCTCTTTAACTCTCCTCCTCTCTTTAACTCTCCTCCTCTCTTTAACTCTCCTCCTCTCTTTAACTCTCCTCTTCTCTTTAACTCTCCTCCTCTCTTTAACTCTCCTCCTCTCTTTAACTCTCCTCCTCTCTTTAACTCTCCTCTTCTCTTTAACTCTCCTCCTCTCTTTAACTCTCCTCCTCTCTTTAACTCTCCTCCTCTCTTTAACTCTCCTCCTCTCTTTAACTCTCCTCCTCTCTTTAACTCTCCTCCTCTCTTTAACTCTCCTCTTCTCTTTAACTCTCCTCTCCTCTCTCCTCCTCTCTTTAACTCTCCTCCTCTCTTTAACTCTCCTCTTCTCTTTAACTCTCCTCTTCTCTTTAACTCTCCTCCTCCCTTTAACTCTCCTCCTCTCTTTAACTCTCCTCCTCTCTTTAACTCTCCTCTTCTCTTTAACTCTCCTCTTCTCTTTAACTCTCCTCCTCCCTTTAACTCTCCTCCTCTCTTTAACTCTCCTCCTCTCTTTAACTCTCCTCCTCTCTTTAACTCTCCTCTTCTCTTTAACTCTCCTCTTCTCTTTAACTCTCCTCTCCTCTCTTCTCTTTAACTCCCCTCCTCTCTTTAACTCCCCTCCTCTCTTTAACTCTCCTCTTCTCTTTAACACTCCTCTTCTCTTTAACTCTCCTCTTCTCTTTAACTCTCCTCCTCTCTTTAACTCTCCTCCTCTCTTTAACTCTCCTCCTCTCTTTAACTCTCCTCCTCTCCCCTCCTCCTCTTTAACTGTCCTCCTCTCTTTAACTCTCCTCCTCTCTCCTCCTCTCTTTAACTCTCCTCCTCTCTTTAACTCTCCTCTCTCTCCTCTCTTTAACTCTCCTCTTCTCTCCCCTCTTCTCTTTAACTCTCCTCTTCTCTCCCCTCCTCCCCTCTCCCCATCTGCCATCCTTCCTATCTGTAAACACACAGCTGTCTCCCTTAACTGTGAATATGAACAAGCACATCTGTTTCCAACTAACTCTTGGTGCATTAACTCTATTAACTCTATTAACTCTATTAACTCTGATTCACAAAAGGCAAAAAACACCTGAACACTGCAAAAAGTCAGCTCTCAAAAACAAGAAACAAAAGCAATAAAACGGAGGGAATATAAAGATATCTTTAAACGGAATCATCTTGACATAAATTGACATTAAAAACAAAAAGAAGGCCCAGAATGCACCCCAGTGGTACCCCACACCCTCCATGGCCCCTGAGGGGGTCCCCTCAACATCACACATCTGAGATATGTCACTTAAGTGTGATTCAAACCGTTTAACTGACATCTGACTGGGTCCACAGTGTCAAAAGCCTTCTGTAGACCCAACATGACCATCCCTGAATAGCTTCAAGTTTCTCTCTCAAGTTTGACATGGTCAGATAAGTGTATAATACACGTGTGTGTAGAAAATGAAGTTCTAAAACACTGACTGATATTCGTATAGTAAATCATGCCGATTAAGGTAATCATGAAGTCGATTAAAGATAATTTTCTCAATGATCTTAGATGTTATGCTCTAGATAGACACTGGCCTATAATTGACCACCTCTGCCATACTGAGACATCTCTATCATCCTCCAAATCAGCCTTCGAGAACTCCCTCAGACACTTTTAACGACACGTGCGACTGCTTCTAAACTAGGACCCGCCTCCTGCTGTTGGTCTGATCTGTCCTCTTGGCTTGTAACTGTTCCTGTTCTCTGCTCTGTTTGTTTGTCATGTTTAATGTGTTTTAACTCTGGCATTTCTTTTACCCCCTCCCCCCTCTAAAGGCTGGGCCTTTTGCCAGGTCGGCTTTGTAAATAAGAATCTGTTCTTAATTGTCTTACTTGATTAAATAAATAAATTCCATGCACTACAAGAGCCCGTCCCTCCGATTTGTACCTCCAACACCAGCCTGTTGTAGTGTGTGTGTGTGTGTGTGTGTGTGTGTGTGTGTCTGTGTGTGTGTGTGTGTCTGTGTGTGTGTGTGTGTGTGTGTCTGTGTGTGTGTGTGTGTGTGTGCGTGTGTGTGTGTGTGTGTGTGTGTGTGTGTGTCTCACGGCGTATGGGGGGTTTGGGCATCATGGTGGAGATGTCCTGGGACCAGTACAGGGGCACGGACCCCCGGACCTGGACGTAGGAGGAGTAGCTGCCGGCCGTGAACGACATGACCGAGGCGTCGTGGATGATCTGCTCCGTCTCCACCTCATTGGCCACGTCCCCCTACAGGAAACAGGAAACAGGAAACAGGAAGACATTCTTACGTTGTAGCCAATCAGCAGACGCTTTTATCCAAAGCGACTTTTACAACAGGCAGCACATCGGTCTGAAGTATCTTAATCATTACATACCAATACTGTCGCCATAATTAAGCAATATCACAGGAGAGGGAGTGTGTTATACTGGATATCAGCAGGGCTGTGATTGGGTCGTAGGTACGAGGCCGCAGGCCGAGTAGGAAGACAATCACAGCCGTGCTGATATTCAATATAACAGCACGACCTCCAGTGTGATATTCAGTATAACAGCACGACCTTCAGTGTGATATTCAGTATAACAGCACGACCTCCAGTGTGATATTCAGTATAACAGCAGACCTCCAGTGTGATATTCAGTATAACAGCAGACCTCCAGTGTGATATTCAGTATAACAGCAGACCTCCAGTGTGATATTCAGTATAACAGCACGACCTCCAGTGTGATATTCAGTATAACAGCACGACCTCCAGTGTGATATTCAGTATAACAGCACGACCTCCAGTGTGATATTCAGTATAACAGCACCACCTCCAGTGTGATATTCAGTATAACAGCACGACCTCCAGTGTGATATTCAGTATAACAGCACGACTTCCAGTGTGATATTCAGTATAACAGCACGACCTTCAGTGTGATATTCAGTATAACAGCACGACCTCCAGTGTGATATTCAGTATAACAGCACGACCTCCAGTGTGATATTCAGTATAACAGCACGACCTCCAGTGTGATATTCAGTATAACAGCACGACCTCCAGTGTGATATTCAGTATAACAGCACGACCTCCAGTGTGATAT
>NC_137676.1:318782-321282 GCF_963989245.1 Nansenia antarctica
TGGTATGTCTACATTGTAAGTACGGTTGGTATGTCTACATTGTAAGTACGGTTGGTATGTCTACATTGTAAGTACGGTTGGTATGTCTACATTGTAAGTACGGTTGGTATGTCTACATTGTAAGTACGGTTGGTATGTCTACATTGTAAGTACGGTTGGTATGTCTACATTGTAAGTACGGTTGGTATGTCGACGTTGTAAAGGTTGTGTGTAAGACTCATGTTCAGTGTGCTGCCGGACAGGCACATGGTCAGAATGATCATGGAGCTCCTCCGTAACCGCAGCTTTACCCTCACCACCGGTCGCTTCGACGCCTTAAGAACGGCGTCTCTCAGGGATCGGTCCTGGCCCCCCTCCTCTATAATATAAACACCTATGACCTGCCCAACACACTCTCGCGGAAGTACGCCTACGCAGACGACCTCGCAGGGGTGTACTCTGCTGGAAATTGGCAGTCTGTGGAGGGGATTCTGAGCCAGGACATGCAGACACTAGTGGCATACTTCCGGAAATGGAGATTGAAGCTTAGCGAGGCAAAGACGGTGTCGGCTGCCTTCCACCTTAACAACAGGGAGGCTAAACGTGAGCTAGGAGTACACCTAGATGGAACTCCCCTGCCATGTTCCGCTGAGCCAATCTATCTCGGCGTGACACTGGACAGGACGCTCACGTTTCGCCGACACCTCGAGTCACTGCGCAAAAAGTTAACAGCTCATGTGGCGTTGATGAGGCGACTGGTTGGCTCGGGCTGGGGCGCCGGCGCAAGGACCTTGCAGCAGAACAGACAGAGCAGGAGAACAGACAGAGCAGCAGAACAGACAGAGCAGCAGCAGAACAGACAGAGCAGCAGGAGAACAGACAGAGCAGGAGAACAGACAGAGCAGCAGAACAGACAGAGCAGCAGCAGAACAGACAGAGCAGCAGCAGAACAGACAGAGCAGCAGAACAGACAGAGCAGGAGAACAGACAGAGCAGTAGAACAGACAGAGCAGCAGAACAGACAGAGCAGCAGAACAGACAGAGCAGTAGAACAGACAGAGCAGCAGAACAGACAGAGCAGCAGAACAGACAGAGCAGCAGAACAGACAGAGCAGCAGCAGAACAGACAGAGCAGCAGAACAGACAGAGCAGCAGAACAGACAGAGCAGCAGAACAGACAGAGCAGCAGAACAGACAGAGCAGCAGAACAGACAGAGCAGCAGGAGAACAGACAGAGCAGCAGCAGAACAGACAGAGCAGCAGAACAGACAGAGCAGGAGAACAGACAGAGCAGCAGAACAGACAGAGCAGCAGCAGAACAGACAGAGCAGGAGAACAGACAGAGCAGCAGGAGAACAGACAGAGCAGCAGGAGAACAGACAGAGCAGCAGCAGAACAGACAGAGCAGCAGAACAGACAGAGCAGCAGGAGAACAGACAGAGCAGCAGGAGAACAGACAGAGCAGTAGAACAGACAGAGCAGCAGAACAGACAGAGCAGCAGAACAGACAGAGCAGGAGAACAGACAGAGCAGCAGAACAGACAGAGCAGCAGCAGAACAGACAGAGCAGGAGAACAGACAGAGCAGCAGGAGAACAGACAGAGCAGCAGGAGAACAGACAGAGCAGCAGAACAGACAGAGCAGCAGAACAGACAGAGCAGCAGAACAGACAGAGCAGCAGCAGAACAGACAGAGCAGCAGCAGAACAGACAGAGCAGCAGAACAGACAGAGCAGCAGAACAGACAGAGCAGCAGCAGAACAGACAGAGCAGCAGAACAGACAGAGCAGCAGAACAGACAGAGCAGCAGAACAGACAGAGCAGCAGAACAGACAGAGCAGGAGAACAGACAGAGCAGCAGAACAGACAGAGCAGCAGCAGAACAGACAGAGCAGGAGAACAGACAGAGCAGCAGGAGAACAGACAGAGCAGCAGGAGAACAGACAGAGCAGCAGCAGAACAGACAGAGCAGCAGGAGAACAGACAGAGCAGCAGAACAGACAGAGCAGCAGAACAGACAGAGCAGCAGCAGAACAGACAGAGCAGCAGAACAGACAGAGCAGCAGAACAGACAGAGCAGCAGGAGAACAGACAGAGCAGCAGGAGAACAGACAGAGCAGGAGAACAGACAGAGCAGGAGAACAGACAGAGCAGGAGAACAGACAGAGCAGCAGAACAGACAGAGCAGCAGAACAGACAGAGCAGCAGGAGAACAGACAGAGCAGCAGCAGAACAGACAGAGCAGCAGAACAGACAGAGCAGCAGGAGAACAGACAGAGCAGCAGAACAGACAGAGCAGCAGAACAGACAGAGCAGCAGAACAGACAGAGCAGCAGGAGAACAGACAGAGCAGCAGAACAGACAGAGCAGCAGGAGAACAGACAGAGCAGCAGAACAGACAGAGCAGCAGCAGAACAGACAGAGCAGCAGAACAGACAGAGCAGCAGAACAGACAGAGCAGGAGAACAGACAGAGCAGCAGAACAGACAGAGCAGCAGAACAGACAGAGCAGGAGAACAGAC
>NC_137676.1:326282-328782 GCF_963989245.1 Nansenia antarctica
CTCTGTCTGTTATACTCTGTCTGTTATACTCTGTCTGTCTGTTATACTCTGTCTGTTATACTCTGTCTGTTATACTCTGTCTGTTATACTCTGTCTGTTATACTCTGTCTGTTATACTCTGTCTGTTATACTCTGTCTGTTATACTCTGTCTGTCTGTTATACTCTGTCTGTTATACTCTGTCTGTTATACTCTGTCTGTTATACTCTGTCTGTTATACTCTGTCTGTTATACTCTGTCTGTTATACTCTGTCTGTTATACTCTGTCTGTTATACTCTGTCTGTTATACTCTGTCTGTCTGTTATACTCTGTCTGTTATACTCTGTCTGTTATACTCTGTCTGTTATACTCTGTCTGTTATACTCTGTCTGTTATACTCTGTCTGTTATACTCTGTCTGTTATACTCTGTCTGTTATACTCTGTCTGTCTGTTATACTCTGTCTGTCTGTTATACTCTGTCTGTCTGTTATACTCTGTCTGTTATACTCTGTCTGTTATACTCTGTCTGTTATACTCTGTCTGTTATACTCTGTCTGTCTGTTATACTCTGTCTGTTATACTCTGTCTGTTATACTCTGTCTGTCTGTTATACTCTGTCTGTTATACTCTGTCTGTTATACTCTGTCTGTCTGTTATACTCTGTCTGTTATACTCTGTCTGTTATACTCTGTCTGTTATACTCTGTCTGTTATACTCTGTCTGTTATACTCTGTCTGTTATACTCTGTCTGTTATACTCTGTCTGCTATACTCTGTCTGTTATACTCTGTCTGTCTGTTATACTCTGTCTGTTATACTCTGTCTGTTATACTCTGTCTGTCTGCTATACTCTGTCTGTTATACTCTGTCTGTTATACTCTGTCTGTTATACTCTGTCTGTTATACTCTGTCTGTTATACTCTGTCTGTTATACTCTGTCTGTTATACTCTGTCTGTTATACTCTGTCTGTTATACTCTGTCTGTTATACTCTGTCTGTCTGTTATACTCTGTCTGTTATACTCTGTCTGTTATACTCTGTCTGTTATACTCTGTCTGTTATACTCTGTCTGTTATACTCTGTCTGTTATACTCTGTCTGTTATACTCTGTCTGTTATACTCTGTCTGTTATACTCTGTCTGTCTGTTATACTCTGTCTGTCTGTTATACTCTGTCTGTTATACTCTGTCTGTTATACTCTGTCTGTCTGTTATACTCTGTCTGTTATACTCTGTCTGTTATACTCTGTCTGTCTGTTATACTCTGTCTGTCTGTTATACTCTGTCTGTTATACTCTGTCTGTTATACTCTGTCTGTCTGTTATACTCTGTCTGTTATACTCTGTCTGTCTGTTATACTCTGTCTGTCTGTTATACTCTGTCTGTTATACTCTGTCTGTTATACTCTGTCTGTTATACTCTGTCTGTTATACTCTGTCTGTCTGTTATACTCTGTCTGTTATACTCTGTCTGTTATACTCTGTCTGTTATACTCTGTCTGTTATACTCTGTCTGTTATACTCTGTCTGTTATACTCTGTCTGTTATACTCTGTCTGTTATACTCTGTCTGTCTGTTATACTCTGTCTGTCTGTTATACTCTGTCTGTTATACTCTGTCTGTTATACTCTGTCTGTTATACTCTGTCTGTTATACTCTGTCTGTTATACTCTGTCTGCTATACTCTGTCTGTTATACTCTGTCTGTTATACTCTGTCTGTTATACTCTGTCTGTTATACTCTGTCTGTTATACTCTGTCTGTTATACTCTGTCTGTTATACTCTGTCTGTTATACTCTGTCTGTTATACTCTGTCTGTTATACTCTGTCTGTTATACTCTGTCTGTTATACTCTGTCTGTTATACTCTGTCTGTTATACTCTGTCTGTTATACTCTGTCTGTTATACTCTGTCTGTCTGTTATACTCTGTCTGTTATACTCTGTCTGTTATACTCTGTCTGTTATACTCTGTCTGTTATACTCTGTCTGTTATACTCTGTCTGTTATACTCTGTCTGTTATACTCTGTCTGTTATACTCTGTCTGTTATACTCTGTCTGTCTGTTATACTCTGTCTGTCTGTTATACTCTGTCTGTTATACTCTGTCTGTTATACTCTGTCTGTTATACTCTGTCTGTTATACTCTGTCTGTTATACTCTGTCTGTTATACTCTGTCTGTTATACTCTGTCTGTTATACTCTGTCTGTTATACTCTGTCTGTTATACTCTGTCTGTCTGTTATACTCTGTCTGTTATACTCTGTCTGTTATACTCTGTCTGTTATACTCTGTCTGTTATACTCTGTCTGTCTGTTATACTCTGTCTGTTATACTCTGTCTGTTATACTCTGTCTGTTATACTCTGTCTGTCTGCTATACTCTGTCTGTTATACTCTGTCTGTTATACTCTGTCTGTTATACTCTGTCTGTTATACTCTGTCTGTTATACTCTGTCTGTTATACTCTGTCTGTTATACTCTGTCTGTTATACTCTGTCTGTTATACTCTGTCTGTTATACTCT
>NC_137676.1:333782-388782 GCF_963989245.1 Nansenia antarctica
CGCTACTCACTATATATATATATATATATATATATATACATACATGTATATACACAAAATAATGATATGAAATGTGGCTTTTTATCTCTACTTTTTTGTGTCTATTACTTGCTGTGTTAAATCAGAAATCATACATTTGCCAACTCCCGCCATTGTAAGTAATTGAATGTCATTCAGTCACGGTCGGTCTTGGTTTGGTCGTCAGACCTGAGGCAGCGGGAGGGGGTGTGGAGGGGGACAAGGTCGGCAAGGTAGGAGGGAGGAGGAATGTTGTTGATGGCTTTGTCAGTGGTGAGTAGGATGTTGAAGTGGATCCTGTGTTTGACCGGGAGCCAGTGGAGGTTCTGGAGGACAGGGGGGATGTGGTCATCATGTGGTCATCATGTGGTCATCATGTGGTCATCATGTGGTCATCATGTGGTTCACCCACTAAACATTTCAACCACCTCTAAGACTGCCCATCAAATGTCAAGTACCCACACGATGACCTCCCTCCAGGCTTAATATCTACAGGAAAGAAGGCTTAAAGGTTGATCATGGGTGCGTGGTGGGAAGGGGGGGGGACGAGGAGGTAAACAGATCTCCTCCCCCCTCCTGGATGGTGATGATGGCGGCGGCGGGGGCGGTAATGACTTCTGGGAAGAGTAGCGTAGCGAGCCGTCTGCTCTCATTAGCTGGGCTGTCAGGCGGGCTGCTAGCGAGCTGAGCGATGGTACGTAGCGGTCCTATTAACCCCCAGGCCTGCTGCAGCGCTGACTGGACTGTGTTACATAAGAAGGCACTCAGTGTCGTGGCTGGCGGCTGCCTGCGTCTCCTCACCTTGTCGTCTATGATCACCAGGTCCCGCGGTTCCGTGCGGTCGATCTTCAGGACGCGGTGTCGGGTCTGGGCGTGATTACTGCCCACCAGAAAATACCGCTGGGGATGAAAGAAAGAAAGAAAGAAAGAAAGAAAGAAGAAAGAATAAAACACGTTACACACAGAGACATGTGACCCACGAACCACCTCATACAATCTTATTATTACGTTATGTTGTGGGGCAGTCGCTCTCATATGTTTACATTTTATTGGACAGATGTAGTGAAGACAGACAGGACAGCAAGGAGAAGAAGGGAAAGACTGGAGACGTCATTTTTATTGGATAGAGATAGTGAAGGTAGACAGGAAAGAAAAGAGGAGAGGGGAGAGAGGGCATGTCAGCAGGGCATGGGGCCGGATTCAAACCCATGCCGACATGGGCATACGTGTGCGCTTGTAGACCACGGTGCTAGACCACTGGACCAACTCCACCACCTCATACCATCATGTGAAACAGATAGGACACCCCATGAAAACTCTACAAAATTTCTACAATGTTGAGAGACAGGTAGGAGGTAATAGAACTAAGAAAATAAAACTGAAAAGAAATCTTTGTCAAATGTAATTAACAGAAATGCAATTTCCTTGCAAAGAAAAGGTTAGGACACCCTGACATGTATTACTACTAAAAATGGCTAAAACATGAACGAAGAGAAGACTGAGAAAATCGTTCTCCCAGTCGGTGTCAGAGACTGGTAGACAGTTCTAGGAAACGTCTACCTGAGGTGATTAGAGGGGGTAATAGAGGGGGTAATAGCAGCTATTAGGGCATAGGGGGCACTAACTTTTTCCTCAGTGGGAATCGGCACCTTACGCCAAGTGACATTTTCATTGTTTTTAGTTCAATGACATCACCTTCATCTATAGAGATTGTTTGAAAGAAGACCACATATTAATACGTCTATATTTCTAAAAAGAACTACACATTTCATGGGGTGTCCTCATTTTTTCATTTCCTTTTTTCACACGATCGTACAGAACCGGACGAGGCCGTCCAAGAACAGAGAGACCGAAAGCACGGCGTGAGAACGATGAGAGAATGGCACATTTTGTAATTGTATCTCACACAGGACACACAGGACATACAGTATATCTCAAAAGTGAGTACACCCGTTAGATTTTTGCAAATATTCTGTCATATCCTTTCAGGGGATAACACTATCTTAATGAAACTTTGATATAACTTAAAGTAGTCAGTGTGCTGCTTGAATGTATTGTCCATTGAAAATTACTCAGTACACAGCTGTTAATGTCTAAACAGCTGGCAACAAAAGTGAGTACACCCCATAGTGAACATGTCTAAATTGTGCCCAAAGTGTCAATATTTTGTGTGACCACCATTGTTATCTAGCACTGCTTTAACCCTCCTGGGCATGGAATTCACCAGAGCTGCACAGGTTGCTTCTGGAATCTTCTTCCACTCCTCCATGACGACATCACGGAGCCCACGGATGTTGGACACCTTGCACTCCTCCACCTTCCTCTTGAGGATGCCCCACATGTGCTCAATTGGGTTTAGGTCTGGAGACATACTTGGCCAGTCCATCACCTTAACCTTCAGCTTCTTCAGCAAGGCCGTTGTCATCTTGGAGGTGTGTTTAGGGACATTATCATGTTGGAAAACTGCCCTACGGCCCAGTTTCCGAAGAGAGGGGATCATGCTCTGCTGCAGGATGTCACAGTATATATTGGAATTCATGTGTCCCTCAATGAAATGCAGCTCCCCAGTGCCGGCAGCACTCATGCAGCCCCAGACCATGATGCTGCCACCACCATGCTTGACTGTAGGCAAAACACATTTGTCTTGGTACTCCTCACCAGGGTGCCGCCACACACGCCGGACACCATCTGACCCAAACAGGTTTATTTTGGTCTCATCAGACCACAGGACATGGTTCCAGTAACTCATGTTCTTGGATTCATTGTCTTCAGCAAACTGCTTGCGGGCTTTCTTATGCATCGGTTTCAGAAGAGGCTTCTGTCTGGGGCGACGGCCATACAAACCGATTTGATGCAGTGTGCGGCGTATGGTCTGGGCACTGACAGGCTGACATCCCACTTCTGCAACCTCTGCAGCAATGCTGGAAGCACTCGCACGTCTATTTTTGGAAACCAACCTCTGGATATGACGCTGAGCACGTGGACTCAACTTATTTGGTCGACCCTGGCGAGGCCTGTTCCGAGTGGAACCTGTCCTGGAAAACCGCTGTATGATCTTAGCCACTGTGCTGCAACTCATTTTCAGGGTGTTGGCAATCTTCTTATAGCCAAGGCCATCTTTGTGAAGCGCAATAATCCTTTTTTTCAGCCGCTCAGAGAGTTCCTTGCCATGAGGTGCCATGTTGTCCAGCATTCAGAGAGAATTGTGCCCAAAACACCAAATTTAACAGCCCTGCTTATCATTTACACCTGAATCCTTGTAACACTAACGAGTCACATGACACCAGGGCGGGAAAACAACATCATTGGGCACAATTAGGACATGTTCACTATGGGGTGTGCTCACTTTTGTTGCCAGCTGTTTAGACATTAACAGCTGTGTACTGAGAAATTTCAAAGGACAATAAATCTATACTGTTATTCAAGCAGCACACTGACTACTTTAACACTAGAACAGCCGTGTCTATGTTACCTACTATAAGAGTTTAACACTAGAACAGCCGTGTCTATGTTACCTACTATAAGAGTTTAACACTAGAACAGCCGTGTCTATGTTATCTACTATAAGAGTTTAACACTAGAACAGACGTGTGTGTGTTACCTACTATAAGAGTTTAACACTAGAACAGCCGTGTGTGTGTTACCTACTATTTACATTTACATTTTTGGCATTTAGCAGACGCCTTATTCCAAAGCGACTTACAATCAATACATTTGAATACTAAGCATGTGAATCAGCAGTCCACCATTCGTTGCAGGAAGAGTACTCTAGCTCGGGCCGGGGGCCACTGATAGAAGGAAAAACCTTCTCCCTATTATCGCCTTCTACTAAAACCTTTTATTTATTTATTTTATTTTTTTTACTGGAGAAACTGAGAAACAGTACAAGGGGGGCAATAGAAGTTCTAGGGACACAGTAGAGGGGAAAGCGGGTGTCTTTAGGAGACGTAGAGGTGAGGGTCTGAAGATGTCTCAGGAGGAGCAGTTAATTAGTTAGTTACTATAAGAGTTTAACACTAGAACAGCCGTGTGTGTGTTACCTACTATAAGAGTTTAAACTCTTAAATTTCCTAAATTTCGTTGTTTGGTACCTGTACTGTAACAATGACAATAAAGTCCATTCATTCATTCATAGACACGGCTGTTCTAGTGTCAACTGTCACTTAGATTCAACTGTCACTTAGATTCAACTGTCACTTCCAAATTTGAAATAAGATGTGACAGTTGGTGACGTGGTGTTCTGGTGTTAAACCACCCAGTCAGTCAGGCACCTCGAGGCTGTTCTAGTGTAGGCCAACTAGTGGTTGTTGTGTGTAAGTAGCAGCTTCCCATTGTAAAGACTATGGTCATTTGACCCCCGAAGCAGACAAACGTTGAAGCAGTTGTCATGACACAAGAGAGCGCCGGGCTAAGCTGTATTTTATTTTATTTCAAATGTTTTAACATTTGCTTCACTTGAATCAGAGTTTAGGATCAAATTAGCTTTGCTATGTGTCGTTTGGAGCTGTGAGAACGCGCATTCGAAGTCGCTCCCGGAGCAAACAACCAACGCATGCTCCGCTTGAGAAGGGTGGTTTCGCTCTGGTTAGAAACGACGCATCGAGGCTGTCCATAGGAAAACAACAGCGCATGTGTGTTGATCTGGATAAGAGCGGGACGAACAGGCAATTTTAAATGTTTTAAACTACCACGTCTGTTGCTTCGATTGCGTATGTTACTTCGTTTACATGAAGGGCTGTGAGAACGCAAATCAGATAAATAATTTCTGCAACAATGTTGCGAACTCATCCACTTGCTCCGGGTCCTTCATGTGAGAACATGACCTTAGTGTCCCCCGCTCTAGATTTAACAGGTTTAACAACGTTTATTCCGGTTTTAGTTAATCTTTCAAACAGCACCAGATGAATGTTGGATAGATTTTACTTATCGTTTGACTTCTACTCTTGTCTGAGTCAGGACTGCCTTCTGTCTGTGTTCTAACATGTTGTATTGTCTGTCTGTCTGTCTGTCTGTGTGTGTCTGTGTTCTAACATGTTGTATTGTCTGTCTGTCTGTCTGTGTTCTAACATGTTGTATTGTCTGTCTGTCTGTCTGTGTTCTAACATGTTGTATTGTCTGTCTGTCTGTCTGTCTGTGTTCTAACATGTTGTATTGTCTGTCTGTCTGTCTGTCTGTGTTCTAACATGTTGTATTGTCTGTCTGTCTGTCTGTCTGTCTGTGTCTGTTCTAACATGTTGTATTGTCTGTCTGTCTGTGTTCTAACATGTTGTATTGTCTGTCTGTCTGTCTGTCTGTGTTCTAACATGTTGTATTGTCTGTCTGTCTGTCTGTCTGTCTGTCTGTGTTCTAACATGTTGTATTGTCTGTCTGTCTGTCTGTGTTCTAACATGTTGTATTGTCTGTCTGTCTGTCTGTGTTCTAACATGTTGTATTGTCTGTCTGTCTGTCTGTGTTCTAACATGTTGTATTGTCTGTCTGTCTGTCTGTGTTCTAACATGTTGTATTGTCTGTCTGTCTGTCTGTCTGTGTTCTAACATGTTGTATTGTCTGTCTGTCTGTCTGTCTGTCTGTCTGTCTGTGTTCTAACATGTTGTGTTGTCTGTTGTTCTTGTGTGGCTGCAGTGTGGCGTAAGGCCCCAAAACACATCCCCCAGTAATGGGACAATGAAGTGACTTTTGCCTTTTTGACTGACATTGTGTGAGAGGCTCTTTTTGAAAGCAGCAGCATCAAAGTAATATCAGAACCTATAACCAGACCACAGAATCAGATATTCATCTGTAATCAAAGTCATATCAGAACCTATAACCAGACCACAGAATCAGATATTCATCTGTAAAGTCATATCAGAACCTATAACCAGACCACAGAATCAGATATTCATCTGTAAAGTCATATCAGAACCTATAACCAGACCACAGAATCAGATATTCATCTGTAAAGTCATATCAGAACCTATAACCAGACCACAGAATCAGAACCTATAACCAGACCACAGAATCAGATATTCATCTGTAAAGTCATATCAGAACCTATAACCAGACCACAGAATCAGATATTCATCTGTAAAGTCATATCAGAACCTATAACCAGACCACAGAATCAGATATTCATCTATAACCAGACCACAGAATCAGATATTCATCTGTAAAGAAATCAAAATCCAAAATAGAATCCAGAATGTTTCTCAACCACAGCTTCTAGTGATGGGTGTGTCCGTGCTGCCATCTAGTGGTGAGGCAGGGACACAACAACAGCACAGTAGGCTACATGGTGTTCTTGAAATCCAGGAAGTCATTCAGTGCTTGGAGAAGGAAGTCTACCAACATTTGATATGGTTTTTAGATATTATTTGATGTATCTTAGAAAAGGGGAGACCAGGTTGAAATGATCAAGATAGATAGATAGAGAGAGAGAGAGAGAGAGAGAGAGAGAGAGAGAGAGAGAGAGAGAGAGAGAGAGAGAGAGAGAGAGAGAGAGAGAGAGAGAGAGAGAGAGAGAGAGAGAGAGAGAGAGAGAGAGAGAGAGAGAGAGAGAGAGAGAGAGAGAGATAGATAGATAGATAGATAGATAGATAGATAGATAGATAGATAGATAGATAGATAGATAGATAGATAGATAGATACATAGATAGATAGATAGATAGATAGATAGATACTCTTACCGCTCTCGTTTCGTACAGAACAAGCTTCTGCACGCCGCTGATGACGCCGGCTGACAGAGGCATGGTGACTCTACAGACCAGGAGAGACCAGGGGAGACCAGGAGAGACCAGGGGAGACCAGGAGAGACCAGGGGAGACCAGGGGAGACCAGGGGAGACCAGGAGAGACCAGGAGAGACCAGGAGAGACCAGGAGAGACCAGGAGAGACCAGGAGAGACTAGGAGAGACCAGGAGAGACCAGGAGAGACCAGGGGAGACCAGGAGAGACCAGGGGAGACCAGGAGAGACCAGGGGAGACCAGGGGAGACCAGGAGAGACCAGGGGAGGCTAGGGGAGACCAGGAGAGACCAGGAGAGACCAGGGGAGACCAGGAGAGACCAGGGGAGACCAGGGGAGACCAGGAGAGACCAGGGGAGGCTAGAGGACACTAGGAGACGCTGTCAGGGAAGTTTACCCTGCGAGGAGGTGTGAGAAGCGTAAAAGACGACAGGAGAGGAAGGATTACAAAAGCAGTCACAAGCCTCACTGACAACAGTAACGTTTAGTAACAGAATAGCTGCGATATTATGATGATGATGATTGTCTAGCAGCAGGATGATATAATAATATTGCCACATTTCTTAGCTGGAGCATATACTCACCAAATGCCGTTATCCCATGCAATGCATTTCAGATTGGAGACAAATATGTGATCTTAAATTGCCAAATTCGAAAAGCTAATATAATAAACATATGTAATATAATAGCAACATTGCAAAACGGGAGAAGGAACAGACGAGTGTGTCCCCACGTCCTGGTGGTCATACGTTTATTTTGATCACGTGACCTGCTGTCCTGGGAGGTGTTCCATTAACTCCGCTGAGAGAAAATCCAGACTTATTTTCGATAAATATCGCGAGATTTACACACACAAAAAAGACAGACTTATTTTAACAATTCTCGCGAGACCTATCAAAATAAGATCGCATTTTCTTTTAGCGGAGTTGGTGGAGTCACGCCCTGGTCAGGTGACTGTCCTGAGCACGGGACTGGCTGCAGCTGAGACGGCGACTCGCAAAGGCCAAAAAGCTCGACGGGAGTTTGATGTTGTTTTCAAATATATAATGAAATGAAACACATAAACCATCCTTATTCATACCACTAGATGAATATATTTCAATATATTTCGGTTATAAATTTGACTTAAAATGGTTTTGGGACATTTTTAGCGACTGTTGTTGCTCTTTTGTTTTACCCGCAGACTTCTCCTCGCACCAAACAGGGTTGCCAGATGGGGTGTGTTGCCAGGTGGGGTGTGTTCCCGCCGAATGGGCTACTTTTGATCACACTGGGCCGGATTTAAAAAAACGCAATTGGCTTGGGTTGGATGAATGAACAGCATTTAGGTTGGCCTGGATATATCTGTCTAAGTTTGGAGGTGTTTTAGACATATCTGTCTAAGTTTGGAGGTGTTTTAGAAATATCTGTCTAAGTTTGGAGGTGTTTTAGACACATCTGTCTAAGTTTGGAGGTGTTTTAGACATATCTGTCTAAGTTTGGAGGTGTTTTAGAAATATCTGTCTAAGTTTGGAGGTGTTTTATACACATCTGTCTAAGTTTGGAGGTGTTTTAGACAAATCTGTCTAAGTTTGGAGGTGTTTTATACACATCTGTCTAAGTTTGGAGGTGTTTTAGACATATCTGTCTAAGTTTGGAGGTGTTTTAGACACATCTGTCTAAGTTTGGAGGTGTTTTATACATATCTGTCTAAGTTTGGAGGTGTTTTATACACATCTGTCTAAGTTTGGAGGTGTTTTATACACATCTGTCTAAGTTTGGAGGTGTTTTATACATATCTGTCTAAGTTTGGAGGTGTTTTATACATATCTGTCTAAGTTTGGAGGTGTTTTATACACATCTGTCTAAGTTTGGAGGTGTTTTAGACAAATCTGTCTAAGTTTGGAGGTGTTTTAGACACATCTGTCTAAGTTTGGAGGTGTTTTAGACATATCTGTCTAAGTTTGGAGGTGGTTTAGACACATCTGTCTAAGTTTGGAGGTGTTTTAGACACATCTGTCTACGTTTGGAGGTGGTTTAGACACATCTGTCTAAGTTTGGAGGTGTTTTATACACATCTGTCTAAGTTTGGAGGTGTTTTAGACACATCTGTCTAAGTTTGGAGGTGTTTTAGACATATCTGTCTAAGTTTGGAGGTGTTTTATACATATCTGTCTAAGTTTGGAGGTGTTTTATACATATCTGTCTAAGTTTGGAGGTGTTTTAGACACATCTGTCTAAGTTTGGAGGTGTTTTATACATATCTGTCTAAGTTTGGAGGTGTTTTAGACACATCTGTCTAAGTTTGGAGGTGTTTTAGACATATCTGTTTAAGTTTGGAGGTGTTTTAGACACATCTGTCTAAGTTTGGAGGTGTTTTAGACATATCTGTCTAAGTTTGGAGGTGTTTTAGACATATCTGTCTAAGTTTGGAGGTGTTTTAGACATATCTGTCTAAGTTTGGAGGTGTTTTAGACACATCTGTCTAAGTTTGGAGGTGTTTTAGACACATCTGTCTAAGTTTGGAGGTGTTTTAGACAAATCTGTCTAAGTTTGGAGGTGTTTTATACATATCTGTCTAAGTTTGGAGGTGTTTTATACACATCTGTCTAAGTTTGGAGGTGTTTTATACACATCTGTCTAAGTTTGGAGGTGTTTTATACACATCTGTCTAAGTTTGGAGGTGTTTTATACATATCTGTCTATGTTTGGAGGTGTTTTATACATATCTGTCTAAGTTTGGAGGTGTTGTGTGTCCGTGTCGTCGACGGGACAGCTGGGAGTCAGTGGCTCCCGACGTCATCACGCCGCGACGCTGTCCTGCTAAGTTCAGACTTCTCTTTAAACAACAACAATAACCCCTACATACATCTCCTTCACATAAGCAGTTTATTATTGAGTCAGCCCTCCGGACAGTATTCGCTGTCTTCGTTAGTTAGTGTCGTCGTTAGGCTTGTTAATTATTATTAATAAACACATACTAACATATCTACTCCCGAGATGCATCGTTGGACTCGTGTTGCTGGCAGAGACACTGAAACAAGACGCCTATGCTAAGCTAAGCTAACACTTGCTGGCAAAGCCAAAGTTATTGTTATGACGTCGTGCTTCATTGTGGGCAGAGTTTTAAAGGACATGATATGATGACGACACGTGATGTTTAACCGCTGGGATTCATTCGGATGGTGGCTGGTACATGGCCATAGGCGGTGAGCATAAAGCTGTTCTGTAGCTGTGACACACCGAGAGGACACCATTACCTTCATGTCTGCTGCTAGTATAAAGTTAAAGCTATGCTGCTTAGCCTAACTCACTTCTATATACATATAGCATTCACCATTTCTCTTTTTGCCCCCCGTAATAACGTTACCGTGAACTGTTGACAACCCACGAAGGGTTGAATGTATATGACCCCTGATCATAACATAAGGGTTAGGGCTGGCTCGCTGCATTCACAGTCTGAATCTGAATCTGAATCTGAATCTGAATCTGAACTGACATTGTTTTCATGTTTGGGGGGGTTTCACTTTTCAGACTTGTGGACCTCCTTCAGCACTCTCAAACTCCATTCCACCCCCCTGCCCCCGCCACCCCCTTCCTAAAACATGGAGCGACAACAACAACAACAACAACAACACACCCACTGCATGACGTGTGTGAGCCACAGGTGTACGGCCAGGCCTGACCGTGGTGGCGGCGGTGGTGGTGGCGGCACAGTGTCCTGCTGTGACCTGGTCACGTGTCCCATGGCGTGCGGAGCCGCCTTCCACGCCTGCAAAGGCCCCGAGCACCGCCTCCTCTGCCCGCTGGAGAGGGTGCCCTGCCTCAACCGCGGGTTCGGCTGCCCCGCCTCGTTGCTACGGAGACGCATGCCCGCTCACCTGGAGGTGTGTCCCGCGGGCGTGGTGTGCTGCACCATGGAGTGGAACAGGTGTGTTACATTCTATAATGACCTGAGAACAGGTGTGTTACATTCTATAATAACCTTAGAACAGGTGTGTTACATTCTATAATAACTTTACAACAGGTGTGTTACATTCTATAATAACCTTAGAACAGGTGTGTTACATTCTATAATAACCTTAGAACAGGTGTGTTACATTCTATAATAACCTTGGAACAGGTGTGTTACATTCTATAATAACCTTACAACAGGTGTGTTACATTCTATAATAACCTTACAACAGGTGTGTTACATTCTATAATAACCTGAGAACAGGTGTGTTACATTCTATAATAACCTGACAACAGGTGTGTTACATTCTATAATAACCTTACAACTAGGGCTGCCACAAACGATTATTTTCATAGTCGACTAGTCACCGATTATTTTAACGATTAGTCGACTAATCGGATCATAAACTGACCCCTCTTATGTCCAGTTGTCCATCTCCCCTATCTCCCCATCCCCCCCTCTCTGTACCTCTCTCCTGCTTCCATCTCCCCTCTGCTGCCGATTTATCTAAACTCATCCGGAAATCCAAGCCATCCACCTGCCAACTTGACCCCCTGCCCTCCTCCCTGGTCATAGCCTCCCTCCCCTCTCTCCTGCCCCTGATAACTACAATCATCCATTCCTCCCTCACCTCTGGTTCTGTCCCATCATCTCTCAAATCCGCAGCTGTAACACCAATTCTGAAGAAACCTGGTTCAGACCCCAACATCTTCAATAACCTCCGTCCCATCTCCAACCTGCCATTCCTTTCAAAAATCTTGGAAAAAGTGGTGGCTTTACAGATTCATACTCATCTCTCTAACAATAACCTCTACGAACAGTTCCAGTCTGGCTTCCGCCCCCTTCATAGCACAGAAACAGCCCTCCTCAAAATCACAAATGACCTCCTGATGGCAGCTGACTCCGGACTCTTATCCATCCTCATCCTACTCGATCTGAGCGCCGCTTTCGACACTATATCGCACTCCACCCTCCTTAACCGTTTAGCCTCCATTGGTATATCTGACACCCCTCTACACTGGTTCCATTCCTATCTCTCTGGCCGCACTCAGTTTATACAGTTAAAATCATTCACATCCCATCCGACCCCCCTCTCCTCTGGTGTTCCCCAGGGCTCTGTCCTTGGCCCTATCCTCTTCATCATCTACCTCCTCCCACTTGGTCTGATTTTCCGTAAATACAACATTCATTTCCACTGTTATGCGGACGACACCCAGCTCTACGTTTCCTCCAAACCCACTTCCACCCTCCCTCCCTCCTCCCTCTGTGCCTGCCTACAGGAACTTAAATCCTGGTTCACTTCAAATCTCCTCAAACTAAACAGCAATAAAACAGAGGTAATTCTCATTGGCTCCAAACTCACACTCACCAAGCACCCCAGTTTCACCCTCAACATAGACAACTCCTTGGTTTCCCCCTCCCCCCAGGTTAAGAGTCTGGGTGTCGTCCTCGACAGCACCCTTTCATTCCACTCCCACGTTAACAACACCATCCGGTCTGCTTACTTCCATCTACGTAATATCAACCGCCTCCGCCCTTCACTCACTCCCAACAGCGCCGCAATCCTGGTCCACTCCCTCGTCACTTCCCGCCTAGATTACTGTAACTCCCTTCTCTTTGGTCTCCCCCACAAACTCCTCCACAAGATCCAACTGGTCCAGAACGCTGCTGCCCGTATTGTCACCAGAACCCCTGTCATCAGTCACATCACCCCCATTCTACACCAACTCCACTGGCTCCCCATCAAACACCGCATCAACTACAAAATCCTTCTCCACACTTTCAAGGCCATCCATAACCTCGCCCCTCCATACCTGTCCGACCTCCTCCACATCAACATTCCCACCCGGTCCCTCAGGTCTGCCTCCTCCATCAACCTGACCGTCCCCCCAGCCCGTCTGTCCACCATGGGGTTTAGAGCCTTCAGCCGCTCCGCCCCTCGCCTCTGGAACTCCCTCCCCCCCGACATCAGGAACATTGACTCTATCATCTCATTTAAAACTCACCTCAAAACCCACCTGTTTACGCAGGCGTATCCCTGTTGATTTGCTTTTCCCGTGCTGCTCTGCTGCTGGCTATGTTTTATACTGTATATTTCTATGTTTTTTGTGTTTTGAATTTTGTGGCTGTTTTTAGATTTGTTGTTGTACGGCGACCTTGAGTGCCGTGAAAGGCGCCATATAAATAAAATGTATTATTATTATTATTATTATAAATTACAGCTTATCGCACAATTACTCAATCGCTCTTATTTAGCTATCATCTTCTAAATCAGCTTCTAAATGTAGCTTGAAGTTGTTAGTTGTTGTTGTAGGCATGTGCTAACTAAAAATAAAGACAATTAAAATGATTGTTCACTCAAAAATAGATATTTTAATGAACTTTGCAGATTTATTTCTGGCATCACTTGCATGTAATGTAATGTAAAGAGTAGTAGAGAGTGCAAACTGCTGAGTAAAATGAGGTAGGCTAGGCACTAGGCAACCAAAAGAATACAAAAACAAAAATAAATACTTGTACAGAGTACAAAAGTTTTGCTTTGCTTCACTCATCTCTGGCATCAAACATACATTTTAAATGTATTGAATAGTGCTGCAAAATAAAAGGAGGTAGGCACTAAGGCAACTAAAAAAGAGCAATTATCCACAAAAAGTAATGTTTGTAGAGAAAAGGTTTGGTCTCAATCAAGAAAAGTGCAGGAGACTGAGCAAAGAAATTGTTTCTCTCCTGTGTGGACTATTCATTCATAGCGAGGAAATGCACGTTGGCATCTTGACAAGATAACTATCCATAGTAGAACGCGCCTTCTTAGCACTGTAACGTTAAGACAACATGTTTAGCTATTTGATAAGTATCGCTTTGATGACAACGTTACAGCACATAACGTAAAATAATGTAAGAAGGCTTTTAACGTAACGATATCGTTAGCCAATAACAAGCTAACTAGCTTACCGAGACGAGCCATCGTTTTCCTCGTCATCTGCCACAACGTGCTTCCTTTTGAGATGCTCGAGCATCATAGACGTGCTGCCATGATAAGCGAGTTTAGCTTTGCAAATTGTATATTTTACATTGTTTTTTTCAACGTTGTGGTTGAAATGCTCCCACACTTTAGACGTACGAGGACGGGAAGACATTTCTCTGTTTGTTTTTCCGGGGATGTCACGTGTGCCCCGGATGAGCGACACTGCGCATGTACATCAAAGACACTGGGAGACGCTAGCCAGTGGCAGCTTCAGGGAAGAAAAACAAATGCTTATCGCTTATTTGAATGATCTTTATTGTCATTGCTATAGTACATGTACCAAACAACGACATTTGGGAGGGGGGGCTCCCCTGGTGCTAGGAAAAAACAAAAAAAACAATCAGCTCCAAAAAAAAACGCGACGACGTCGATTACCAAATATGTCGGCGACAATTTTGGTAATCGACGTCGTCGCGACTAGTCGACTAATCGTGGCAGCCCTACTTACAACAGGTGTGTTACATTCTATAATAACCTGAGAACAGGTGTGTTACATTCTATAATAACCTGAGAACAGGTGTGTTACATTCTATAATCATCTGTAGCACTTTGAGATTTCCTTATGTAAAGTGCATTACAAATGATATGTATTGTTATTCTTCTTCTTCTTATTATTATTATTATTATTATTATTATTATATCTAACAGCATGTGACCTGTAGACATGGAGAATATGAATGAATGAATGAATGAATGGTCTTTATTGTCATTGACATAGTACAGGTACCAGACAACGAAATTTGGGAGGGGTGGCTCCCCTGGTGCTAGGAAAAGAAACGAAAAAAACTAAAGAAAAACAAGAAGGGAAAGGAGCTGGTTTACATAAATAAAGGCTATGTACACTATCCACTATACTATACTGTACATATAAAACACTGTGCTGTACTCTATGCTATGCTATACCTATTCTAACATTTCCTATTCTCTGCAACCTTATGGGTTGTCATATTGCACATAGTGTTATTGCACATTCATTCAAAGTGTCGCAGTTTGCAGGCTTGAAATGTACATATTTGTGCCTCAGCACTACACCTGATTTTCAATCCAGCAGCTGCCATCAATCCGTCCAGACTGTCCAGGGCCCAGAACCTAGGTCTTTGCTGTGAATAGCGGGGGGGGGTGGAGCGGGGGCAGGTAGCCTGTCCTCCCCAGGCCTGAGCAGACGGTCATAAAACCCCCTTCTAGGAATGTGACCATCAATAAGACAGGTCTCTACACAGGTATCTACAGGCTCTCTACACAGGTATCTACTGGCTCTCTACACAGGTCTATGTGTGTGTTTGAACAATGAACATACACCACACTACTACATAGATTATATTTAAGAAGTCCACTCATATCTAACAGCTACTGCAGCATGCAACCTGCAGATATGGGTGTTTATTTACATCTTGCAAGAGGAGCTTCTCTACAGTCAACATAGGGTTCCAACGCATCCAGCCCATCTCTCTATGGGGTTGGTTCATCTTATAGTGTCAACATTCCCCCAGCACTGTGTCTCCTGAAGACACCTGCTTTTTACCCTTTACTGTGTCCCCTAAAACTTCTATTGCTTGCCCTTGTAGTGTTTCTCTGTTTCTCCACTGTCTATATAATCATTTTTTAAAAAAAGTCTAGGTTTAGAAGGATGATGGTGAGAGAAGTAGATTTGTCCTTCTATCACAGAGACTGCCAATGGCCCCTGGCCTGAGCTAGATTACTCTTCCTGCTACGACTGGTGGATTTATGATTCACTTGCTTAGTCAAATGTATCGATTGTAAGTTGCTTTGGAATAAGGCGTCTGCTAAATGCCCCAAATGCTCAAATGTAAATGTAACATTCAGTTATTGTACAACATCACGTGGGTACAGATAAGACAGAGCATAATTATTTCACTTTATAATAATAATAATAATAATACAGTAGACTTAAATAGCGCTTTTCTAGACACTCAAAGACGCTTCAGCCTTGGAGAGAAGGGCGTGAAAGTAACTCTTTATCCGTCACCTGCAGTTTTAATCACATACCAGTCTTGTTATTCATACAGTCTCCAGGGAAACAACGTCAAAGTCAAAGTCAGCTTTATTGTCAGTCCAGTATACATACAGACACACAGAGGGCTGACATTGCGTTTCCCTCTCATCCACGGTGTATAGCAAACAAAAACAATAAATAACAATATAATACAACAAGATTTAAAAAAAACGATATATAGGCCTACAGAAAAATACTAGATAAAAGATTTGAAATGTGTGGTACAATGTACAGGGGTGGAATACAATATGAACAATGACAATAGTGCAATAGTGGTAATTGGCTCAGTTATAATAGAGTAAAGTGGCTAAAGTACGTACATGTCTGTACTGTATGTATGTACAGGTATGCTTGTATGTCCCCATGGGGCGGCTGTGTCTCGGGAGGTAGAGTCGCCGTCTAAAGATCACAAGGTTGGCAGATCGGCGGTTCGAGCCCCGGCTGGCCACATGTCGAAGTGGTGGTATGGTAGCTTGGCCGCCATTGGTGTGTGAACGTGTGTGTGAACGGGTGAATGAGAGGCCGTTGTAAAGCACTTTGGAGCAGCAAAAAAGGCGCTATATAAGTGCAGTCCATTTACCATTTATGTATATATGTACAGGTATGTATGTAGAGGTAGTGGTGGTCTAGTGGATAGTGAGTCGGAAGGTTGTGAGTTCAAATCCCGCCTGAAACCCACACCACTACTAGTGTGCCCTTGAGTAAGGCTAAGTAGCCCTCAGTTACTCCAGGGGGGGAGTGTCCCTGTAATTCGTAATTGTAAATCGCTTTGGATTAAAAGCGTCTGCTAAATGGCAAAATTATTATAAAATTATTAATTAAAATTAGGTATGCTTGTATGTATGCATGCATGAGGTGAGAACATAATATCATGATTGTTGTATTAAAGCCGTGTTTATGTTTCTCCCCAGGTGGCCAATCAGCTGCCTGGACTACACCTCCTACGAGAGCCTGAGCCGGGGGGTGGGGGGGGAGGGGGGGGGGGCGGGGGAGCAGCTGGACATGGCCCTCGCCCTGCAGGACCAGCGCACGCTGCTGGAGTCCCTCAAGGTGGTTGCCATGGCGCCCACGGCGACGGAGAGGACGGAGAGGAAGACGGCGGTCACAGTGGTCACCTCCACCTCCACCCCTCCTCCTCCTCTCCCTTCCTCCACCCCTCCTGTCACCTCCACCTCTCCTCTCCTCACCTCCTCCACCTCTCCTCCTGTCACCTCCACTTCTCCTCCTCTCCCTTCCACCTCTCCTCTCCTCACCTCCTCCACCTCTCCTCTCGTCCCCTCCACCTCTCCTCTCGTCCCCTCCACCTCTCCTCTCGTCCCCTCCACCTCTCCTCTCGTCCCCTCCCGCTCCGCCTCTGAGTCGTCACCTCAGTCGTCACCTCAGTCGAGCTCGTCGGCGGCGAAGGACCAGATCGCCAACGGCATCGACGGCCTGAACGAGGAGCGCTACAGCAGACTGTACGAGGCCACCGTGGAGACGGCCCGGAGCCTGGCCGCCGCGCTGGACGTGCTCAGCGGCGCCAACAGCGGCTCGGACAACAACGTCACGGAGGATCAGCGTCTCCACAGAGGAGGAGGGGCCGCGGAAGGGAGGGGGGGGGAGAGGAGGGGCGACCGCTACGGTTATATAGGTAAAGGCACTATATAAGTCTGTCCATTTACCATTTACTGTATGTCCAGTGATGTCACAGCCCCTGACCTTTGACCTACCCACCCTCTCTGTCTCTCTCTCTGTCTCTCTCTCTCTCTCTGTCTCTCTCTCTCTCTCTGTCTGTCTCTCTCTCTCTCTGTCTCTCTCTCTCTCTGTCTGTCTGTCTCTCTCTCTCTCTGTCTCTCTCTGTCTCTCTCTCTCTCTCTCTCTCTCTCTGTCTCTCTCTCTCTCTCTCTCTCTCTCTCTGTCTCTCTCTGTCTCTCTCTCTCTGTCTCTCTCTCTCTCTCTCTCTCTCTCTCTCTGTCTCTCTCTCTGTCTCTCTCTGTCTCTCTCTCTCTGTCTCAGGCGATCGTCACAACGGCCCGGAAGCTTCCGGAGCTCCCGGAGGCCCGGCGGGGGGCGCGGAGGGCGGTGGCGCGGACGTGAAGGAGTGCTACGGCCAGCTGCGCCAGGCGACCGCGCAGCTCAGGAGGAGCCTGGTGTCGGCCCTGGGCGCCCTGGGCAACACGGTCAAAGACACGGACCCCATCAGCGGCGGTGGCCCGGCAGCCCTGACGGGCGGCGCAAAGGCGGAGCTAAACGGCCAAGGCGGCTCTCTCGACCAATCGGAAGAAGAAGAAGAAGACGAAGAAGCCGCCGCCGCAGACTCTATGAACGTAGAGACGAAGGAGGACGAGGAGGCGAGGAGGCCGGTCGAGGTCGGAGAGCTCAACGACGCGGTCGGCCGAACCGACGATGTCGCCGTGGAGATCGCCGCCGATAACACGGACGGTACGGAGCTGTCAGGTGACCCGCCGGCGGAGAGGACGGGGGAGGGGTGGGGGTGGGAGGGGCAGCAGAGTCTCTGCAACGGCTGTTTGAGTGGGGGGGGCGGGAAAGGGGGGGGGGGGGCTTCCGGGTCAGGCAGATCAGCGAACCAGCCTGGAGGGACCGGTCGCTCCTCGTCGGAAGCGGCCTGTCCTGTTAAGACAGCCTGTCCTGTTAAAACAGCCTGTCCCGTTAAAACAGCCTGTCCCGTTAAAACAGCCTGTCCCGTTAAAACAGCCTGTCCCGTTAAAACAGCCTGTCCCGTTAAAACAGCCTGTCCCGACTCAAAACCGATCGCTACTCCTCAAGGGTCACCCTCCTCTGGTTCCGGTTCCCGAACACAGCAGCCCTCCCCCCCCCTCCTCCTCTTCCCCGCGGCGAACACGCCCGCCCCTCTCGCCCCGCCCCCGGCCGTGCACCAAGTCCACCAGGGCGTCGTCGTCGCCACGCCGCGGCGGCCGGCCGGGCCGCCAGCGGAGGAGAGAAGGTTCCAGAACCACCGCCAGCTGCTCCGGGGCCTAGGGCAGTTCGCGCTGTCCAACGGCCGCAGGGGCCCGGCCTACCCCTCGGAGAGGCCCCTCTACCGCCGGCTCCGGGCCCGACTGACCACGGAGGACAAGGCCGTGGACACGTCCGACCTGGAGCAGGACCCGGAGGCCCTCCGTGGGGGACCCGCGGGCCTGGGGGAGGTGGACCTGATCACGGCCGCGCTGCTCTTCTGCCTGGAGGAGTCTCGCGAGTGCCGGCGGATCTCGGACACGGTCTACGTGGACGGCTTCCGCGTGGACTTCGGCACGCAGACATTCACCTTCCCCGCCGCCATCCTGGTGACCGGCACGCGGGTGGGCGACGTGGCCTCGGCCTCGGCCTGCGACCACGCCGCCCCGCAGCTCTCGTACCCCAGCCCGTTCCGCACGCTCCGCCTGGACCTGGTGCTGGAGGAGGTCCCGCAGGTCCGCAACAACGCGACGGTCGTCCGGCAGCAGCAGCAGCAGCCGCCGTCCAACCGGTTCCAGCACATGTTCTCCTTCGTGTGCGGCCAGCTCTTCCGCCGGGACGACTACTCCTCGCACTTCAAGAACGTCCACGAGGACATCCACGCCGGCCTCAACGGCTGGATGGAGCACCGCTGCCCGCTGGCCTACTACGGGTGCACGTTCTCCCAGCGGAGGTTCTGCCCCTCGCGCCAGGGGTCGAAGGTCGTCCACGACCGGCACCTGCGCTCGTTCGGGGTGCTGCCCTTCCCCGTCCCCGTGGCGGAGGAGGAGGAGGAGGAGTGTTCCGGGAGGAGGTCCCGGTCGGACCAGGACCTGTTCAGCGGGCTTCCCTTCGAGGTGCTGCGGCACGTGGCCCGCTTCCTGGACGGGTTCAGCCTGTGCCAGCTGTCGGCGGCGTCGCGAGGCCTGAGGGAGGTGTGCGCCAGTCTGCTGCAGGCGCGGGGCGTGGTGGAGCTGCGCTGGGAGAGGAGGCGCAGGCAGGACGGGACGTTTTCCTGGCAGGTCAGAGACAAGGTGAGGAACACTCGGCCCGTTCGACATATCTGCCGTTCAAGATGTTAAGGAAGCTTTGTGAGCTTTGAAATGTGGACATGTTTATAGAAATTAAGGTCTTTGGGCTTCTTAAAGCTGTGGGTCAGGAGGTTGGGGAGCAGGGCCTGGTAATAAAATGTTTATGGTAGGGCCTTAGTAAACAGGATAGGATTGAAGGGAGCAGCTTGGGGGATGGCTGGCACTATTACAGGGTCAGAGGGAGGGAGTTTTAAATAGCAGGAACTGGGAAACGACCAAGAAAGGAGATTGTAAGCAGGCTTTCAGCCAGATAACCAACAGGTTGGAATGCGGCAGGGGACAGATGGAAAAGCAGTTAAGGGAAGGTAGAAATTTAGAACCATATATGTAAATCAGCAATAGGGGAAGTGACTTGTGACTTGTGCATAAAAGGGAGGTTGGGAAAGAATTGGGACTTCTTTTTGCAAACAGATTTCGGCTGTGTATTATCGTACTTTACAATAAATGCAGTCTGACTTGAACAATCAACAGCTCTGGTTTCTATGATAATTTACTAGTCAGTAATTGAGTAAAGATAAATAAGATATTGAAGGAATTGCCCACGACAATGTCCGCCGTTCAAGATGTCTGCCGTTCTTAATGCTGACGTTCCCATCGGTTCGCCACGGCCTTTTGGCCCCTAGTCACTGTTTCCGTTTCGTTTGTTTTCTGTTTTGTCTGTCTGGCCATTTCCTTTAGAATTTGGTTTTATGAAAGGCGCAATATATTATATATATATATATATTGTTATTAAATTTGTTGGCGGAAAATATTTGATTTACTGGTTTATATTAACATTCTATTATTCTAACAGGATGATTAGAATTGTTGTTTTTGGGCCTGTGTGATGTCGTATTTCAACCACACTTTCGATCCAAACTCAACTCCTTTTTTTTTTTTTTTACAGTTTGAATCACCAAGTAGTGAAAATACCACCGCTCATCCCTTATCAGACTTAGCTGAGGTGTTGGAACTGAAGAGTATCAGTAGAGTGCAAAAAAGAACAGCATCTGCACAATCAAACACTGTGCAAAAAAACGTAGTTTATTGTGAGCTTTCTGTCATAGACCTTCATAACTACGTTTGTTTGAGTGTGCGGATGCGGTTATTTTGCACAGTTTGAAGGGCCAACATCAACATACACTTAGGGTCATAGACTACCTGCAATGCCCTGTACGCCAATATCCCACCTGTGTGTGTGTGTGTGTGTGTGTGTGTGTGTGTGTGTGTGTGTGTGTGTGTGTGTGTGTGTGTGTGTGTGTGTGTGTGTGTGTGTGTGTGTGTGTGTGTGTGTGTGTGTGTGTGTGTGTGTGTGTGTGTGTGTGTGTGTGTGTGTGTGTGTGTGTGTGTGTGTGTGTGTGTGTGTGTGTGTGTGTGTGTGTGTGTGTGTGTGTGTGTGTGTGTGTGTGTGTGTGTGTGTGTGTGTGTGTGTGTGTGTGTGTGTGTGTGTGTGTGTGTGTGTGTGTGTGTGTGTGTGTGTGTGTGTGTGTGTGTGTGTGTGTGTGTGTGTGTGTGTGTGTGTGTGTGTGTGTGTGTGTGTGTGTGTGTGTGTGTGTGTGTGTGTGTGTTAAACCAGTGGATTTAACCTCTTTCCCTCCTACCAACATGTGACAGGTTCTAATGCTCTGGTCCTCATGTCGGGATCCCATGTCATGATCTGACTTTTCTTTTAGAAAAAATGTTAATACATTTCCGCGTTGTTGAAAATCAACGACAGATCGCTAGTCAACTAACACAGCTTGTTTTGTGAGCCTGCTAACAATGTAAAGTAGTGTTCTAGGTAACAATGTAAAGTAGTGTTCTAGTTAACTAGGTAACAATGTAAAGTAGTGTTCTAGTTAACTAGGTAACAATGTAAAGTAGTGTTCTAGTTAACTAGGTAACAATGTAAAGTAGTAGGGCTGGGTATCGCCACTGATTTCCCAAAACGATTCGATTCCGATTCACAGCTCCCGATTCGATTCGATTCACGATTCGATTCGATTCGATTCCGATTCGATCTAGTTACAATATACATTTTTTGCTTGAATATGAAAGAGATTCTCCGAACTAATGCTATAAATGGTTCAAGGAACCCTATAACATGTAGCATTGTTAAACATATCAATTAATTGACTCCAAAGCAGTTACATGAATGTACTTTTTATTTACATATGACTTTGCTTTTGTCCAGCTCATCTCTATCGTCACATTTTTAAAATCCAAAATGCACCCAGACATCTGACTTTAAGCCTGGTGGTGACTTGAGTGTCCCTGCCATCGCCATGTTTTTAGATTTTAGTGTTGAGACCTCACGTTGCGTGAGATAATGATACATTCTTGTAGCGCGAGATCTGGCCACGAGATCTCGTTGCGGGTTGAAGCTGCAAGCAAAAAAATAAATAAATAAAAAAGATCGATCTCGGGATTTATGAATCGATAATCGCTCATTTAATGAAGATCGATTCAGAATCGGGAAATCGATTTTTTGAACCCAGCCCTATAAAGTAGTGATCTAGTTAACTAGACAGCAGTGGGGGGATTACTCACCGAATTGTGTTGCAGTATTTTGGTTCGACTAGCGAGTTGGTGTTGTGATTCTCAACACACGTTGAAACATAGTTCAAACGTTTCAAAAAGAAAATGATTGGAGACATGAATGTGTCACGTATTCTGGCTGTGTCTCAGGAGGTAGAGGCTGTGTCTCAGGAGGTAGAGGCTGTGTCTCAGGAGGTAGAGGCTGTGTCTCAGGAGGTAGAGGAGCAGGCGTCTAATGATCGCAAGATCGGCGGTTCGAACCCCGGCTGGCCACATGTCGAGGCGTCCTTGGGCAAGACACTGAACCCCAAATTGCTCCCAGTGAGCGGGCCGGCGCCTTGCATGGTAGCTTGGCCGCCATTGGTGTGTGAATGTGTGGGTGAATGAGAGGCCGTTGTAAAGCGCTTTGGATAAAGGCGTTATATAAGTCTGTCCATTTACCATTTACTGTATGTCCAGTGATGTCACAGCCCCTGACCTTTGACCTACCCACCCTCTCTGTCTCTCTCTCTCTGTCTCTCTCTGTCTCTCTCTCTGTCTGTCTCTCTCTCTCTGTCTCTCTCTCTGTCTCTCTCTCTCTCTGTCTCTCTCTCTCTCTCTCTCTGTCTCTCTCTCTGTCTCTCTCTCTCTCTCTCTCTCTCTCTGTCTCTCTCTCTCTCTCTGTCTCTCTCTCTCTCTCTCTCTGCATGCTGGGATGTTTGGTGAGTGTGCGGGTTGGTGGGAGTGTGTTTGGTGGGAGCGACTTTTGCAAGGTTTTCTCTTTGATCTTTTCTTATGTAGTTTATGGTATAGATCGTATATTCTTTAGTTTGTGCGGGGTTAGGGTTGGGGTTAAGGTTTAGGTTTTTGTTTGTTTTTTTGTTTGTTTGTGCGCTAATGGCATCACAGGGGATGCCGGCGGTTTCCCTCCGTCATGGAGTAAGAATACCGTCAGACCCGGGGGTCAGTGTAGAGGAGGTTTTACTCATTGTGGGCGCTGTTGTCGGGCATGGTAACCTGACTTACGCTTCACGGATGAACATAAAAAAAGCGGTTGTTGTTTTTTGAAAGAGGAACGCTTTGTTCATCAATTAGTTGAGAATGGCATTGTCATTAATGATTTATTTGTGTCCGTTTCCCCGTTGGCCAAGCCGTCAACCAGGATCACGATTTCAGGTGTCCCCCCGTTTATACCCAATGAAACGCTGGAGAGAGAGTTGCAGCGTTTCGGGAAAATAGCGAGTGGGTTCAGAAGTGTCGGGTTAGGGTGTAAGGACGAGAGACATGTCCACTCCAGTCCTTAAGGCAGGGGTCACCAACTATATTTGTCCAAGTGCCAGAATTTTTCAAAGCATACACTGTGGGGGCCGGACTTTAATATATATATACGTATATATAATTATAATTATTTTATTTAGGCATACTATTGTATATAGTACTATTAGCATATTACTGTTTAATATTTTCATTTTCTTACTAAATTAATGTTATTAATGATTATTAGCCTATTATCAGTGTGAACAGACTCCTGACACCTATTATCCAACCAGCCACCAGGGGGCAATCGAGATATTTTGGCGTGCTGTGTGCCAAACTAAGTGGGGATCTGAAAGAGGTTATGGACAAAACAATGAAAATAATTAACTTCATCAGAGGAACTTCCAGTACGCAGCATCGCCTGTTCCGCAAGTTTGTGCTGGAATCTGAAGCCATTCACGAGGACCTCCAGCCTGATTTTAAGAAGTTGGCGTCAGAGGGGAGATGTTAGTTCTCTCATTAACAAAATGTGAGTATTGCAGACATAGGATTTTATTGTTGCTATGTTAAATGGCATGGTTTATTCATTGTTAAAGTGTAATTTAATGACCTGGTTATTATCGTTTTATTTGATATAGGCTACAGATGCCAGGCGATACCAGGATGCCGCGGTGAACGTTTGACTGACCGACTTGAAAACAACATTTCTGGCAATGAAGGCCTATCATTTGCCATGCTATTTTTTTTATTTAAGTGATGTTAATCTTTTTCCTTTTCTGACTGAGAAGTTAGTTATTTAAGTCACTGTTAATGTTACGAAATGTTAAACAAGAGCAACAAAGAGTGAAAAATAAAATAAAACGAAATGTTAAATAGGCCTATGAGTAGGCTATGTGAAAAAATAAAATACAACGAAATGTTAAATGAGAGCTATGAATTTGTCCTCATTCTTGCATGAGAATAGCGCTACGTCTGCCGCATTCCATTTAATAAAAGAGGGGAATTAGTTTCAGCTTCGCTACTGCTATTTAGTGCCCAACCAGAAGCAAGGCTGCAGCTTTGTGAATGAGGTAGGTCTGACTCCTCCTGCATTGTAAGAACTATATGAATCTATGATGTATGTTCTAAACGGTATTTCCCTCATTTTCGGAAAAAAAAAAAAAACGTTAAAAAACCCAGTAAAAACATGAATATTCGGCGGGCCCGATGGAAAGCTTTGGTGGGCAGCATCTGGCCCGCGGGCCGCCTGTTGGTGACCCATGCCTAAAGGAGACAGGTGCTCATGTTTCTGGTTTCCCCCACACAGTCGCTAGACATATCTTTCAGAGTGAAGCATGATAAGGGCTATTACATGGTTTATGCGAGCTCTGGGAATATGAAGTGTTTTGAGTGTGGGTGCGTAGGACACAAGCGCTCCGCCTGTCCTCACAGAGCGGGGCGGGGGGGGAGGAGGCAGAGGCAGGTACGAGTGGGCAGGGAGGACAGGAGGAGCGGAGGGCGGGTGTGGTGCTGGCGGAGGTAGAGGCGGGAGAAGGTCAGCGGGAGGCAGCGGGTGTGCTGCCCGAAGTGGAGGCAGGCATGAGTGGGCAGGGAGGACAGGAGGAGCGGGGGGCGGGTGATGTGCAGGCCGAGTTGGATGCAGGGGAAGGGCCGAGCGGGGAGAGAGGGCAGGGGGAGCCGGTAGAGGCTGCAGAACAGGAGGTTCGCGCTGGGACAGATAAACCTGCAGTAGGAGCAGACTGCCCAGTCGCGAGTGGTGCTGGTAGCGGAGGGGTGGCTGCACAGCAGGGTGAGGGAGAGAACTGAGAACCTCGATAACGAGGAGACGGACTCTGTTTCTGACTCTGTTTATGACTCTGTTTATGACTCTGTTTCTGACGTTGAGTCAGAATTTTCAGTAGCTGACTCACAAGGTGACATGCAGGGCTTAAAGTTCTCCGGCACGGTGCCGGATTTCCGGCGCGGGGGAATTTTGAGCAAAAACAATATTTAAAAATCACATGCTATTTGTTTACATCGTAATTTAAAAAGTCATCTTCAGCAAAGAGACAGTTCCGCCTACCAATGGTAACACATTGCTCAAGCCAACCAACGACTTCTAGCCAATCGGAGGCAGAGTAGTGGGGCGGGCCTTAAGAAGTTTGAATGAGTGTAATGATAGCTTGTAGAGACGTTCGCTTTTAGCAGCCCGCTATCTCGCTAACTTTAGTAAGAGTCTATTAAAATGGAAGCCAAGTTTCTTAAACCTGGCGAAGACACAGATATACTAGAACGAGGAGTAAGGAATAAATGGCGCTGGGCATGGATAGAGGAGAGTAGTGACGGGAAGCCTTATGGGACGTGGTGCCTCAAACTGAGGGAGCTAGGTGCTTGTTTCTGTACGCCGGGCTCAAAGAAACTCGTCTACGGCAGTGTAGTATATACTATAGTATAGTAGTGGGAAGAAGGTTATTGCTCGACATGCCTCAGATCCCGGTCACCAAGCTTCGGTTCGAGCGCTTGCTCATACAACAACCTTGCCGGGAGCGACGGCTACAGGTACCACTTCATCTTCAATGACCGACCGTGTTTGCGAGCAAAAGATCCAAGTGTGCGCATAGCTGAACATGATCTGTCTTTCACAATGGCTCAGCCACTCGTCGATTTGTGCAAGAAGCTATCAGAAGACAAAAATGCACTGACAAAGGTCCCTGTACAAGTCCCCCTGTGAAAAACGGACAGGTGACCTCCAGTGGAGGATTATACATGGGGCCATAGCCACCAATAGACATCTGGTGCACTTGAACCCAGACATAGTTGAGGACTGCCCGTTTTGCTCAGCAGGGGAGTCCTTACAGCACCTTTTCATCCAGTGTCCAAGACTGAGGGGCATTTTTAGTCAGCTGGAGTAGGTTTTTTATGGGGTTGGGAAACTGTCTTTTCTTTTAAACTTTTTATCTATGGTCCACGATATTCAGCGGCAAAAAGGTTTTTACATTATTTATCAGGAGTGGCGAAACTGGCCATATGGAAAACTAGGAAGAATTGTATCCAGGGTCAGGGGTCAGTAGACCCACTCCTAATGATGTGTGGATTGCTGGCAGCACGCCTCAGGCTGGAGTTTGTTTTTTTTACCAGTTAACTGATAACTTAGATGCTTTAATGAGTATTTGGGGTATTGGGGAAGTTTTATGTTCTTTGCAACAAGGGCTGCTGGTGCTAAATTTTTAAGTTTGTTTTTTTCTTTTCTATATTTTGAAATGTGGTCCTTTTTTTGATTTTGGCGGTTTTGCTTTTCTTATGAAGTAAATGAAATAACCTGTATGTTTTGAAAGGTGAATAAAGAACATTTTAAATCTCAAATCTATCTTTCTCTCTCTCTCTCTCTCTCTCTCTCTCTCTCTCTCTCTGTCTCTCTCTCTCTCTCTCTCTCTCTCTCTCTCTCTCTCTCTCTCTCTCTGTAGGTGTGGAGGTTCAGCACGGCGTTCAGCCCGGTGTGTGAGTGGCGCTTCGCCGAGGTGGCCAGCATGTCGGACCACCTGAGAATGTGCCGGTACAACACAGTGGAGCGCAAGACGGAGGCGGTGCCGCTCCCCTCCATGTGCACGGCCCGGGACGGCCTCTCCCTGCTCTCCGTGCTCAAACTACAGGAGCAGCAGCGCCCCGCCTAGCCTAGCCTAGCCTAGCCTAGCCTAGCCTAGCCTCCCCTCGCCACGCCACGTCACGTCACTGTGGAATTACATACCATCGGGTTGGTTGGTAGATGTATTTTTTATATTGAGAAGAAGAAGAATAAAGACTGTCTTTAGGGTGTTTTGTGGAAGTAAAAAGAAAAAAAAGAAAAAGAAAAAAAGAGAGTCTCGAGGTATGAAACGATACTCGCTTGACACGGTTCCACGGTTCCAACTGCCTGTCTCTCCATAGGAGGTGTACATGAATGAATACAGTTTAACATTTAACTTGCATGGTTTGGTGTTGGAAATCATGCTCTTATTTTGGTAACATATATTTGAGAGAGAGAGAGAGAGAGAGGGAGGGAGGGAGAGAGACGGAGACGCAGAGAGAGACAGAGAGAGAGAGGGAGAGAGAGAGAGAGAGGGAGAGAGAGAGAGAGAGAGACAGAGAGAGAGACAGAGAGAGAGAGACAGAGAGAGAGAGACAGAGAGAGAGAGACAGAGAGAGAGAGAGAGAGGGAGAGGGAGAGAGAGAGGGAGACAGAGCGACAGAGACAGAGAGAGACACAGAGGGAGACACAGAGAGAGAGAGACACACAGAGAGACAGAGAGAGAGGGAGAGACAGACAGAGAGAGAGAGAGAGAGACAGAGAGAGACAGACAGACAGAGAGACAGAGACAGAGAGGGAGAGGCAGACAGACAGACACAGACAGACAGAGAGAGAAACAGACAGACAGAGAGACAGAGAGAGAGAGAGACAGACAGAGAGAGACAGACAGACAGAGAGACAGACACAGACAGAGAGAGAGAGACAGACAGACAGACAGAGAGACAGAGACAGAGAGAGACGTTGGAGGTTTTATTATTGTACGTTTCTGTGACATACCGACCAAACAGAGAAAGATCAAACCTGTTTTCACTGTGTCCTGCCTTGCCGTCATAGCCATGGGATGAGCAGGTTATTTGCCATATCGCACCATTGTTGCATAACAGGAGTTATGCTAGCACTTTAATAAAATTAGCAAATCCCAATTTATTTCGATTGACGTAGGGATTCCTCTATGTTATGCCTTTATAGTGGGGTCAGAGGTCAGTAAGGGAGAACTGAACTTGAGAGACAAGATGTCTTCCTGCCTGGGTGGGTCGGACAAGGAACAAACACACACAAGGAACAAACACACACAAGCCAAAACAACAGAAGAAGAAGTCACACACGGTCACATCAACTTTTGATATCCCACCATGCATCATACCAACACACCATGCATGTGATTTTGATATCCCACCATGCATGTGATTTTGCTGCCGTTTAATAAAAAGTCTTTACTACAGTCTGTGATCTTTTTTTGGGGGGGGGGGATGACTAATACAGCTTATACACACACACACACAGACACAAACACACACACAGACACAGACACACACACACAGACACAGACAGACACACAGACACAAACAGACACACAGACAGACACACACACAGACAGATAAGTCAGATACATTAGACTTATACAGCGCTTTTCTAGACACGCAAAGACGCTTTACAAACTGAACAGATCGAGTAGTAATAATAGAAAGAAACGAAAGGTAAATAGAAGAAAGTATAGGGGCCTAATAAAGGTAGTGCTGGGGACACATGGGAAGGGGAGGGGGAGAGGGTTAACTGGTGAAGGGGAGGGGGAGAGGGTTAACTGGTGAAGGGGAGGGGGAGAGGGTTAACTGGTGAAGGGGAGGGGGAGAGGGTTAACTGGTGAAGGGGAGGGGGAGAGGGTTAACTGGTGAAGGGGAGGGGGAGAGGGTTAACTGATGAAGGGGAGGGGGAGAGGGTTAACTGGTGAAGGGGAGGGGGAGAGGGTTAACTGGTGAAGGCGAGGGGGAGAGGGTTAACTGGTGAAGGGGAGGGGGAGAGGGTTAACTGGTGAAGGGGAGGGGGAGAGGGTTAACTGGTGAAGGGGAGGGGGAGAGGGTTAACTGGTGAAGGGGAGAGGGAGAGGGTTAACTGGTGAAGGGGAGGGGGAGAGGGTTAACTGGTGAAGGGGAGGGGGAGAGGGTTAACTGGTGAAGGGGAGGGGGAGAGGGTTAACTGGTGAAGGGGAGGGGGAGAGGGTTAACTGGGGAAGGGGAGGGGGAGAGGGTTAACTGGTGAAGGGGAGGAGGAGAGGGTTAACTGGTGAAGGGGAGAGGGTTAACTGGTGAAGGCGAGGGGGAGAGGGTTAACTGGTGAAGAGGAGGGGGAGAGGGTTAACTGGTGAAGAGGAGGGGGAGAGGGTTAACTGGTGAAGAGGAGGGGGAGAGGGTTAACTGGTGAAGGGGAGGGGGAGAGGGTTAACTGGTGAAGGGGAGGGGGAGAGGGTTAACTGGTGAAGGGGAGGGGGAGAGGGTTAACTTGTGAAGGGGAGGGGGAGAGGGTTAACTGGTGAAGGGGAGGGGGAGAGGGTTAACTGGTGAAGGGGAGGGGGAGAGGGTTAACTGGTGAAGGCGAGGGGGAGAGGGTTAACTGGTGAAGGGGAGGGGGAGAGGGTTAACTGGTGAAGGGGAGGGGGAGAGGGTTAACTGGTGAAGGCGAGGGGGAGAGGGTTAACTGGTGAAGGGGAGGGGGAGAGAGGGTTAACTGGTGAAGGGGAGAGGGTTAACTGGTGAAGGCGAGGGGGAGAGGGTTAACTGGTGAAGGGGAGGAGGGGGAGAGGGTTAACTGGTGAAGGGGAGGGGGAGAGGGTTAACTGGTGAAGGGGAGAGGGTTAACTGGTGAAGGGGAGGGGGAGAGGGTTAACTGGTGAAGGGGAGGGGGAGAGGGTTAACTGGTGAAGGCGAGGGGGAGAGGGTTAACTGGTGAAGGGGAGGGGGAGAGGGTTAACTGGTGAAGGGGAGGGGGAGAGGGTTAACTGGTGAAGGGGAGGGGGAGAGGGTTAACTGGTGAAGGGGAGGGGGAGAGGGTGAAGGCGAGGGGGAGAGGGTTAACTGGTGAAGGCGAGGGGGAGAGGGTTAACTGGTGAAGGGGAGGGGGAGAGGGTTAACTGGTGAAGGGGAGGGGGAGAGGGTTAACTGGTGAAGGGGAGGGGGAGAGGGTTAACTGGTGAAGGGGAGGGGGAGAGGGTTAACTGGTGAAGGGGAGGGGGAGAGGGTTAACTGGTGAAGGGGAGGGGGAGAGGGTTAACTGGTGAAGGGGAGGGGGAGAGGGTTAACTGGTGAAGGGGAGGGGGAGAGGGTTAACAGGGGAGGGGGAGAGAGGGTTAACTGGTGAAGGGGAGGGGGAGAGGGTTAACTGGTGAAGGCGAGGGGGAGAGGGTTAACTGGTGAAGGGGAGGGGGAGAGGGTTAACTGGTGAAGGGGAGGGGGAGAGGGTTAACTGGTGAAGGGGAGGGGGAGAGGGTTAACTGGTGAAGGCGAGGGGGAGAGGGTTAACTGGTGAAGGCGAGGGGGAGAGGGTTAACTGGTGGAGGGGAGGGGGAGAGGGTTAACTGGTGAAGGGGAGGGGGAGAGGGTTAACTGGTGAAGGCGAGGGGGAGAGGGTTAACTGGTGAAGGCGAGGGGGAGAGGGTTAACTGGTGAAGGGGAGGGGGAGAGGGTTAACTGGTGAAGGGGAGGGGGAGAGGGTTAACTGGTGAAGGGGAGGGGGAGAGGGTTAACTGGTGAAGGGGAGGGGGAGAGGGTTAACTGGTGAAGGGGAGGGGGAGAGGGTTAACTGGTGAAGGGGAGTGGGAGAGGGTTAACTGGTGAAGGCGAGGGGGAGAGGGTTAACTGGTGAAGGGGAGGGGGAGAGGGTTAACTGGTGAAGGGGAGGGGGAGAGGGTTAACTGGTGAAGGTGAGGTTGAAGAGGTGGGTTTTGAGGGCCTGTTTAAATGTTGGGAGGGTGTTGGCCTGTCTGATGTGGTTGGGGATGGCGTTCCAGAGGGACGGGGCTGTGGCTGAAAAGGCCCCATCACCCCAGGTCTGGAGCTTGGTCCTGGTGGTCTGGAGGGTGGTTTGGTCGTCAGACCTGAGGCAACGGGAGGGGGTGTGGGGGGGGGTTGAATTGGATCCTGTTTTCCTTCCTGGATCTTCCTAGCCTTCAATCTCTTTTGTCTTCAGTCTCTTTTGTATTTTGTGAAAGGTTTCCTCTGAACTCTGGTTCGTCAGTGAATCAGACAAGCTCCAACAGATGTGTTAGTTATCTATTGGTTAGTCGTAGTTAGTTAGTTGTGTGTTACTAGGGGCGGCTGTGGCGCAGGAGGTAGAGTCGCCGTCTAATGATCACAAGGTTGGCAGATCAGCGGTTCGAGCCCTGGCTGGCCACATGTCGAAGTGTCTTTGGGCAAGACACTGAACCCCAAAATTGCTCCCAGTGAGCGGGCCGGCGCCTTGCATGGCAGCTTGCCGCCATTGGTGTGTAAATGTGTGTGTGTGTGAATGGGTGAATGAGAGGCCGTTGTAAAGCGCTTTGGGGCAGCTTTAGAGCAGCAAAAAAGGCGCTATATAAGTGCAGTCCATTTACCATTTACTTAACAAGTGTCTGATTTGAGTGTTTACACACTTGGGGAGGTATTCCATCAACGTCGCTAAAGTAAAACCCAGGCTTATTTCTGTAAACAACGTAAGACTTATAAAAAAGTCCAGGCTTATATTGATAAGTCTTGCTGAACTAACGCAAGCTTCATTATGGCCATTTGGTATGGAGGACGGATCGTGCCACATTCAAATGCAATACACACATCGGAATGCAATACACACATCGGAATGCAATACACGTGTAACACTAAATACAATGCAAAAATACGGCATATTTGTGCCAAAATGAAATCAATGTGTATTACATTTGAGCGCAGCGCATTACATTTGGTCATGAGTGTATTCCATTGAGCATGTGTATTACATTTGAGTGCAGCGTATTACATTTGGTGATGAGTGTATTTCATTCGAGTGTTGCCACGGTGCTAATTTGCATTGCTTTTCGATATCCGGTGTAATTTGCATTGTATTCCATTCCGACATGAGTTTTTGGCACGGGGGGGAGAGGGAGCTGGAAGAGACTATAAAAACTAAGATCTGTAGTTTGCCGTTTGACATTTTTGTCTAATCTGCAAGTAGGAGGAGCCTCTGTCCTGTATATATTGAATAGACCAGGGGACATTTGGCTCATACATGCGACTAGTGAGAACACCTGTCAGTCGTTCGCATTAGTGGTCGTTAGTGGGAGGGGCTACAAGCCTGCTAGTTGTCAGCAATTACTGAGTCTCCATTAATCTCTGGCCTGTTTGAGAGCGACAGCCTCCTGGCACTAAGACTCGTGACAACAAGACAAGGGAGTCTATCTGTGGGAGTCTAAGGCTCGTGACAACAAGACAAGGGGGTCTATCTGTGGGAGTCCATCGAGGAAGGCCTGAGAGGAAGCCAGGGTACTAAGTACCTTCTTTTCCAGTTGTTTGTAGTGTTGCTGTCTTCTCTAGTCACCCCGGTCTACTGAGTGCGCTTAGCTACTCCTAGTTCTGTTGGTTCCTTAGCCCTCTTCCCCTCTACAGACTTTTGTCACAATGTGCTTTCTCCCTATCCCTGTTCTTCTGACACTCAGGAGGACACCTAGATGCTACATCCCCCATCGCAACCCTTCCAATCTCATCTACCCACCTTTTTCTACTGACCATGACTTTATCGCCGCAGGCGGTCTCTGGAATTGCCAGTCGGCGGTCCGGAAAGCTGACGCTATCTCAGCTTATGCATCTCTTATGGAACTCAATTTCCTTGCTCTCACTGAAACCTGGATCACACCAGAAAACACAGCTACACCGGCAGCCCTCTCTGCCGCCTACTCCTTTTCTCATTCCCCTAGACCCTCTGGTCGAGGGGGAGGCACAGGACTCCTCATCTCGCCCAAGTGGTCACACACTGTCCTTCCCCTGGCACACTTGTCTACATCCTCCTTTGAATTTCATGCTGCTTTTGTCTCCTCCCCGGTCAAACTCCACATTGTCGTCATCTATCGCCCCCCAGGCCAGCTCGGTGACTTCCTAGGCGAGATGGATGGCCTTCTCAGCTCCTTCCCTGATGATGGCACTCCGCTCGTACTATTAGGTGACTTCAATTTCCAATGTGTGCATTGGGATGAGATTTTCTCATAGACTTCAATGGTGTGAGTTGAAAATCGAATTTTGTGGTGCGACAAAATCGCACGCCGTGTGCATTGGCCTTGAGTCGCTTTGGAATAAGGCGACTGCAAAATGCCAACATTTTAAATGTAAACAGTGGATTATTATAATTTTCTATCAATCCACACACAATACCCAATAATATAGAGTTGTGCCAAATGAATAATAAAGAGCCCACCTTTGTTGTTGCTCATGTTCTTTTGTGTCAGACCTGTAAGGCAAGGAAACATTTGTTAATTTTTGGGGCTTGTGAGTGTCATACTGTATCTCTTTCTAGGATTCTATTTCCACAATTCCATGTTGACATGTCCACCTCTGGACAGCATTAAAGCGGCTTGGGAGCATGATTTGGGACAGACACTATATGATGATCAATAGGATTCCATCCTCACATCAATACACAAATCCTCACTGCACAAGACGCTGCCTATGGCAATTTAATTTAATTAGCAACTGGTGGGAGAGGTGAGGGTGGAAGGGGGGGGGGGGGCTGTCTTATTTTACAGTTTTACTGTTAACATCGCCATTGTTCTTTTTGTTTGTTTTTATTTACATGTTGATGTGTAGCCTATTCTGTAAACAATGTGAATTCATTTGCCCTGCCCCTCGAGCTCGAAATTCAATAAAACATATTTTGAAAAGAAAGACATTGGGTTAGGTTTCTTTTTCATGTTATAATTCCCACAGGGGAAACAACAACTCTTACCCATAAATATATATCACTTTTATTTTAGACACTATTTGTATATAGTTCAGCATATCATACCTGAAAATAGCATATTCTTGCTTGCATTCTTCATACTTGGACCTGTGTTTAGAAAGTGTAAAAGAAAAATAATGACATAAATGACATGTTAATTTGTTTATCCATCCCTCACTTACCCTTTATTTCTAAATCTATCTGCCATTTATCCATATTAGCCCTATCAAATATATATGATAGTCCATAATAGATTTGTAGATGTTCAGTAGATGTTCAACTAACTGTCAACAACATTTCAGCACACTATGCATTAACCTTAGCCCTAACCTGAGCCCTGACCCTAACCTTATTCCTTACCCTTAAAGAGTTGCATGTGATAGTTTGATCGTTTGTTTGAGCAACTGTGATTATAGAGGACTATCTAAATGAAGTGTGACCTGTGCTTATACAAAATGCTCATATTTATTGAAGTTTGACATACTCTTAAAAAAAAGGGGGGGGGAAATTACTTTTTATTTGAGCTATTTTGCATTTACCTCATCTCGTTGAGCCTATTTTTCAAATCGGTTT
The DNA here is from genome assembly GCF_963989245.1 of Nansenia antarctica. NCBI lineage: Eukaryota > Metazoa > Chordata > Actinopteri > Argentiniformes > Microstomatidae > Nansenia > Nansenia antarctica. The sequence goes on from NC_137676.1 coordinate 368,297, forward strand.
CCATGGCGTTCATACTGTAATGAAAATGTTTTCAATAACTGATCTTGATTTCACCACGTACATGACTATATGACGATGGCCTACCTTCAGACAATCATTATTTACGCAGTATCTAATTTTCACATCATCAAATAAAATGAAAATAATCATTAAATTCTGCATTTGTTATATATGTCTTCACACTGTAACAGTTTTCATAATCCCTCTCAAATACAGAATTACATTACAGTGTTTTTGTCCATGTATTCTGTGTAATTATTGGAGGTGTGCCATGGTATGTAAGTTGAAAAACCCCACCTTTTCTGTGTTTTCTCACCGTTTGTACATCCCCAGGATGGCAGGAAGTTTGATACAAATGAACTTTTGCTATATGAAAATAGAGATGTCGATATTAAATATACAATGATTAACGGCTCAGTAAGCGTTCTGCTATAACACTGCACACATAGATTTATGTGATGTAAAGTTTCTTTCTTTTTTTCTTGGTGTATTTATTTATGTATTTGTTTTGTCAAACCTCGTAAATGATATTCAGCAGGGAAGTACATACAGTAGCCTACAGTACGTACACCAGGGTTTCCGTTAGAAAAATTTGCCGTCGGACATCGTGTCCGGGAAGAATTCGATTTACCGGACAAACGTGATATATTCCGGTCATCATATTAAAATATAATAAAAACATTTTTTTGCAAAATCACAAAAAAAAAAATTCCAAATCTAATATAGCTGTTTGTCGCGGTGATTACTGTTGTGTAGCGGCCTATATATGCCATTTAATGTCTATTTCTCATCCGATACGATTAGATGCGAGCTATATAATATATAATAATATAACATGATTTGACGGATGCGCGCTATGCCATGCGTCAAATCCAGCGCTGAACGGGTCCAGCGCTGAACGGGCGCCTCACTGGGAACTGAACAGACAGCATCGATCAATGAACGGACTCCACATTACGTTAACTGAAGTTTGTTAAATTGTTTGGGATTAATGTGAGTTTTCTATTTTCTCTTTCCAGTTTTACCCTTTTTTTAAAAATCAATAAAACAACGTCATTTCTATAAGTCTCGCTGGTTGGGAAGGCATTTCGTTTAGCTCGGGAGTATGACAATGGGAAGAACATAACTGTATAACTGAATGACAACAAATGTATGAGTAATGAGTAAAACAATGTCACTTTTATAGTATGTTGTTTAACTTGCCGTTCGGTCGCCATGGCTCTAGTGTGTGTAGCAGCTTCAGCTAGCTGGCTAGAAACTTCTAGGGGTGCGTTCGTAAACACGCTCTGAGAGCGCCGGAGCGCACGCTGGCTTCGATGTCACAGAGCGACCGAGTCGTTCGATTGGACGAGAGGCGTTCCGCGAGTGCTGATCGGATTTCCAGAGCGTGTTTACGAACGCACCCATAGATGGGAAATCAAGAAACCGTATTACTATGGTGGACGGGTTGGCAGGGTTGCCAGATAGGCATGGGTTACCGCCGAATGGGCTACTGTGTTTAAGCGGTAATAGACTGGTTAAGCTGTAATCCCATCTGGCATCAATCCCATGTGGCACCTGTGCGCTGTTTCGCATAGGCCGGCCTACACATTAGGAGTCATCATCATGCCGGTGTCAAATCATATCATAATAAAAGAAATACATAGCCTATATATTCGTCTTTTTTAAAATAGAAGGAATCAGAATGTGAACTTTAGCGAATTGTATTCAAAGGGAATTATTTTCACCGGACAATATGTCCGACGACTTTTCAATATGTCGGACTTCAACCAAATTTACCGGACAAAGACCGGTAATTGCCGGTTAACGGAAACCCAGACGTACACATATGTACAGTACATACAGCAGGCTATAGAAACAGTCAGTTGATACTGTCATTTGCTTAACTTTATACTGGACTTCACTCAGATGCAATTTAAATGAATAACCATAAGATCATAATCCCCTGGTAAGTTGTTGTAGTACAATACTGTATTCATTTCGAATATTCAACTCTTGTGAGCTCATCTCTCTCAGTATTGCGGATCCAAATCGTTAGCCAATATAGTTTAGTAAATAATACAGTACCTCTTGTGGGAAACATGTTCTTGTTGGCGTGCAACAGTTCTGATCAGAAGAGAACAGGTAATGCAGTGAATAACAACCATAATTACATTTGTGTACATCTATTAAGTGACCATATCCCAGCAGAATACGGTGCAATGTTCAAATGACACAAGAGTCATGGTGTCTTTAAACCTGCTTCTTTATGCTATTTAATCCGTAACTGGACCCTCTAAATCAAAAATCAAATTAAAAGACTACACCCCCACAAGGACTACCCTCTATATATTCTTGTTGTTTTGTTGTTATGTCTCCCCCCCACCTGAAATACCCTCTGCACATACTAGTTGTTTTGTCCCACCCCCCTACCTGGTCTACACTCTGAGCAAACGCAATGTTATTATGTCGCCCCCCCCCCCGCCTAAATCTACTGGTGTTTTGTACCCCCCCCCCCCACCATGACCACACACTGTACATACTTGTTGTTTTGTCCCCCCGCCCGAACTACCCATTGTACATATTATATGTCTGTCCCCCTGCCCGAACTACCCACTGTACATACTTTGTGTTTTGTCCCCCGCCCCCACCTGTGGTGTATGTCCCCACCTGTCCTACCCGCTGTACATACCTTATGTTTTGTTGTATTGTTCTTCCCATGTTGGATGTATGTTTATCTTGTAGATAGTACTAGTTATTTGTCTGTATTATCTTGTAGATAGTACTAGTTTTTTGTCTGTCTTACATGTAACGATGGATTGAGTATCAAGGACCCCAATTGAAATAAGCCAGTGGCTTTCTTGGGTTTTTATCCTGTGTTGTGTATTTCTCTTATTGGTTATGAATCAAAGAACAGTTATTGTTATAAGACAATTTAATCAGAGTTTACAAACAGATTTATACATACATGTGTTGATCCTGTGGGCTGGTGAAAAAAGAGGCCGCTCTCTCCCTTCCTGGCTGGTTTTGTCCCAGTCCCCTAGATCCCTGCCCTCTTATGCAAATACAGTCACAGGTCATAGCCTATCACCTTATCTAGATGGTCATGAGGGCCGTCCCCTGTGATGTCACTGTGATGTCACCCTTCCGGGTGCCCGCTGGTGCAAACATGAAGGCTACAGAATAGCATGACCCCCTATCATACTATCTATGCATGTGTGTGGAAATATACGACACATCCCCCCTCGGACCACCCAGAGGGTGTTCCGAAACTAAACGACCACAAAACAAAAACAAAAACACAAAACCCCACATAAGAAACCAAAGAAAAAAAATTTTTTTTTTTTTTTTTTTTTTAAATAAACAACAACAAACAGAAAAACTACACCAACACACAACACAAGAAACATAATAACACAGACCAACCCAGCACCAGTACCAGCAACCAAATACAAAACAATTAACAATAAAAAAAAAATCCTAAAAATAACAATACAAATTAATCTAAACACAGTACATCATACATATTTCAACACAAAAACTTCCAACGACCGATGTCTTCTCTGTCCTTGAAGCGTCAGGGTCAGAGGTTGCTAGCACTTGAACCCAGTTGGAGAACAGCCTTTACCGCTGTCTCAGATTGATAACACTTTCATAGTCAGGAGCTTCCATTTTCGTTGCGCTAGGAACAGAACCTCTCTCCTAGCTTTGTATAACCACCACATCACTTCTCAACTGACATCAATCACACAAATACACAAACAATACACAAATAATGACATTCAGTTATCATAACACATAATTCCCCAACAGTAAGCACAGGACAAAGGGAATGCATTAATGCATAGATCTTCACCTCAGGTGAGGACTAGTCTTCTGAAAAGTTCATTAACGTGGACTGAGTGACTGATTTTCCAAAAACAGTCAATGAGGCCCTGCCTCCTAAGAAAGTCAAAAATCATGTCTGCTATAATAGGTGCTCCTATCTTAGCAAAATAAGTTTCCCATGCCCCTAAGACCGTTTCCAGCCATGCTATCATCTGCTGTCCATTCCCGTCGTTCCCTTTGATCTGCTGCTTCACTACCCTATTCATAGTCTTTAATCTTTTCCTAACTGGTCGTCGTCCGTCAGTGTCATTGAGGTTCAGGCAGCCGCCTGGTCCCCTCCCACGCTGATCAAGGTCTGGGGAGTCTCCCTCAGCATCATCTGAAGCATGATGCAGGCACTCGCCAGCATCCCCAGTAGCACAGGTGTCCAGGCTTTGGACACTCCCAGGCTGGACCTCCAGACTGTCAACACTCTCTGCTTCGTTGGTTTCTGGTTCATTGGCATCTGGACAGCTTTCCACTGTCCCCTCGGTTTCAGGCACTGCCGGTAATGTCACTGACTGTAACACTGGCATTGCCACTGGCTCTGGCAACACCACAGCATCTCCTCGTAGCTCCTCCTTCTCAGGTTCTCTGGGGACCTCGGCACCTGTTGGCACAACATCCTGCCTACTCTGTACATCCACCCCCCTGTCCACCACCCGTGGCCCTATTGGGGTAGGGATATGCCCAGACACCACTGGTGTACCCACTCTGATGTTGTTTCTCCAACAGACCCCACATTGACCTAAAGCATGGTCAATCTGTTCCATCAAATATGGACTCCAAAACCCATATTTCTTGGTGATCTTGCGTCTTACCTCCCCCCTAGCCACATGTGCTAATCCATGAGCTTCCTGTATTAACATGCCTAATAAATCTGAGGGTGCTACAACCAACCCCTCATGATTCCTCCATAGACCTGTGTCATCCTGACTTGCCCCCCTTGCTAGCCAAACGTTCTTGTCTAACGTAGTTACTCTACTCTGTAACCCTGTAACTGCTTTTCATGTGTGACCAGAAGACCTTTACCTGCCTTGTCTGCTCCTGTAATGGCTTTGGCTGCATCTTCTGCAGCCCTGTTACCTTGTGTGACATGTGATGAGTCAGACCTGTGTGTGGCACACTTCACTATGGCTAATTCCTTTGGCTTCATCATGGCTTGTAACAGCTTCATGATCTGTGCGTGATGCTGTATAGGCGTACCATCAGTTCTCTTAAAACCCCGCCCCCTCCATACAGCTCCATTAAAATGACAAACATTATGTGCATAGGCAGAGTCGGTGTACACTGTCACTCTCCGTCCGGTTCCCAAGTTGCATGCTTCTGTGAGGGCAATCAATTCAGCCAACTGAGCTGAGCATGGCTGAGGAACTGCCTCAGCCTGTTCTACAATAAACTTTGAATTCTGTGCTTTAACTAAGGAATACCCAGCGCACAAAGTTTCTCCTACCCCGTAACAAGACCCATCAACCCAATATTCTATATCAGCTCCCTTTAAAGGCAAAGCTTGTAGGTCTGTTCTATGCTTAATCACTCTGGCTGTCGATGGAATCTGAACACCGGATGGCACCGTCACCTGACAGCCGTCAGGTGTGCATTTTACTGTACAGTTCAATTGGCATAGAGCATCTTTCCCTAGCAGCCCTGTTGGCGTGTGTTCTGACACAAGTGTTGACAGAGTTGCTCTCTGTCCCTTGTACTCTAAGTCTACAAGCTCAGTTGTAGGAATCAGCTGTTTAATTCCCTCAAATCCGATTGTCTTCACATATTCTCTAGACATAGGAAGGTGCGTGGCGTCTTCAGGCTTCTTTGTCACCACCAGCTGGCACCTCCCACTCGGATCTTCCGGGCACCCCTATAGGCCAGCTGCTGGGCCTCCGTAAGGGTTCATCACTCCTGGAGCAGGTGTAGTAGGAGGCCAATATCCTCCTCCTTGGCTCCCCCCTGCGCCCCCCTGGGGCCTGTTGCAGCAGGTACAGGCTAGATGTCCATTCTGGTCGCATTGGTAACACGGTTCTAGCATCTTCTTCCCTGCTGCTGTCCATCCCCCTGGTGGTGGTCCTTGGCCAGGCTGGTTGTACATCTGGTATGGAACCGCTTGCACCCCTGGTGGCCCTTGTGGGTATGGATACCCCCCTTGTGGCCCCTGTGGGTAGGACTGGTAAGTAGCAGGATACCCCCCTTGTGGCCCCTGTGAGTAGGACTGGTAAGTAGCAGTCTGCACTCCAGGTGGCTGTTGCTGTGGGGCTAAAGCCTGCACTCCCTCTATGTTCCTCTCGCTTTCAGTCAATTGCACATGAGTCAATATTCTGAGTGATTCTTCGTCTTCTGCCTTCTGTATCTGAATATTCTTTCGATATAACTCAACTTGATGAGCTACGTGGTCTATATAAACAGCTTTGTTCATGTGTCGTAGCCCCACCACTTCTGCTAGCTTATCCTTAACTGGGGTAGGAAGCCCTTCTTGTATTTTTTCCCTGATTATGGATTTTTCTAAGGGGTTATCTTCAGCGTCTTTCCCTGTCACACTTCTCCATTGAGAGTGCACACGGGCAACATAACCCCGGGGATTCTCATCTCCCCCCAGTGGCTTCACAATGATATTGTCTGGGTGAATGTGAGTAGGGTAAGTCTCTCTGATTGCTTTCCACAGTTTGCCTCTGTTTGCTGCGAAGAGCTCTGGATCATAAACTGATGTATTGATATATCTATGAAGTCCTGCCTTCATCAATATTTCCTGCATTGTATCCAATCCTGCAATAAGAGCTAAGAGTCTTTTCAGGTCTCCCATTGCGGCCTGCGTTCCTGTCAGTATCACGTCGACCTCTCGCGTCCACGAATGTCCTCCCTCCTCCAGAACTGGGAGTTTCTCGATCACTTCAGACAGATCTGTATGATGCCACGGATGATATTCCATCTTGTTACCCCGAATCAGCACTGGACAGTTCTTTAATGTATTTGATGACATTCGGTGACAATCTTCCTCTCTTTCCGCTTTCTCCGGGCGTCTTCTCCCACCTTTCCTTTCGGCTGTGGCTATCATCTTCCTGACCTGCGCGTTGTAGCCTCCATCTGCACTGTCGTCATCACTTGAGTCTTCACTGCCATCTTCGCTGTCATCTTCCTCGTCACTCCTGTCGTCCCCTTTTCCCCTTGGCTCCTTCTTCTTCTTCTGGGAATGGTCCTCCAGTGCCTTAGCATATGGAGGGGGACTGGAGACAGGACACATGTCTGGGGATGGAATGTTCAATTTCTGTTCCAGTGTTCTGGCCAATTCTTTTTTCTTTTCCGGTTCCATCTGAGCTATTTTCTGTCCCTCTACCTTAAATAGATCTAAAATAGCTAACTCTAACTTGCGTTTCTCTGATCTAATCTTTCCTCTTTGATGTGCTTTGTGCCCATTGATAAGTATTTCCAATGTTGCAATTATTTGTAAATTAAGGCTGCCCTCTTTCGGCCACGGCTGTTCAATGTATGCCCAACGGCTATTCCATTTCGTAGACATTTTGCTAATTTCCCTAACAAGAGGATTCATTTTTTCCACTACAGCCATAGGGGATAACGTAGCCAACATTCCACGATGTTCACTAATATCTTTTAACAGCTTCGTTGAATTCGACCCCATTCTACTTGCTCAATATGCTGACAATATTCTATATTAGATAAGGTGTACGCTTCTTACAACCCACCTTCCTATTGTCTTGTTTGCTAAACAAATGCTAGTCCAATATAACTGTATTAACCATCCCCACAAAACCCTGCAACTCAGAATAACAGATTTGCCTCTTGTGTATGTCAGTGCAGTATTAACTTAAATCTAATCTCTGTGTAAGTACTTTATACTTAAATGTGTTTCCTAATTGTTTATGAATATGTGTCACTTGATTACTCATTCAATACTAATTACAGTTCTGGTCAACACAATTATTAAATCACAAAGGCTGGTCAACACCTAAGTATTCACTGATTTACAAAAACCCTTTTACTGCTTAATTATCAATACAATCTATTCTGCTATTCCTAATCAAAAGCTGTGGACATGACCTAACTTGAAATAAAAGATGTAAATTACAAATATTAATTATAACCTGTAAAGAAATCGACTTGTTATTTGGAAAAGAATGAATGATTAGTTAGAATTATTCATTGACACTTCATTGATGTAAACCTGTGAAGTCATTCAGCTATTATCGAAAAAAGAAATGATTATTATTAGATTATCACAAAACAATTGATCAAAGTTCTGTGAAACAGAAAATGAAATGATCTGAATAATTAATTCAATCAATTAGTAATTAATTAAATTAATTAAAGTAATATATAACGATCATTTACAAACATCATCAATGAAGGAGGGTTGTATTTCATCAATTTACAGAGAGCCAATGTTTTAAAAATGTCTTGTCGTATTTTGTCCAGCAGGCGGCGCCAAGCAACCGACTTGCGTATCGATTGCGCATGCGCCAGCTCCTCCGTGTAAAATGGAGTAGGGGAAGGAGGGGCTAGTCTTTGTCCTTCTCCTCTGAGGGGAAACCCGCTGCTGTGAAAAGATTAGTCTCACAACATATATTTTGCTTTCCACAACACAACAATTTCACGATTATCTTTCAATCCAGTTAAACTATTATTTATCTCATTCAAATATTCATTCACGTTTTCCACACAGAGATGGCCTCTGTGTGTGTCCTTCCTCAAGGACAAAGACAATGGCGTCTAAGAATGGATTCTCTGACACAGTTCTGAAGAATCGATTTCTTAGTCTATAACAATAATGCTCTTTTCAATGCAATTTAACTATTAGTTACCGAACTAAATCTTACACGGTCCCTTCACAGAGATATCTAGGCCCTGTGTGTCCGCGCGTCTGCCCGAGCGTGTTTCTGCTCCGCTGACAAAGGACCAAGGACACTGCAAATGGCGCCTAAGCTCCGCTGAAAGGACACTGCAAATGGCGCCTAAGCTCCGCTGAAAGGACACTGCAAATGGCGCCTAAGCTCCGCTGAAAGGACACTGCAAATGGCGCCTAAGCTCCGCTTACACAATGGCGTCCTTTCACACAGACAAAGAGTCTCATATGTTTTTCACTGCTACAATACAAAATAGACTACCCAGTCCATTTACACTTTAACACATAAACACAATTTTACCGAATTTTACACAGACACACACGATATTCCAATACCGTACAAACAAATCACATACCTTACCATCAAACACTATATTTGACAAAAAACGGGCTTCAAAGTCCGGCTCTCACCACCCCCACTTATTAAAGATTATGAAAAGTTTGTTTCTATTCCAACAAGATACTTTACTTTAAACCTTAAAGTTGAAGGTTGTTTTAGTCTCAAAGAAAATGCTTGAAAACACAGCTGTTGCACACGCGCCTCTAGCAGTTTAAACAGAAAATAGCGCTATTTTCGTTCTTACCGTCTTCAGAGCTGTGGCTTCAGCTTAAGTTTTCAAACATAGATTTCCCTTTTTAGACTCCGTTGCTAGGCTCGCCATGTGTTGTGTATTTCTCTTATTGGTTATGAATCAAAGAACAGTTATTGTTATAAGACAATTTAATCAGAGTTTACAAACAGATTTATACATACATGTGTTGATCCTGTGGGCTGGTGAAAAAAGAGGCCGCTCTCTCCCTTCCTGGCTGGTTTTGTCCCAGTCCCCTAGATCCCTGCCCTCTTATGCAAATACAGTCACAGGTCATAGCCTATCACCTTATCTAGATGGTCATGAGGGCCGTCCCCTGTGATGTCACTGTGATGTCACCCTTCCGGGTGCCCGCTGGTGCAAACATGAAGGCTACAGAATAGCATGACCCCCTATCATACTATCTATGCATGTGTGTGGAAATATACGACACCTGTTAGTTGACCTTGTATGTAATATGTACTTTCATGTACCTACTTCTGCAAATCTTCTAATAAAGTTTTCAATCAATCAATCAATGATGAAGAACCAGGACTGCATTATGATGGCTTGTGGTCTATAGCTTATTGTAGCTTATTGTATCTTTGAGCCTCGGAAAAGCGCTATATAAATATAATGAATTATTATTATTATTATTATTATTAAGGTGCTCCTGGCTTGTGGTCTTCAAAATACAAAATATTTAGGGCAATTAACATTGTATAAGTAATTATTTTAGTTTTCACTGCTTATGATTCAAGTCCCTTCAACGTTACTGGGTGTGAACGGAATTAATATAATATATTATAATAGGTGAACGGAATTAATATAATATATTATAATAGGTGAACCGTACGGAATAAATATAATATATTATAATAGGTGAACGGAATTAATATAATATATTATAATAGGTGAACCGTACGGAATTAATATAATATATTATAATAGGTGAACGGAATTAATATAATATATTATAATAGGTGAACGGGAATTCAACAGATGATTTTGTCTCAGCTCGTGACGTCATGCAGCTTTTCACAACAAACCAGCCAGGCAGGAAGTTGAGGGGCGGGACTTCCATTACGGTAGTTGAATGACTAAGGAGGAGGTTGGATGTTGATGTTTGCGATTTGGAGAAACATGCTTCTGCTTCATTCTGTGTCCCCTGCTGCCCTGCCCTTCCTGCCCTGACCAACACCGTCTGGTGATCAGCGAACCTGCTGTGATTCTGTCTAAACCCCACTGGGCTCCCCAGCCAGCCAGCCGCGAGGCAGCATGTCTCCTACCCAGCAGAGCAGAGCCTGAGTCCGAGAGAAGCTAACCAGACATATCCCTACAGACATGTTGTTGCTGCTAGCCTAACAGATAGATATATAGATATAGATATATATTTACGCTACTAGACCACCCTGACAAGCAGTCAAACACGGACGTGACAGTAAGTTATATAGACTGTTAAAATATAACACCACTCGACTCGAGTGAATCTCTAATCGATATACGTAGCGAGCGACAGACCATTCGTACCACAGCGAGCTAGCCTAACGACAGCTCCATTCACACAGAGATGTCGTTAGCAGCAGCATGATCTCCCAGCGGGAGAGAGGAGAGCTGGCCCGCTTCTACACCGTCACTGAGCCCACCAGGCACCTGAAGGGCCACACCGTGTACAAGGTCACCGCCAGGGTGAGTACAGACCAGAGGGGTTCCAGCCAATATCGATCCGATATCGCTAAAGGAAATTCAACAGATGCATTTTGTCTCAGCAGGCTTATTCTTGTTGATGTTTTTGAAGTCTCGCGAGAGTTATCAAAACTAAGGCTGGATGATTCGACTGTAGTCTCGCGAGATTTAGCAGAATAAACCTGGGTTTTGCCTTGCTAAGTTAGCTTAGCTGCAGCAGGTCTTACCTTCTTCTTTATATATATATATATATATATATATATAGAAGTCAGGCTGGACCTCAGCTAGCCACGGCTAGGTAGGGCTAGCAGGCTGCGCCGTCAGTCCTCTCGCTGCTGCTCAGTGTTGCTGTCATAGCAACACAACTGCCCTGGGGTAGGGGTAGGGTTAAGGTTGCCCTGGGGTAGGGGTAGGGGTAGGGTTAGGGTTGCCCTGGGGTAGGGGTAGGGTTAAGGTTGCCCTGGGGTAGGGGTAGGGTTAGGGTTGCCCTGGGGTAGGGGTAGGGTTAAGGTTGCCCTGGGGTAGGGGTAGGGTTAAGGTTACCCTGGGGTAGGGGTAGGGTTAAGGTTACCCTGGGGTAGGGGTAGGGGTAGGGTTAAGGTTGCCCTGGGGTAGGGGTAGGGTTACCCTGGGGTAGGGGTAGGGTTAAGGTTACCCTGGGGTAGGGGTAGGGTTAAGGTTGCCCTGGGGTAGGGGTAGGGTTAAGGTTACCCTGGGGTAGGGGTAGGGGTAGGGTTAAGGTTACCCTGGGGTAGGGGTAGGGTTAAGGTTACCCTGGGGTAGGGGTAGGGTTAAGGTTACCCTGGGGTAGGGGTAGGGTTAAGGTTACCCTGGGGTAGGGGTAGGGGTAGGGTTACCCTGGGGTAGGGGTAGGGGTAGGGTTAAGGTTACCCTGGGGTAGGGGTAGGGGTAGGGTTACCCTGGGGTAGGGGTAGGGGTAGGGTTAAGGTTACCCTGGGGTAGGGGTAGGGTTAAGGTTACCCTGGGGTAGGGGTAGGGGTAGGGTTACCCTGGGGTAGGGGTAGGGGTAGGGTTAAGGTTACCCTGGGGTAGGGGTAGGGGTAGGGTTACCCTGGGGTAGGGGTAGGGGTAGGGTTAAGGTTACCCTGGGGTAGGGGTAGAGTTAAGGTTACCCTGGGGTAGGGGTAGGGGTAGGGTTGCCCTGGGGTAGGGGTAGGGTTAAGGTTACCCTGGGGTAGGGGTAGGGGTAGGGTTACCCTGGGGTAGGGGTAGGGTTAAGGTTGCCCTGGGGTAGGGGTAGGGGTAGGGGTAGGGCTGGGGTTAAGGTTGCCCTGGAGTAGGGAGCTAGGGGATGTCATTGGCGAGTTGAATACTAAATAGATGAAAAGGGATGTGTGCTGTTGTGTGACTGCTACATAAGCAGGCTGTCTGGTCAGCTGAATGTCACCTAGCATAGTCGTGTGTGTTAGCTGCTGGAGCTGACCCGCAGGGTTGCCAGATGGGATTGACAATTTCCAGCCTAACCACAGTCTAAAAACCGCTAAATCCACCAAAAACCACCAGTACAAAACCCTATATTGTCCGAAAACCGTGAAAATACTATTGGGCAGGTGCCCATCATCTCCTGCCCCTAAACTGTATGTCTGTTGCCAATGATGTTTGTAAAATAAATAAAACACTGCACATTGTATGTAGGCTAGCTACTAGGGTGTGTAGGCTAGCTACTAGGGTATGTAGGCTAGCTACTAGGGTATGTAGGCTAGCTACTAGGGTATGTAGGCTAGCTACTAGGGTATGTAGGCTAGCTACTAGGGTATGTAGGCTAGCTACTAGGGTATGTAGGCTAGCTACTAGGGTATGTAGGCTAGCTACTAGGGTATGTAGGCTAGCTACTAGGGTATGTAGGCTTGCTACTACACAAAAGGCACCATCAAGAGGGCACAACAGCGGCTATACACCCTGAGATGCCTCAGGAAAGAACACAACAAGCAGGAGATACTGGTGGCCTTCTACCACGGCGCAGTGGAGAGCATCCTCACCTTCGGCATCTCCAACTGGTTCCACAGCTGCACAACAGCGGAGAGAAACGAGCTACAGAGAGTCGTGAGAACAGCACAGAAGATCACCGGCGCCCCCCTCCCCTCTCTGGAGGAGCTGAACAAAACACGCTGTCTCAGGAGGGCCTCCAAGATCTCCAAGGACCCGACCCACCCTGGGCACGAACACTTTGTCAAGCTGCCCTCGAACAGGAGGTACAGGACCCCGGCCGCTAAGACAAACAGACTGAAGAACAGCTTCTACCACAGGGCCGTCAAGGCCCTGAACACAGAAAAGGCCTAAGTTCTGGGCCCAGGACAGTCCGGACGGATAGTATGGCAGCTAGTGCTGAGGCACAAACATGTACATTTTCAAGCCTGCAAACTGTGACACTTTAAAATAATGTGAAAAAATACTTTCTTGTGCAATATGACAACCCTAGTTGACTATCTGTGCAGTATAGTACAGTGGATTGTGTACATAGCCTTTATTGATGTAAACCAGCTCCTTACCTTCTTGTGATTTTATGCATCTATGCTTTTTCTAAAATGTGTTTCTTTTTCCTTTCCTAAACACCAGGGGAGCCTCCCCTCCTAAATTTCGTTGTTTGGTACCTGTACTGTAGCAATGACAAATAAAGTCTATCTATCTATCTATCTATCTATCTACTAGGGTATGTAGACTTGCTACTAGGGTATGTAGGCTAGCTACTAGGGTATGTAGGCTAGCTACTAGGGTGTGTAGGCTAGCTACTAGGGTGTGTAGGCTAGCTACTAGGGTATGTAGGCTAGCTACTAGGGTATGTAGGCTAGCTACTAGGGTATGTAGGCTAGCTACTAGGGTATGTAGGCTAGCTACTAGGGTGTGTAGGCTAGCTACTAGGGTATGTAGGCTAGCTACTAGGGTATGTAGGCTAGCTACTAGGGTATGTGTGTTTTAACTTCACGCATTGTGTAACTTTCAGGCACTGACATTTTGATACCGCCTAAACACTGTTTATCCAGCCCAACCTAAACACAGTTGATCTACTGTTTAGTAGGTGACAGCTGTGTGAAGCCTCCACAAGGCCTCACACAGCTGTCACCTCCACAAGGCCTCACACAGCTGTCACCTCCACAAGGCTTCACACAGCTGTCACACCTCCACAAGGCCTCACACAGCTGTCACCTCCACAAGGCCTCACACAGCTGTCACCTCCACAAGGCTTCACACAGCTGTCACCTCCACAAGGCTTCACACAGCTGTCACCTCCACAAGGCTTCACACAGCTGTCACACCTCCACAAGGCTTCACACAGCTGTCACACCTCCACAAGGCTCCACACAGCTGTCACCTCCACAAGGCTTCACACAGCTGTCACCTCCACAAGGCTTCACACAGCTGTCACCTCCACAAGGCTTCACACAGCTGTCACCTCCACAAGGCTTCACACAGCTGTCACCTCCACAAGGCTTCACACAGCTGTCACCTCCACAAGGCTTCACACAGCTGTCACCTCCACAAGGCCTCACACAGCTGTCACCTCCACAAGGCTTCACACAGCTGTCTCCTCCACAAGGCTTCACACAGCTGTCACCTCCACAAGGCTTCACACAGCTGTCACCTCCACAAGGCTTCACACAGCTGTCACCTCCACAAGGCCTCACACAGCTGTCACCTCCACAAGGCCTCACACAGCTGTCACACCTCCACAAGGCCTCACACAGCTGTCACCTCCACAAGGCCTCACACAGCTGTCACCTCCACAAGGCCTCACACAGCTGTCACCTCCACAAGGCCTCACACAGCTGTCACCTCCACAAGGCTTCACACAGCTGTCACACCTCCACAAGGCCTCACACAGCTGTCACCTCCACAAGGCCTCACACAGCTGTCACCTCCACAAGGCCTCACACAGCTGTCACACCTCCACAAGGCTCCACACAGCTGTCACCTCCACAAGGCCTCACACAGCTGTCACCTCCACAAGGCTTCACACAGCTGTCGCCTCCACAAGGCTTCACACAGCTGTCACCTCCACAAGGCCTCACACAGCTGTCGCCTCCACAAGGCCTCACACAGCTGTCACCTCCACAAGGCCTCACACAGCTGTCACCTCCACAAGGCTTCACACAGCTGTCACCTCCACAAGGCCTCACACAACTGTCACCTCCACAAGGCCTCACACAGCTGTCACACCTCCACAAGGCTTCACACAGCTGTCACACCTCCACAAGGCCTCACACAGCTGTCACCTCCACAAGGCCTCACACAGCTGTCACCTCCACAAGGCTTCACACAGCTGTCACCTCCACAAGGCCTCACACAGCTGTCACCTCCACAAGGCTTCACACAGCTGTCACCTCCACAAGGCCTCACACAGCTGTCACCTCCACAAGGCTTCACACAGCTGTCACCTCCACAAGGCTTCACACAGCTGTCACCTCCACAAGGCTTCACACAGCTGTCACCTCCACAAGGCCTCACACAGCTGTCACACCTCCACAAGGCTTCACACAGCTGTCACCTCCACAAGGCCTCACACAGCTGTCACCTCCACAAGGCTTCACACAGCTGTCACCTCCACAAGGCCTCACACAGCTGTCACCTCCACAAGGCCTCACACAGCTGTCACACCTCCACAAGGCCTCACACAGCTGTCACCTCCACAAGGCCTCACACAGCTGTCACCTCCACAAGGCTTCACACAGCTGTCACCTCCACAAGGCCTCACACAGCTGTCACCTCCACAAGGCCTCACACAGCTGTCACACCTGTCAGGTGGTATGAGAGGCTGGTCGGAGCTGCTCCTGACAACCCTCCATGCTGGGTCTGTCGGCCCAAGGAGAGGAAAGGACTTAGGATGAGGATGAGGAGGATGATGATGATGATGATACTGAAGGATGTTTGCTCGTTGCTGATCAAACTGTTAACTTTTTGCCTTCTCTCTCTCTCTTCTCTCCCTCCCTCCACCCCCCCATCCCCCTCCTCCCCTCCACCCCTTAGATCATCTCCAGGAAGAACCCAGAGGAGGTCCAAGAGGTGAGACTTAGGAGAGAGAGAGAGAGAGAGAGAGAGAGAGAGAGAGAGAGAGAGAGAGAGAAGAGAGAGAGAGAGAGAGAGAGAGAGAGAGAGAGAGAGAGAGAGAGAGAGAGAGAGAGAGAGAGAGAGAGAGAAGAGAGAGAGAGAGAGAGAGAGAGAGAGAGAGAGAGAGAGAGAGAGAGAGAGAGAGAGAGAGAGAGAGAGAGAGAGAGAGAGAGAGATCATCTAGTCTGGTCTGGCGCCTGCGCCGTCTGTTGTTCTTCCTGCACACAGGTAAACATATCCAGGATCCAGCAGCGTCGTCGGGCTCGCGCAAACAAACCCGGCAAACGGTTAGCCTAGCATCAGTGACCTGAAGACAAAATGAGTGGTACACCAGTATCTCCAACAGGGGTTAGTGTTGCTTACTGACCTCCATGGAAGGTTGCAGACCCATCATGGGATCGACTGCTCGCCTGTTCCTGTTATTATACAAGTATATTATATTATTAGATATCTTATACAAGTATATTATAATATTATTCTATATCTTATACAAGTATATTATTATATTATTCTATATCTTATACAAGTATAAGTGGTGGGTAGTGGTGGTCTAGTGGATAGTGAGTTGGACTTGGGATCGGAAGGTTGTGAGTTCAAATCCCGCCTCAAATCCCGCCTGAAGCCGCCACACCACTACTAGTGTGCCCTTGAGTAAGGCACTTAGCCCTCAGTTACTCCAGGGGGAATGTCCCTGTAATTCGTAATTGTAAGTCGCTTTGGATAAAAGCGTCTGCTAAATGACAAAATTAAATTAAAATTATATTATTATATTATTAGATATCTTATACAAGTATATTATATTATTAGATATCTTATACAAGTATATTATTAGATATCTTATACAAGTATATTATTATATTATTCTATATCTTATACAAGTATATTATTATATTATTCTATGGGCCCTATTATGCACTTCATAAGTCTTAAGCAATAAGACGAGGCGGTAGATCTAAACTTAAGACGTGGAGGCGTGGTCAAGGCCACTTTGCTATTATGCGTGCGGTAGTGGGCGCCTAAGAACCCGGCGCTAAGCCCAGAAATTAGTCATGGGTGTGTTTTGGGCGTCTTCTCAATCAACCCAATCAGCGTGCCAGGTGCCATTCCCTTTAAGAACCGGCTGCGTTAAGTCATAAGCGCAATGCTATTATGCAGTTCATAGGCACTAGACTTCATGCACGTTTTGAAACACGAGCGCGCCTCCGCGGTTTGCGCATGCGCGCTGACCCACTTCTTAAGAAGTCGGTCGGCGCGCATGCGCAAACCGCGGAGGCGCGCTCGTGTTTCAAAACGTGCATGAAGTCTAGCGCCTAAGGACTTTTCAAACCACTTCTTAGCGCTAGGCGCAAAGTCAGATCGCATAATAGCAGGGGCGCCTAGCGCACTTCATTAACATATGAACACCCCCACAATGAGCAATATATGCACGGGAGTATTACGTCTTATGTGTGGGCGCCTAGCGACACCTGCATAATAGCAGTAGCGCGTATGAAGCGCATAATAAGGGTGGCGGTAGGTCTTAACCTGGCGGTGCGTCTTAATTAAGACTTAAGACGGCAAGTTAAGAAGTGCATAATAGGGCCCTATATCTTATACAAGTATATTATATTATTCTATATCTTATACAAGTATAGTATTATATTATTATATATCTTATACAAGTATATTATATTATTATATATCTTATACAAGTATATTATATTATTATATATCTTATACAAGTATATTATTATATTATTATATATCTTATACAAGTATATTATATTATTATATATCTTATACAAGTATATTATATTATTATATATCTTATACAAGTATATTATTATATTATTATATATCTTATACAAGTACCGTATTTTTTCCGCACTATAAGGCGCACCGGATTATTAGGCGCACCTTCAATGAATGGCCTATTTTTAAACTGTTTTCATATACAGGGCGCACCGGATTATAAGGCGCATAGAATAGAAGATAGCCTATTAGTGGATTAACCGCTGTGGTGATTTAACAGCTGATAAAAATACATCAAGTAGACTACAAACAGAGCAAAACAATAAAACAACACCAGAAAACAACCAATAGGCTATACAATTATAACCAACAACCAATATGTGACAGCTACTGGTGAAATGTGCAACGTATTTTTTTTTACACATGCTTAAACTACAGATTGTAAGCTTTCAAATGATGTGTCATACATTCAAATCAGAGAAAGATTGAACACGACAGGCGTATTTGAATGTTGGTTCACCTCAAACACTGAATGGGAGAAAAGTGACTCTGAACGCAGCCACAGCTACGAACGCTGCTAACAAAACACATCGCTACGAAGGTCTAAACTGCATTTTAATAACATGACAACATACTGGGAGAACATCGACATGCTAAAAACACATAACTACACATACCTAGATGAACACACAGTTCTTGCTTTTGAACACGAGCTAAAACGAAAGTATGTTTACAAGTCAACCCTCCCTTACCGGTAGCCTCCGGCAAACGAGAATAATGAATCCAATACACACATTATAAGTGTTTAGTGATCGTTAAACTGTTGTTTATTATATCGAGTGGGTACTTTAAAACTTCAAGTTGAAAGCACCAAGAAGGACCGCCTCGAAATTCATTGATGTTCATGTCCCGTGCTAGCGCTGTTGCCTTCATTCGAATAGTGACTGTAGAGACGCTTCTACTTGCTGCTCTCTGTTCAACAACTCACTGTTCGAGTTTGTCCTCTAATGGCGCTTTTCCACTACGATGCAGACCTGGTGCCGACCTGGTGCTGACCTAGGTCTGCCCGCTTCGGTTCCCTTTTCCATTCGTCGGTCCGGGTCGCTTCAGTCCTAGGTCCCAGGTACCACATCCGAGCAGGGTCCCAGGGTCCCAGGTCCCAGGTCCCACACCGTTGATTGGTCAATGGACAATCGTCATCCCATGTCCCATCCCATATTATTTCTTCAAAACCTCTATCTTGAAAATACCACATTCACTAGGAAAATGTCACTACATTTTCTGTAATAGCTTATTAATAAAGATTCGGAAAATTATGCTGACCATCGTATTATCTTAGTTTAATGTCATTTCAATGAATCATATAACTTTTATTTACAACAAGCACAACACAAAAATCGCTATTATGCACCGTGTTTGTCCGTGAATAACACCGGCTGTGGAGGTGGTAAAAAAAACACAATACTCCTTTGCTAACTTCACCATCTGTCTACGGTCATTTTGAGCCCTTAACCACCGCGCTGACACCCCGAGAAGTTATGCTTTTAACCGTAAACTCGATGAACCGGGAGTTCGCCAGCAGCCGTCCAGCCATTTTCACCATTCACTCATGAGTCAAATGCCGGTTTTAACAGGGAATTCGCTCCGCGCTGTGTCCACGGTGATAGGAGTGGATGATCGACTCCATTCAAAAACTTTTGAATTCCCTGGCTTCTCCTCTTTCCGGACACGTTTGAATTGTTATCCTAACCCCCGGTAAACCGAAGTTATTAACCCGCAAACGGCACCGTGTTTGTCTGTGAATAACACCGGCTGTGTCATGAGTCAAATTCCGGTAGATTCGCGTCTTGTCTGCGTTTCCCGATGATGATACTACAGTTCATAAAGCAGACAAGTGAAGGCAGTGGTTTTAAGGGTTCAAAAAACATGACTTTATTATGTGTACATAGCTTCCTCTCTCTCTTTCTCTTTCTCTCCCAAAAAATCACTGCTGTGTACACCCGGAAGCTTTTTGCCAGGCTGCGTGTGACGCGTAACTCCGCCTACTATCGACGACTCCTCCTACTAGTCCGGTTCGGTTTGTGTAATGGAAACAGAACAGATCAAAAGTGACCCGACCTGACCCGACCCGACCCGACCTGACCCGACCCGGGCCGGTCAATGGAAAAGCGGCTTAAGTAACTGTGGCCATCTCGCTTTGTTCCCTCGGAAACTCTGTTTAGTCTTCTTTACTTGGGGTCTTTATACACACAAGTGGTGTGGGACTGTGAGTAAGCACATCAGTACTGGTGTTTACTGATTACCGTAATGCTGCAAGCGGTGCGGCTTTGTAGTTTACCAGTCGTACTGAAACATTTTGACAGAGCGCCTTGAGCGCCGTGTACAACCAGTATGGATCAACCAATTAACCAATTGATCCATATATAAGGCGCTCCTGTCGTTTAAAACAATTTTTTTAAAGGCTTTTAAGTGCGCCTTATAGTGCGGAAAATACGGTATATTATATTATTATATATCTTATACAAGTATATTATATTATTCTATATCGTATACAAGTATATTATATTATTCTATATCTTATACAAGTATATTATATTATTCTATATCTTATACAAGTATATTATATTATTCTATATCTTATACAACAAGACAGTAACATTCTTAGGCTTCAGTTCCTCGACATTGCAGCAACAAGAGAAAAAGAGGCTAGCTAATGACAGCCTAGCAGAGAGAGAGAGAGA